>NC_092379.1:103694320-104001389 GCF_030028105.1 Mobula birostris | reverse complement strand
CGGTCACCGGCTTTTGATATGCTAACAAACCTAGTCGGTGTTAGCGTGGAAATCAATGAAGCTAGGGGCCCCCTAATAAGAGAAAAAAAACATTTTGAAAAGATTAGTGTGGGATCGATCAGATGGGAGAAGGCTACTGTTTTGGCCAGGTCTACTGATAAGGTCTCTCCCTTAATCCCCGAACGAAGCGACTCTTTAGCAGGAGTAATTAAATGACTCACACCCGTGGGTTTGATTGTCCCAAGGCGATGCAAAGAACTGGGACGTTGGGTGATGTCTGTTACAATAGGCCAGCCTAGTAAACAACATTCATATATAATGAGTAATTCAGTGACTAAAGGGCTGACGAACACAGAGGTGTGTATTGGCAATTTAATACGGCTGTCTGAAGCCAGCTTGATAGTGAATCTTGAAAAAAATGAATTCGGCCACACGAGGGTCACTTACCTGGGAATTGTGGTGACACAGGGGCAGCTGGCAGCGATGCAAGCTACAGTGCAGGCTATCGCTGACCTCCCAACCCCGACAGACAAGAGGGCCCTCAGAAGGCTCTTGGAGATGGTGGGGTACTGTAGGAAGTTTTGCAATAACTCTGCGGTCACTACCCCTCCCCCTCCTACTAAGCCCTTGCGAGAGAAAACTAAGTCGGAATGGGACGACCCTTGTTATTGTGGTCCGGGACAAAACCAAATGAGAGATTACATTGATCGAAATTCATCAGTGTTTTTGGCCACTATGAAGTTTGCTGAGTTGGAGCCTGGTCTAAGGGTTTATTAATAACACATATAAAAGGGACAGAAAATGTGATGACAGTCTGTCAAGGTGTTGACAACTTCAAAACTCGCTGTGTTAGCCAAATAGCTGATAAAGATGTATATTTGTGTGTGTATCAAATAATGTATTCATGTTTGTAATTTTTACCTCCCGGTAAAAATCCTTAAAGGGGGGAAGTGTGACGAGAATACACATAAAATTAAGATGTTTGCTCGCCTGGGTTAGCATCAGTGGCATCAGCAGTTGGTCTGCCACCTGTCCTCAGGGGAAGGAGAGATAAGGAACAATGAAGCAGCATCTGGAGATGTGTAATGAAGGGACGGGAGAGAGAGCTGTCTGGAGCGGCTCCCCCTTTGAACCCTGAACTGTTTGAAGTGATGGACAGGCGATCTGGAGATGTGTAATGAAGGGACGGGAGACAGAGCTGTCTGGAGCGGCTCTTGAACCCTGAACTGTTTGAAGTGATGGACAGGCGATACCCCAGCAGGGGGATAAAAAGGGACAGGTTTCGCTAAGGCGACACACACAACACCCAAGGTAACGAGATCCTGGAAGCGGTGCGCCTCTCACGAGTCGGTGGGAAGTACCGGACCTTAAACCCACAGGGTGGAAAGGTACGATCAGCGGGAACCCGGTGTGTGTCCACCCTCGCTTGGGTGCCGGGTTCACTGCAGAGGATCGACCGCATCTGGAGGAGGGGTCACAGTCGGTGACCTCAGGTGACATCACAAAGGACCCGCCCGGAAAGCTGCTTGTGAGCAATTATCGCCGGTCTGTGAGTGGAAGCCGTTTCTGAATGATCAGTCGTTCCCATTCTCTCTCTCTCTCTCCCCCCACGTTGTCCATCGCCATGGCAACGATTACTGCGAACTGAACTACTAAATTAGACTGAACTTTGTGTCACTTTGAAATTGGTCATTTATCCCTAGACAACGATAGAGCTTGATTGATGCTGTTATCTTAATTCTGTGCACATGTGTGTTTATCATTGCTGAACTGTTGCATTTATTATCCTTTCGATTACTGTGTTGCTTGTTTCTTTAATAAAACTTTCTTAGTTCTAGTAATCAAGACTCCAACTGAGTGATCCATTTCTGCTGGTTTGGCAACAGGTATTAAATCTGAAGCTTTTATGATTTTCTTTTACCACAAAAACTAGGCCATTCTTCACTGAGTCGTAAGAAAACTCCCAAATGAAAACCAATGCTTCACATTAATGGTTATACAATATACTTCTGATCTCCAAAATAGCAACAGGTACTAGGAAGCAATTCATTTCAGCAGGGGAACATCTTCTGGTCAATCGCTGAGTCATTACATAATGTAGCTACAGAATATTGTTATTGTGCACTTTTAATAAATGGTAATCCCAGTTCTGTAAAAGAAGTTATTTAAATTACATGCATTTCCCTCTACTAGATTGGAACCTGGTCAAGTACATAATTAGAGGAAATATATTTGACTGAATACAATATATTTTTCTGCCCAATGTTATTGTGTTTTTCATATCCCTCTACTATTGCTCCACCTTCCGATATTCTCCTGTTACATATACTCTGTCCCCAGTGTTCGGAAATGAGATTGGTATTTTCAGTGTGCTTTATTTCTCCCTGCGACTGACATTTCTCAGTGTCTCTAGAGTTTTCCTAACTTGAATGAATTGCGCTGCAAGGGTGGTCTGCCAACATCAGATACTTGAAAATAGTTTACTCTAACCTGGAGGCATTCGCTTCCATTGTTTTAGATGTATTGACAACAGTACTGCAATAGACTAAATCCTGTGGAGCTAGTTAGTAGCACATTCACCTGTAGTCAAACAGCCAGACTTAAAGAGAAAACAGCAGCTGCTTTGTCTCTATGGAATGGATATTGTACATATCAGTTGCCCCTCGGAGGAGTCAATACCTACTATTGATTTCACTCCAGCATTATTATGGTATTTTACCGAGAACTGTCAGCTTAATGTGAACTGTGATGATCTAACAAGCAGATGACTGGCAACTCCGTGACTGGCAATCATTGCTATCTCTAGTTCCAGTGAGAAGCAGGAGACCAGATGAACTCATTAAATACCAGATCATCCAGATGTCTTTGCAGTTTAGAAGTGTAAACTTACTATGCCTGTTCTTTTTTTCATTTTGCGGGTATATTGCACATGGGGTATTTAATACAGCATCTGTAGGGTTAATTTTTTTCCTTATTGGAGGAAAATTCTGCTCCATATTTTATCTAATGGACTATTGCAAAAGTTGTTTTCAACATCAGTCCTGGGTTTCATTGTCAATCTAAGATACTGGAAAGTTAACAAGAAAAGTAAATTCTGCAGAGGATGGAAATCCAAAGCAACATACACAAAATGCCGGAGGAACTCAGCAAGTCAGACAGAATTTATGCAGTGGAATAAATAGTCAACACTTTGGGTTGAAATCCTTCTTCAGGACTGGAAAGGAAGGGGAAAGACACCAGAATAAAAAGGTGGGGAGAGAGGAAGAAGGAAAGTTTGAAGTTGATAGATGAAGTCAGATGGGTGGGAAGGTAAAGGGCTGGAGAGGAAGGAATTTGATAGAAGGGGAGAGTGGACCCTAGGAGAAAGGGGAGGAGGGAAACCAGCAAGAGGTGATAGGCAGGTAGCAAGAATTCAGAGGCCAGAGTGGGGAATACAACAAGAGGGGAGGAGAAGTGAAGTTATTGTTAACCAGAAGAAATTGATGTTCATGCCATCAGATTGGAGGCTATCCAGGTGGAATATAAAGTGTTGATCCTCCATTCTGAGGGTTACCGCACCATGGCACAAGAGGAAGCCATGGACTGACATGTCAGAACAGGAGCGAGAATAGGAATTGAAATGTTGGACTACCAGGAAGTTCAGCTTTTGACGGATGGAGCAGAAAAGCTTGATGATGCGGACCCCCAATCTACGACAGGTCTCACTAATGTAGAGGAGGCCAAATCGGGAGCATCAGATACAATAGATGAGTCCAGCAGATTCATAGGTGAAGTGTTGCTACACATGGTCACCTCCAGGGATAAGAGCTGGCAAGGAGATGAGTGGGGAGGGAGGAATGAGCAAGGGAATCACAAAGGGAACGATCCCTATGGAAAGCAGAGAGTGGGGGGGGCAGATAAAGATGTGTTTGGTGGTAAGATTCCTTTCAAGATGGCAGAAGTTGCGGAAAATGATGTGTAGGATGTGGAGGCTCATGGGGTGGTAGGTAAGGAGAAGAGAAACACCATTACTGTTAAGGAGGTGGAAAGATGGGGCAAGCACAGATATCTGTGAAGTGGAGGAGATGCGGGTGAGGGTAGCATCACGAATAGAGGACAGAAGAGTCTGTTCTTTGAACATAGAACATAGTACAGCACAGTACAGGCCCTTCGGCCCACAATGTTGTGCCGACCCTCAAATCCTGCCTCCCATATAAGCCCCCACCTTAGATTCCTCCATATACCTGTTTAGTAGTCTCTTAAACTTCACTAGTGTATCTGCCTCCACCACTGACTCAGGCAGTGCATTCCACGCACCAACCACTCTCTGAGTAAAAAACCTTCCTCTAATATCCCACCCCTTACCTTAAAGCCATGTCCTCTTGTATTGAGCAGTGGTGCCCTGGGGAAGAGGCGCTGTTTATCCACTCTATCTATTCCTCTTATTATCTTGTACACCTCTATCATGTCTCCTCTCATCCTCCTTCTCTCCAAAGAGTAAAGCCCTAGCTCCCTTAATCTCTGATCATAATGCATACTTTCTAAAGCAGGCAGCATCCTGGTAAATCTCCTCTGTACCCTTCCCAATGCTTCCACATCCTTCCTATAGTGAGGTGACCAGAAATGGACACAATACTCCCAAGTGTGGCCTAACCAGAGTTTTATAGAGCTTCATCATTACATCGCGACTCTTAAACTTTATCCCTCAACTTATGAAAGCTAACACCCCATAAGCTTTCTTAACTACCCTGTCCACCTGTGAGGCAACTTTCAGGGATCTGTGGACATGTACCCAGAGATCCCTCTGCTCCTCCACACTACCAAGTATCCTGCCATTTACTTTGTACTCTGCCTTGGAGTTTGTCCTTCCAAGGTGTACCACCTCACACTTCTCCAGGTTGAACTCCATCTGCCACTTCTCAGCCCACTTCTGCATCCTATCAATGTCTCTCTGCAATCTTTGACAATCCTCTACACTATCTACAACACCACCAACCTTTGTGTTGTCTGCAAACTTGCCAACCCACCCTTCTACCCCCACATCCAGGTCATTAATAAAAATCACGAAAAGTAGAGGTCCCAGAATAGATCCTTGTGGGACACCACTAGTCACAATCCTCCAATCTGAATGTACTCCCTCCACCACCACCCTCTGCTTTCTGCAGGCAAGCCAATTCTGAATCCACCTGGCCAAACTTCCCTGGATCCCATGCCTTCTAACTTTCTGAATAAGCCTACCGTGTGGAACCTTGTCAAATGCCTTACTAAAATCCATATAGATCATATCCACTGCACTATCCTCATCTATATGCCTGGTCACCTCCTCAAAGAACTCTATCAGGCTTGTTAGACACGATCTGCCCTTCACAAAGCCATGCTGACTGTCCCTGATCAGACCATGATTCTCTAAATGCCTATAGACCCTATCTCTAAGAATCTTTTCCAACAGCTTTCCCACCACAGACATAAGGCTCACTGGTCTATAATTACCGGACTATCCCTACTACCTTTTTTGAACAAGGGAACAACATTCGCCTCCCTCCAATCCTCCGGTACCATTCCCGTGGACAACGAGGACATAAAGATCCTAGCCAGAGGCTCAGCAATCTCTTCTCTCGCCTCGTGGAGCAGCCAGGGGAATATTCCATCAGGCCCCGGGGCTTATCTGTCCTAATGTATTTTAACAACTCCAACACCTCCTCTCCCTTAATATCAGCATGCTCCAGAACATCAATCTCATTCATATTGTCCTCACCACCATCAAGTTCCCTCTCATTGGTGAATACCGAAGAGAAGTATTCATTGAGGACCTCGCTCACTTCCACAGCCTCCAGGCACATCTTCCCACCTTTATCTCTAATCGGTCCTATCTTCACTCCTGTCATCCTTTTTTTCTTCACATAATTGAAGAATGCCTTGGGGTTTTCCTTTACCCTACTCACCAGGGCCTTCTCATGACCCCTTTTTGCTCTTCTCAGCCCCTTCTTAAGCTCCTTTCCTGCTTCCCTACATTCCTCAATAGATCCATCTGATCCTTGCTTCCTAAACCTCATGTATGCTGCCTTCTTCCTCCTGACTAGATTTTCCACCTCACTTGTCACCCATGGTTCCTTCACCCTACCATTCTTTATCTTCCTCACCGGGACAAATTTATCAAGGGACCTCTAAACATCGACCACATGTCCATAGTACATTTCCCTGCAAAAACATCATCCCAATTCACACCCGCAAGTTCTAGCCTTGAAGAAGGAGGACATCTCTGATGTCCTGGAAAGGAAAGCCTCATCTTGGAAACAGATGCGTTGGAAATGAAGAACTGAAAAAAGGGATTAGCATTTTTACAGGAGGCTGGGTGGGAAGAGGTACAGTCAAGATATCCGTGGGAATCAGTAGATTTATAAAAGATGTCAGTTGAGAGGTTGTCTCCAGAGATAGAAACAGAGAGATCAAGAAGGGGGAAGGATGTGTCAGAAATTGAGCAGATGAATTTCTGGGCAGGGTGTAAGTTGGAGGCAATGAATATGAAATGGAGAAGCTCAGCATGGGTGTATGAAACAGCACCAGTGCAGTCTTCAATGTAGCGGAAGAAGAGTTGGAGAGTATTACTGGAGAAGTTTTGGAGCATGGACTATTCTATGTAGTCTGGAGAAAGTGGGACGAGCCAAAGGAAAGACTATTGAGGGTGAGGACCAGTTCTGCCAGATGGAGGAAGGTTGTGATTGATGGGAACTGGTTGGTTCTTTTATTGAGAAAGAAGTGGAGAGCTTCAAGTCCTCCTTGATGGGGGATAGAAGTCTGTATGGATTGGACATCCATCATGAAAATGAGGTTGGCAGGGCCAGGGAATTAAAAATTAGTGAGGAGATCAAGAGCATGAGAAGTGCCACGGCTGTTGCTGGGAAGGGACTGAACCCAGGGGGATCCAATGGAGTCAAGGTATGAGGACACGAGTTCAATGGAGCAGGAGCTGGCAGAGACAATGGGCCTACTCAGACAGTCAGGGTTGTGAATCTTGGGTAGGAAGTTGAAGCAACAGTGTGGGGTGAGGGTACCATGAGTTTGGTGGCAGTTGATGGGAATTCTCCAGAGTCGATGAGGTCAGTGATGGTGTTAGACAGTTTTCTGGTGGTCCAGAGTGGGGTTCTCTTCAAGGGGAGATATGAGGAGGTGTCTGAGAGTTGCCACCTGGCCTTAGGAAAGTAGCAGTCAGACTGCCACACTACAAAAGCACCCCTTTTGTCTGAGGGTTCGATGGTAAGGTTGGAATTGGTGCAGGGAGAGAGGAGGGCCGTGCATTCTGAAGGGGTGCTCTTAACATTGGCTTCAAATGCTGAGATACAAATTAGGAAATCATTCCAATGGAGAATATCAGTTTTCCATTGATTAGTTAATGCGGACTGAGCATCCTGAGCAGCTCATATACAACTTCTTGATGCTCGCCCTAACCAGCAAATGTGCTGTATCAAAACACATTGAATTGCTTATTATAGGATATTACAAGAGAGTGCAAAAAGCAGGCCCAAGGCAATGAGGTTAATGTTTTACTTTGTGTCTATAGCATGCCGTGCCTGACCTGGCATGCTTGATGGTGCAGCATAGAAGCAGTTACAGTCGGCAGCTGTTCTATGTTGCTATACCAGACCTAAGAGCATTTTGAGGGACAGTGTAGAGTATTTTGCTGTATTCCCCAGAGCCCTAGAAAACTAACACTCTGCCAAGCCAACCACCACTATAAGTTAAAATCAAAGGAAAGTGGATGTCGTAATGACTTCATAAATACATATCATATTCTTATTAGTATTAAAATACTGTCTTTCACTTGAGAATCATTTCCCGCAATATTCTTTCCCCCATGAGTCACAAGAAAAAAAACATAATTTTGCCATTTTAAAGGGTACATTGTTGTTACTGGATAAGCAAAAAATTGCCTCAGCACTATTATGCGCTACATGAGCGAGGGAAATCGATGTCACCTGCTCTAAAAGACTGAAAGTATCTTCCAGCCACCAGCGTAGCAATATGATCCTCTCCAGATTAGAAAGAGGCTGCTCCTGAGAATGAAATTTAAATTACAGCTCAAACTGTACATGAGATCTATACTGATTCAAACTCAAGCAATCTCTTAACCCTGGCTTTGAATCCATATGACTATCACAAGTTCAGATTAAAATACCTGATTGCAATGTTATTTTCACCAAAGCATGAAAGAAGGTTATCTTCAAATTAATACAGCCCTTTTCACAGGGAAATTGAGAGGCTTTTCCCATTGAACTCAGGTGCAAAAGTAAAAAAAGATCCTGACTTTACCCTCAGCAATCTTACTTAATTTTAAATCTTGTTGAAGTGGCAAAATATAATTTGTCAAAACTTAAAGAGTACCAATATTTGCAGAAATCTGTGACTTAGAGCACAGCCTGCCGAGCACACAAACCATCAAGAGATTTCTAAAGGACGTTTCCACCCCTCAAATCGAACAATTTATGATATGTACAGAACCACCTTGTCAATGTTAAAATATTTTTATCAATTAAGTTTCTAGTTTTATGAGTAATTGTACTCAACCACATACAATGCTATTTGTCCTTCAAGAAATGCAATGAAGGACTTTGGTATATAACCATGTTGAGTTTATACATACACATTTCATAAAAGAAGAAATATTACCAAGACATTGTATTGTATAAGGCTGTGTTTTCAGCATTATACAACAGAAATGTATTTTTTACCAAAGTGATATGCAATAAGTACTGTTTGAGTGCGGTTGTACATTATGACAAATAAAACCTGAAATTGTTGTAGTTAAGTAACACTCACATCCCTGCCTATATAAAGGTCTTTTGGAGTATTGCTAGAAACTTGATCCATGCTGTTCTGAGAGTGCACTCCTGTACCGTACCTACACTTATAACCATATCGGTGACCTTGCCTCTATCCCTTCGTCTCATTTTTGCCCAAGTTCCAGCCTCTGACCCCGCAACTCAGTGAGTACTAGGTCCCTATCTCCCAATATGCTCGTCCAGTCCCGTAACTGCCACACTCCAGGTTTATTTCCTGAGCAACAGTAATGGCAGATGAAGCTAGTAGACAATATTGTAATCCAAATAGAATAGTTATTTGGGATGACTATGTTAATGAGCTTAAGAAATATAGATGTTATCAAAAAATTGACTTGGAGGGGCGGAGCAAAGTCAAGATAGCGCTAAACAACAATTCCTTTGCTTGCATCTTTGGAAACAGCTCTATTTCTATCTTTGATATCTCTTTTTTCCTTTTCAAGGTTCTTTTGAAGGCCCTGACCTGGAGTTACCCGCTAAGTTCAGTTCTTTGCGGGATTGGGACCTGCTCTCAGGATCATTCGTTGAAGATGGAATGTAGTGGGTACAGGCCCTTCAACCATCAGTGTTAGCCGACCCTTTAACCTACTCCAAGTCCAATCTAACCTTACCCTCTCACATAGCTCTCAATTTGCTTTCATCCATGTGCCTATCTAAGAGTCTATTAAATGTCCCTAATATATCTGCGGCTACCACCACCCCTGGCAGCACATTCCGGCACACACCACTATCTGTGTAAAAAACCTATCGCCGACATCCCACCTATACTTCCCTCCAAGCACCTAAAATATGCTCCTTTGAATTAGCCCTTTCCTCCCTGAATAAAATTCTCTGGCTTGAAATGGGTGGCCACTGAGGAATCCTGCCTTTTGTGGCGGATAAAGGCAAGGTGCTCGATGAAGCACTCTTCCAATCTACGAGGCGCTGGATACCGTAGATCATCCCAATGGACTTGCAAGTGAAGGGTTGCCTCACCTGAAAGGATGGTGAAGGAGGAGGTGTAAGGGCAGGTGTCCCACTTGCCCTGCGTGCAGGGATATGTGCCTGGTGGGAGATCAGTGGAGAGGGACACGGACAAGCAAGTCACCTAGAGAGCCATCCCTATGGAAAGTAGAGAATGGTGGAGGGAGGAGGGGATAATGTGCTTAGTAATAGGATCACGCTGCAGATGGCAGAAGTTACAGAAAATGATGTGCTAGATGTGGAGACTCATGGGGTGGTTGGTAAGTACAAGGGAACCCTCTCCCTATTATAGTACAAGGAAGATGAGAGCAGACGTCTGGGAAACGAAAGAGATGTAGATAGAGGCAGCGTCAATGGTGGAAGAGAGAAAATCTCAGATGTTCTGGAATGAAAAACCTTATCCTGAGAACAGATGTGTGGGAGACAGAGAAACTAAGAAAAAGGAATATCAATTTTAAAAAGGATAGGGTGGGAAGATGGAAGATGTAGAGTCAAGATAACTGCAAGAGTCAATAGGTTCATAAAATATATCAATAGATAGTTTGTCTTAAGAGATGGAAACAGAAAGATTGAGAAAGAGGAGAGAGGTGTCAGAAATGGACCAAGTAAATTCGAGTGTAATACCCTGGTTAGGATTTTTACTGCTAGACTGTAGCTATTTCATTTTAGCAGGTCTGTAAAAGCAGTCTGTACTGCTCTCAGCTTGTTTGGGTTTGTGCTGAGATAAGAAGTTTTGTTATTCAACGTAGGAATGTGGCGTCAGCTAATCAGGATGGTAGATTTGGGAGGAGGTTCTAGAGGACGCCGGCGGAGAGGTCTCTGTTGGCAGGAGCTGAAAGGAGACAGCGAGAGAAAGATGGCCAAGGGTGCCGTCCCTGTTGCACAAGGTGCTTTGTGCAGATGAGTGGCTTCAAGAAGGAATACCCAATACTTCCATGAGAGACCCATTTGTTCGAAATGGATTTTGAGCACCATTCAGAAGATGGTGTGTGCTCACACATAGACCAAGGGTCCAGCATGTGAGTGACAGATAAATTCAAGAAGAGCTCCAACTTAAGTGCACACTTGACTGTTTAACAGTAATTGGCCCTTTATGTTTTTTTCTTTCTTTCATTTAATAACTGTTTGCTTAAATTAACGTTCTTAAATATACTTCTTTTTAATGGTATGCAGTGTATGACCTGTTATTTCTTGCTGGGGGCCATAGATCATTCAGCATTCACACAAACCGGGGTTTGAGTGGGCAAGACATCCCAACCTCACAGATTCGGTAGGACCAAAGTTGTTTACACCTTAGATGTACGAAGCCAGAGAAAGGTAGGATTATCACCGCAGAATCTAGCGCCTGTTAGCCAGAGGTGAGCAAGCCAGTGGCTAACAAGCCAGTTTTCCAGAAACACCCAGTATAAGATTGAGAAAGAGGACAGAGGTGTCAGAGATGGAGCAACACACACAAAATGCTGGAGGTCCTGATAAATGGTTTCAGCCCGAAACATCAACTGTACTCCTTTCCATAGATACTACTGTGCCTGCTGTTCCTCCAGCATTTTGCGTGTGTTGCTTGGATTTCCAGCATCTGCAGATTTTCTCTTGTAAGCAAATTTGAAGGCAAGTTGAAAGTTGGAGAAAATGCTGATGAAATTGATGAGCTCACCATGGATGCAGGAGGCAGCACTAATGCAGTCTCTAATGTAGCGTTGACAGAGTTTGGGAGAAGAAAATGATAACTTGAGTAATTATGGGTTAGTTAGTGTGATGAATGTTTGGGGCACGTTTCAAGCCTGGCTTTAAGTCACTCTGCCTCATCCATTTCATAAATTAGAGCTCAGCATTTGCCACATTTTTACACCTACAGTATTTTACACCTACTGTCACTTAGCTTGATGCACTCATCTGGGAAAATCAGGGTCATCAAATTATTAAAGCTAAGGTTCAGAGCTGTCAGTAGAGAATAGAAAGGTAGAATCATTTGGTGGTACAAGTAGGTCCTGGGAATTCAGGATGGGGAAGCTCTGGAAACTCCAGTTGGGCCACTGAGAAGCTAAAGGTCTGATTGTAATTGTCCCTCTGAGGGCTTGAAGACCAAGTTTCACCAACCTTCTGCATCAAGAAGTTGTGCTTCACTAGGCAGTCAGTGACCTGTATACTTCTTACAGGGTGAGCTACATCCCATTCTCCCAGCTGTCTATACATACCCTGCAGCTGTGAAAATTACTGCGACTCCTGTTTTATTCACTCTGAGATCTTTTCAGGCTGTAATAGATGGTGTCAGTCTCTGCTTCAGTCTGGAGTATCATTACAAGTTTCCCCAAGTTCACTTTCTGATTGACTGTGACTGTGCAACCCTCACACTGAGCCAGCTGTTTGCTCAACAACAAAATGTTTCCTCTCCTTTAATGTTCACCTGTGAGTGGTCACCTGCAGTGTACCATTCAAATCTATTCCCATTTTACTGGGAATGGTTATGATGTCAAGTTACCAAGTTATTTTCTCATTTTTCACCCATCTCATCAAGTCAAGGATTA
The DNA here is from genome assembly GCF_030028105.1 of Mobula birostris. Lineage (NCBI taxonomy): Eukaryota > Metazoa > Chordata > Chondrichthyes > Myliobatiformes > Myliobatidae > Mobula > Mobula birostris. The sequence goes on along the minus strand of NC_092379.1, from coordinate 103,989,088 downwards.
CTTACATGGTAAAATTTCAGATATTAGGAAAAATGAATGAGCAAGGTCACGGAGAGGGGTTGGTCAATATTCTTTGGATATATAACCAGCCGATAAAAATAAACTGGGCCCACTCTTGTGATAGGTGAGAGACAGAAGTGTAGAGACAAACAGGCAACAAATGATTATGGAGAGATGCTCAGTATCTGAAATCAGAAGGTGTACAGTCTATGTTCCAAGCCTACACTGGTGACCGTCCTGCAATTTTCCTACACTACCTCGACGAATGCGTTGGCGTTGCTTCTTGCACCTATGCTGAACTCATCGACTTTATTCCCCTTACTCAGTCAGTTTGAGTGTGTTGCTCAGATTTCCAGCGTGTGCAGATTTCCTCCCATTTGTGATGCTAGATTGTATCTTGTTGCCCACGCAGAACATGAATTATGGCAGAGTTTGTACTTGGCCTTAACAATGTAGTGCCACATTTTTGTGAATTATCAGATTCAATTTCAAAATAAAGAACAATTGAAACAGAAAATCTAGAAAATTCTGTGTGAATTGCAATGTCTGTGAACACAGGTCAGAAAAAGGGCCCTCAGAACATCAGTCAATCACACTGCTATAGGACTTAAACCTTGTCCTCAACCATCCACCACTACCCACCCTTGATAGTGATGCTCCCAAGATAGAGACCCCAAACTCTACAGGCTGGATGCCCATCATCAGGCCGCAACCATAATTCTCCCACCAACTACTGAACTTTCCCTTGACTGAACTATTGAACCCTTTTCAATCACCAATCCTCATTTCCCAATTACTGAGCCTTTCCCAAGTAACAATTTCCCAGTCACTATCCAGCCACAATAGCTAGCTCTCTCACAGCCTCTCTACCTCCCTAACCCACAGGCAGCCTTTACCTGATACCTCTACTTCTACCCTTCTGATCCCTGATTTTGATTTCATACCAGAGAACCTCTCCTTCACAAACTTCTACGTTCTTGCATTCTACTTGCATTCCCTTCCATATTTTGTGGGCAAGGTCCATTCAGCAACACGCAATATCTTGGTTCTTAGGAGATATTAATCTACTCAGCTGCAAGTCCACAAACAAGTACAGTTGAGATGAAGAGTCTAAGCCCAGAATGTCAACAGTCCATTTCTCTCCATAGATCCTGCCTGATTTAGTGAGTTCTTTCAGCAGTTACTGTCTAGGCTCCACTATCTATAGTCCCTTATGTTACCAATAAACAAATATCCACTGAATCATGTGTCTTCAAACTTGTAAACCCAAATGTCTAAAGCACTGAAAGATATACACCAAGTGGCCACTTTATTACATACAGTAGATACCCAATAAAGTGGTCACTGAGTATATGTTCACGGTCTCCTTTCGCTGGAGCCATTCCACTTCAAGATTTGAAGTATTGTGCACTCAAAGATGTTCTTCTGCACATCATTATTGTAACGCATGGTTACTTGAGTTACAATCACCTTCCTGCCAGCTTGAACCAGTCTGGCCATTCTCCTCTGACCTCAGTCATCAACAAGGTGTTTTCCCTCACTAAACTGCTGCTCACCAGATTTTTCTTTGGTTATTTGCAACATTCTTTGTAAAATCCAAGCAGATCAGCTGATTCTGAGACAGTCAAGCTAGCTCACCTGACACTAACAATCATTCCATGGTCGAAGTCACAGATGACATTTCTTCCCCATTCTGGTCTTTGATCTAAACAACAACTGAACCTCTTGATCATGTCCACATGCTTTTATGTATTTCGTTGCTGCCGCATGATTGGCTGATTCGATATTTGCATTAACGAGCGGGTGTACAGCTGTACCGAATAAAGTGATCACTGCATTTAGATTAGAAACAGTATTGCAAATGCAGAATATTTTAATGGGGAATGATAAATACACATTGGAATAAGTAGACCAGGTACACTGTCCTTCACAAAGGTTGTGAATTCTTTGTTTCAGGTAGTCTTCTGCAACAACAGGTCATAGAACCATTCAGTGAGCTGGCCATTTTAGATTTAATGATTACTAATAAGTCAGATATAGGTAACAACCTAATGATGCATGAATATGTTACAGAGGCAGGAATATTATTGAATTCAAATGGTGTTCAAAAGAGAGAAATATGAATTAGTGACTAATTTGTCCAGATTTTGATAAGGTTCAATTTAATATGGTGAAACATGGACTAGGCTGTCTGCAATAAACTGCGGTTCTTTGACATGGAACATGAACTCTCACCTCTTCCCAAAAATGCTGTCTGAACTGTTGATTACTTCAAGTAATTTCTAGTTTTATTTTAATATTGTAATGGTATGTCACCAAAACCTCTCACAATTTTCTCCAGGTGTGCAGTGAAGAGCATTCTGAATGGTTATGTCACTGAAAGCCCCAATGTGCAGGATTGAAAGAAATTGCAAAGAGTTGTGAACTGAGCCAGCTCCACCTCAGGGACAACCATCTCCACCACTGAGGACATCGTCAAAACGTGGCAACTCAAGAAGGCAGTTCCTGATATTCAGGACCTTCACCATCCAGCATATGTCTTTGTCTCATCATTACCACAGGGGAGGAGATACAGGAGCCTGAAGACACACATTCAATGTACTCATCTTTTGCACTATTTTTATTTACTTATTGTAACTAATCATAATTTTTATGTCTTGCACTGTACTGCTGCCACAATACAACAAATTTCACAATATATATCTGTGATAATAAACCTAATTCCGAACTGTTGGGGAAAAAAGGGTTGTTGCCAGCAAACTGCTCTGCAGCTAGCTCTGGGACAGTGAAACAGCATTGCAGACCAGCACTAAATCGGGTGCTGAAAAAGTTAGCTGCAATGCTGCTCTCATGCAAAGAGATGCAGAAGTCCTACTGGAGCATTCTCAGTTCATAAAACCATAAGATATAGGAGCAGAATTAGGCAATTTGGCTCATCGAGTATGCTCCGCCGTTTCATCATGGCAGATCTCTCTCAGCCTAATCTCTTGCCTGCTTCCTGTATCCCTTCCTGTCCTGACTACTCAACAATCTATCAACCACTGCCTTAAATATACCCAAAGACTTGGCCTCCGCTGTTGCCTGTGGCAAAGACTCCACAGATTCACCACTTTCTGGCTAAAGAAATTAGTCCTTATTTCTATTCTAAAAGAATGCCCATCTATTCTGAGGCTGTGTCCTCTAGTCTTAGACTCTCCAACAATAGGAAACATCCTCTCTACATCCACTCAATCACAGCCTTTCAACATCAAATAGCTCTCAATAAGGTCATCCCTCATTTGTCTGAATTCCAGTGAGTACAAGACCAGTACCAGCAAATGCTCCTCACATGATAAGCCTTTCAATCCTGGAATCATTTTTGTGAACCTCCTTTGAACCCTCTCCAATTTCAACACATCCTTTCTTAAATAAGAGCTTAAAATAACTGTTCAAAATACTCCAAATAAAGGCTCACCAATGCTTTATAACACCTCAACATTACATCCTTGACTTTATATTCCTGTCCTTTTGAAATAAATGCTAACATCACATTTGCCTTCCTCACCACGGGCTGAACCTGCAAATTAATCTTTAGGGAATCCTGCACAAGGACTCCCAAATCCTCAGATTTTTGAACTTTCTCTCCATTTTGAAAATAGTCTACCCATTTAGTCCTTCTGCCAAAGTGCATGACCATAGACTTCCCAACATTAAATTCCAGCTGCCACTTCTTTGCCCATTCTGCTAATCTGTTTATGTCCTTCTGTAGCTTCTCTACTTCCTCAATACTACCTGCCCCCCCAACTACCTTTGTATCGTCTCCAAACTTTGACACAAAGCCATCACTTCCATCATCCAAGTCATTGACATATAACTTAAAAAGAAGCAGTCCCAACACAGACCCTTGTGGAATACCACTAGTCACTGGCAACCAAAATGAAGATGCTCCCTTTTAATCACCCTCTTTGCTTCCTGCCAAACAGCCACTGCCTTATCTATGCTAGTATCTGTTCTGTAATACCACGGCCTCTTAACTTGTTAAGCAGTCTCATGTGTGGCCCCTGGTCAAAGGCCTTCTGGAAATCCAAGTGTAACTCCGAGTATAAGGGGGTTTCAAAAGTACACAACATCCACCGAGATCTCCATTGCTATCCTTCTTGTTATTTCTTCAAAGAATTCCAACAGATTTGTCAGGCAAATTTTCCCTTAAAGAAACCATTGACTTCGGCCAATTTTATCATGTGCCTCCAAGTACCCAAAGCCACATTATTAACAATCATCTTCAACATCTTCCCAACCACTGAAGTCAGGATAACTGGCCTATAATTTCCTTTCTTCTTGTACCATGCCAGAAATAATTTATTTCTTAAAAGATCATTACTAGTCCCTCTACAACCTATCCAGCCACCTCTTTCAGAACTCTGTGGTGTGTACCATCTGGTCCAGGTGACATATCAACCTTCAAGCTATTGAGTTTCCTTAGAACATTCTCCTTATTAATAACAACTTCACACAATTCTATACCCTGACACTCTTGAAATTCCAACGTTCTGCAAGTGTCTTCCACAGTGAAGACTGATGCAAAACACTTATTCAGTTCGTTCACCATTTCCTTGTCTCCTAGTATTCCCTCACCAGCATTTCAGCTCTCTTTTGCATTTTATGAATCTGAAGAAACTTTTGAGATAATCTTTAATATTATCGGCTAGCTTGCATTCCACCTTTTTCTTCTTAATGACTTTTTTCGTTGCTTTCTGTTAGTTTTTAAAATCCCCTAACTTCCCACTAATTTTTTTTCTATTATGCCCTCTCTTTGGTTTTTATGTTGGTTTTGACTTCTCTTGTTAGCCATGGTTATGTGATCTTGCCTATAGAATACTTCTTCCTCTTTGAAATGTATACAGCGACTAAAAAAAGTATTCACCCCTCCCTTGGAAGTTTTCATGTTTTATTGTTTTAGAATATTGAATCAGGATGGATTTAATTTGGCATTTTGACACTGACCAACAGACAAAGATTTATTTGTGTAAAAGTAAAAACAGATCTCTACAAAGTGATCTAAATAAATTACAGAAATAAAAGACAAAATAATTGATTACATAAGTATTCACAACACCCCCCGCCCCGCCGCCCTTGAATATGACACACCAAATCATCGCTGGTGCAGCCAATTCAGTTCAGAAGTCACATAATTAGTCAAATGAAAATCTGTTTTTGGAGACCTGTGTGCAGACCAGGTGTTTCAATTGATTGCAGTAAAAGTACACCAGTGTCTGGAAGGTCCAACTGCTGGTGAATCAGTATCCTGGCATAAACTACATGATGAAGACAAAAGAACACTCCAAGCAACTCTGCAAAAAGGTTATTGAAAAGCACAAGTCAGGAGATGGAAACAAGAATATTTCCAAGTCACTGAATGTCCCTTGGAGTACAATTAAGTCAATCATCAAGAAATGGAAAGAATATGGCACAGCTGTAAATCTGCCCTGTCCTCAAATACTGAGTGATCATGCATGAAGAGGACTCGTGAGGGAGACCACCAAAAGACCTATGATAACTCTGAAGGTGTTACAAGCTTCAGTGGCTGAAATGGGGAGAGACTGTGCATACAACTATTGGGAAACTCTGAAGTCAGCTGGGAGAGGATTGTATGGTCTGATGAAACCAACATTCAAGGGGCAGAGCAAAGTGATGATCACAACTTTGGAAACAGCTCTATTTCTATCTTTGATATCTCTTTTTTCCCTTTTCAAGGTTCTTTGGAAGATCCTGACCTGGAGTTACACTCTGACTTCAGTTCTTTGCGGGAATGGGCCCTGCTCTCAGGGCCTCATGACCAGCCACTTTATGATATCCCAAGGATGCAGTCTGGAAGACTAGGATCTTTGTTGCTCTGGAGCGGGCTGATTCAAGGCCAGTGCCCCTGACTGAAGCGTCACAGGAGAACATGGAACATCGAAATGTACCTTTCGAAACCTATTGAAATTGAGCTTTTTGGCCATCAGACTAAACGCTACATTTGGCACAAGCTAAACACCACGCATCATCAAAAGCACAGCATCCCTACCGTGAAGCATGGTGGTGGCTGTATCATGCTATGGAGGTGCTTCATGCAGCAGACCCTGGAAGGTTTGTGAAGGTAAAGGGTAAAATGAATTCAGCAAAATATAGGGAAAACCTGATGCAGTCTGCAAGAGAACTGTGACTTGGGAGAAGATCTGTTTCCCAGCAAGACAATGACTCCAAGCATAAGGCCGAAGCTTATATATTAAAGCTTATAAAACTTTAATATATAAGCACAAAGCTTATAAAGCTTAAAAGTTAATATCCTGGAGTGGCCAAGTCAGAGTTCAGACCTCAATCCAACTGAGAATCTGTGACTAGACTTGAAAAGAGCTGTTCACTTATGATCCCTAGGCAATCAGACAGTGCTTGAGCAGTTTTGTAAAGAAGAATGGGGAAAAATTGCAGTGTCCAGATGTGCAAAGCTGATAGAGACCTATTCACACAGACTCAAGGCCGTAATTGCTGCCAAAGGTCCATCTACTGAATACTGAGTTGGAGGGGTGAATACTTATGCAATCAATTCTTTTGTGTTTTATATTTGTCATTAATTTAGATCACTTTGTAGAGATCTGTTTTCACTTTGGCACAAATGAGTCTTTTTCTGCTGATCGGTGTCAAAAAAAAGCCAAATTAAATCCACTGTAATTCAATATTATAAAACAATAAAACATGAAAACTTCCGGGGGGGGGGGTGGGGGGTGAATATTTTTATAGGCACTGTATACCCTGATTCTCTGCCATCATCCCTGCTAGTGTTCTTTTCCAATCAATTTTGGCCAGCTCTTCTATCATGCCTTTGTAATTTCTTTTACCCCACTGTAATACTGATATGTTTGATTTTTATCTTCTCAAACTCTATCATACTATGATCACTTACCCTTAATGGCTCCTGGTTCCTTCAGCTTAAACTCTATAAATAATTCCAGTTCATTGCACAAGACCCATTCCAGAATAGCTAATCCCCTAATGGGTTCAACCACCAGCTGCTCTGAAAAGCCATCTTGTAAGCATTCTACAAATTCCCCTCTTGGGATTCAGCTCCAACCTGATTTTCCCAATCTACCTGCATATTGAAATCCCTCATGACTATTGTAACATTGCCCTTTTGGCAAGCATTTTCTATCTCCCATTGTAATTTGTAGATCACATGCTTACTACTGTTTGGCGTCTGTATATAATTCCCATGTGTCTTTTTACTCCGGTAGTTCCTTAGCTCTATCTACAACAACTAAATACCTTCTAACCCTCTTTCTAATGATTTGATTTCATTTTTTACTAACAGAGTAATGCAGCCCCCTCTGCCTTCCTGCCTGTCCTTTTGATACAATGTGCATCCTTGGATGTTAAGCTCCCGGCTAGAATCTTCATTCATCCACAATTCAGTGATGCCCACAACATCATACATGCCAATCTGTAACTGTGTTACAAGTTAATCTACCTTATTCCATATACTGCACCAATTCAAATATAACACCTTCATCTTTTTCGATTTTGTCCACCTTTTTTCACAGCAACTCATTCTGTTGACTGCAATTTTGCCCTATCATCAGTCTCTCCTTGCTAGCAGTCTCACTATACACTGCCTCTGTTTGTTATCCAACTACTTCACCCTCATCACAGCTATCAAAGGAAGGTACTGCAGAGTTAAAGGCACACTCTAAATGACAGGTGGATAGCAGAAAAAAACACATTGGGCCAGATTGTGTTGATGCTGGTGCACGTTTCATAGTGGCTGCTCTGGTTAGACCTGCAGCTTCACTGTACTTTTACAGCTGCACAGTTCCCAATGCACTGATCACATTTCTCAGCTGCTTTGAAACACAGCAGGCTATGAGTAGTCACCAGGCTGCAGACAGCTGTTGCTAAAGCCTCAGCCATGGAGTGCCCTAATACCCTTCTGGCAGCTCTTGTTCTCAGAACATTTCACTGCTTCCAATTGTCTCTGATGATCAGGAAAGTGCTGAAAATTAACTAAACATTAAATTTTAAAGCACAGGGAACTGTTGTTAATTAACAATGTAAATATTCTGTTAAATAATGAAAAAGTGCATGAAACACACATAATTTTACAACTGAGAGGATGATCATTGATTCTATTTAGATAACTGTCCAGTGTAAAACTGAGGGGCCAGAAGACACAAACATTGAGTCTACTGGAAGTGTGGGAGATCAAGTTTGTGTGTGTGTGTGTGTGTGTGTGTATGCTGACCTCCAGACTGTTCCGGGCTTCCACATGGCAGCACACAGGCACAGAAATGCTGAGCATATTCCATATTCTATAGCCTGTAGAACAGTCAACACACTCGCCTGTGCCCCTGAGGAAGCCGAGGTGAGAGATGATATGAGCAGTATACGCACGCCAAAAAGCCCATACACTAAGGAGTAGCCCCAGAAAAAAATATCACGACAACACCCCAAGAGCACAATAAATACTGCACAACACCAGTGCATACACATACATAGCGTATGTGCCCACCTCAAAACATGCTGTTCTTAACGATTTATACTCCATGATCCCATTATCACCAGGTATGTATTTATAAAGCCTATAAATGTAGAATTAAACAAAAGATTATTTCACTCATGGCCTCCGTTGATGTATAGTGGATATTACTGGGAGAGAACCCACCCGTATGAGAGGCAGTTGTGTACCACCTACCATACCTTGCCAAGTTGGGGGAGAGGATTCTAATGGGTAGAAAGAGCACTTAGATACACACAAAAAATTAGTTCTTCAGGTGTTAAATTTTCCCAAAACTGCTCTTTGCTAGCTTGAGCACAAGCTGTGCCCTTTAGAAGGTGGATGAGCAGTCTCCAGACATGAAGGAGCAAGATTTGCAAGGAAGTGGAAAAAGATTATGGAAAGACACTGAACTAGAATGCCCGACAAAGAGCCTACATGAACTTGATCGTCATGACCTTTGGCTGTTCTGTAACAATTCTCTTTGAATCTTCTTTAAAATTACAGAGATCATGAAATTCACAAGTAGCTCTGTGATATTCCTTTGTGAATACATTCACTAAAATTTTATCACAAAGCCTATAAAAACATATCACTCCACATTTCAATATCTAAACAAAAAAATGTACAAAGAAAGGCTGGGATAGAAGCAGACAATTTTATTACTGAAATCTTAAGTGAATGATTTTGTAGCATTGCTATGACAGAGTAATAAAATTGCTTTTGACAACCAACAATATATCATTATATTGAGATTTTTCAGTACTATTGTAACAGGACTGAAATCCATTTAAACAAAGGCTTGCTGTATCAAGTTCCTGGAATCAAGTTAAAGTTGTATCTTCTCAGAATTTCAGAAAGGAGATAAAATTAAATGTTAACTCATCACTTCCTGTGTGATAATTATTGAGAAGATGTTGTTCATTTTGTGAAAAATGCCATCTTAACAGAGGAGCTATTGACTTAATGAGGAATACACACTTGCCACAGTAGACTAAAGCTCACACACCTTATTCAAGTAACACGCAGTCCCATCTGGAGACCATCAGCACCATGTTTATAGTAAGAGTCTCTCAACAGAATGTTTGAATCTCTCCTCCATTTTGTGTCAGTGATAATGTGAGAAAAGATGTTAAATACATCCACTGCAGCAAAACAAGTTATTTCCTTTTCACTATACTGCAATGCCCTCTTGTGGCTACATACTCTTTATGTCTGTCACTTGGAAAAAGAGCTCTTCATAAAATCCTGGAGTATTTATTACAAGAACTGAGATAATTTCATGTGTCCAATTTTGAGAAGTTTACTAGAGTATGGAACAGCCTTAGAGAGAGAACAGAAAAAAATTTCTAGAACAGAGCCAGGAATGCAAATTTTATTTATGTAGAGAGACTGAGATTATTCTCTTCAGGGTAATATTACAGGGAGATTTAAGGTAAATGCTCGAAGTTATGAAGATTTTTGATAAAAATAAATCATGTGAAGTTGTATTCTTTGGCAAAACACAGAACAGCACAGCACAGTAAGGGTCCTTTGGCTAATGATGTTGAGTCAAGTTTTTAACCCACTCCAAGATCAATGTAACTCTTCCTTCCTAAATAGCCCTCCAATTTTCTTTCATCCATGTACCTGTCTAAGAGACTTTGAAATGAACCTAAGCAGAGGTAAGGGAGATGACAATTTGTTAATTGTCCTGATGAAGGGTCGCAACCCAAAATATCAGCTATCTATTTCCGTTCATAGATGTTGCCTAATTTGCTAAGTTCCTCCAGCATTTGGTGTGTTCCTCTACATTTATCGCATGGTTTCACAAAGATTCTAGTGATCTCATCCTCAAATGGCTTCTGTTCTCCTTAGCCCTACTCCGTACAGTACATGATGATTCCCCCAAAACCAAATCATATTTCTAACCTGGTGCTTATCTCTCTTCTAAAATGCAAAATGTCATGTGGCCAAATGAAACAGAAGATCTATTGTTCTTTTGGTTAAGATTGAACTTGGGATTCAGTTCACGAGCATCCCTCCAGCAGGACTCAAATTGCTTTTGTTTCTCAACCATGAAAATATTGCATTTCTACCAATACGTTATTGAAATTTAAGCTGAATTAGGGTAAATAACAATGAGACATATGATTTTCCCCTCAAATTGATCAAATAAATCTGTTCATTATATTCCTTATCATTCCTTTTGGCCCTCATTACTCTTCAGCCAGCATATGTGATTCAATTTTATCTATTTACTAGAATTGACTATTTATATCTATTATCTATTACATAGTTGCTAGGAATAGTTTTACTCCCAATAACCTCCAGTCCAAATGTGTTAACAATTTACACCTTAGTTTCTAAGTCTTAGCCTCTTTCCTAATATTCATTTCAGTTGATTTTCCATTGTGTAGACAACAGACAATAGGTGCAGGAGTAGGCCATTCGGCCCTTCGAGCCAGCTCCACCATTCACTGTGATCATGGCTGATCATCCACAATCAGTATCCAGTTCCTGCCTTATCCCCATAACCTTTGATTCCACAATCTTTAAGAGCTCTATCCATCTCTTTCTTGAAAGCATCCAGAGACTTGGCCTCCACAGCCTTCTGGGGCAGAGCATTCCATATATCCACCACTCTCTGGGTGAAAAAGTTTTTCCTCGACTCCGTTCTAAATGGCCTACCCCTTATTCTTAAACTGTGGCCTCTGGTTCTGGACTCACCCGTCAGCGGGAGCATGCTTCCTGCCTCCAGCGTGTCCAATCCCTTAATAATCTTATATGTTTCAATAAGATCCCCTCTCAGCCTTCTAAATTCCAGCGTATACAACCCCACTCTCTCCAATCTTTCAACATATGACAGTCCCGCCATGCCGGGAATTAACCTTATGAACCTACGCTGCATTCCCTCAATAGTAAGAATGTCCTTCCTCAAATTTGGAGACCAAAACTGCACACAGTACTCCAGGTGTGGTCTCACCAGGGCCCTGTACAGCTGCAGAAGGACCTCTTTGCTCTTATACTCAATTCCCCTTGTTATGAAGGCCAGCATGCCATTAGCTTTCTTCAATGCCTGCTGTACTTGCATGCTTGCTTTCAGTGACTGATGTACAAGAACACCTAGATCTCGTTGTACTTCCCCTTTTCCTTACTTGACTCCATTTAGATAATAATCTGCCTTCCTGTTCTTACCACCAAAGTGGATAACCTCACATTTATCCACATTAGACTGCATCTACCATGCATATGCCCACTCATCCAGCCTGTCCAAGTCACCCTGCATTCTCATAACATCCTCCTCACATTTCACACTGCCACCCAGCTTTGTGTCATCGGCAAATTTGCTAATGTTACTTTTAATTCCCTCATCTAAATCATTAATATATATTGTAAACAGCTGCGGTCCCAGCACTGAACCCTGCGGTACCCCACTGGTCACCGCCTGCCATTCTGAAAGGGACCTGTTAATCGCTACTCTTTGTTTTCTGTCAGCCAGCCAATTTTCAATCCATGTCAGTACTCTGCCCCCAATACCATGTGCCCTAATTTTGCCCACTAATCTCCTATGTGGGACTTTATCAAAGGCTTTCTGAAAGTCCAGGTACACTACATCCACTGGCTCTCCCTTGTCCATTTTCATAGTTACATCCTCAAAAAATTCCAGAAGATTAGTCAAGCACAATTTCCCCTTCATAAATCCATGCTGACGCGGACCAATCCTGTTAATGCTATCCAGGTGTGTTGTAATTTCATCTTTAATAATTGACTCCAGCATCTTTCCCACCACTGACGTCAGGCTAACCGGTCTATAATTCCCTGTTTTCTCTCTTCCTCCTTTCTTGAAGAGAGAGACAACATTAGCTACCCTCCAATCCACAGAAGCTGATCCTGAATCTATAGCACATTGGAAAATGATTACCAATGTGTCCACGATTTCTAAAGCCACCTCCTTAAGTACCCTGGGATGCAGACCATCAGGTCCCGGGGACTTATCAGCCTTCAGACCCAGCAGTCTATCCAACACCATTTCCTGCCTAATATAAATTTCCTTCAGTTCATCCATTACCCTAGGTCCTTTGGCTACTATTATATCTGGGAGATTGTTTGTGTCTTCCCTAGTGAAGACAGACTCAAAGAACCTGTTCAACTCGTCTGCCATTTCCTTGTTCCCCATAATAAATTCACCTGTTTCTGTCTTCAAGGGCCCAATTTTGGTCTTAACTATTTTTTTCCTTTTCACATACCTAAAGAAGCTTTTACTATCCTCCTTTATATTCTTGGCTAGTTTACCTTCATACCTCATTTTTTCTCTGCGTATTGCCTTTTCAGTTACCTTCTGTTGCTCTTTAAAAGCTTCCCAATCCTCTGGCTTCCCACTCGTCTTTGCTATGTTATACTTCTTCTCTTTTATTTTTATACTGTCCATTACTTCCCTTGTCAGCCACGGCCTCCGCTTACTCCCCTTAGGATCTTTCTTCCTCATCGGAATGAACTGATGCTGTACCTTCCGCATTATTCCCAGAAACACTTGCCATTGCTGTTCCACTCTCATCCCTGCTAGGGTATTGTTCCATTGAACTTTGGCCAGCTCTTCCCTGATAGCACCATAGTTCCCTTTGTTCAACTATAATACTGACACTTCCGAGTTTCCCTTCTCTCTCTCAAATTATAGATTAAAACTTATCATATTATGGTCGCTACCTCCTAATGGCTCCTTTACCTTGAGGTCCCTGATCAAATCCAGTTCATTGCACAACACTAAATCTAGAATTGCATTCTCTCTGGTAGGCTCCAGTACAAGCTGTTCTAAGAATCCATCTCGGAGGGACTCCACAAACTCCCTTTCTTGGGGTTCAGTACCAACCTGATTCCTCCAGTCTACCTGCATGTTGAAATCCCCCATAACAACTGCAGCATTACCTTTGCGACATGCCAATTTTAACTCTTGATTCAACTTACACCCTACATCCAGACTACTGTTTGGGGGCCTGTAGATAACTCCCATTAGGGTCTTTCTACCCTTAGAATTTCTCAGTTCTATCTATACTGACTCTACGTCTCCTGATTCTATGTCCCCCCCTCGCAAGGGACTGAATATCATTCCTCACCAACAGAGCCACTCCACCCCCACTGCCTATCAGTCTGTCCTTTCGATAGGACGTATACCCTTCGTGGAGTCACTAAATTACTCTACCTGCATTTACTTACAGATTCATGATCTGCAACCTGCTGAAGCCTATTCACTTTAGCTCACTAGCAAGCTAATGCATACCACAGCATGTGGCTATGTGGCTTGTGCATTAGTGCACAAATGGATGGAAGACTCAAAGGAAAAGATGCTGGTAATGAAATAAGTCATTGTTTATCCTAAATATTTTTCATGGAAATTAGATCACAAAGTTCTCCAAAAAATTGCACCAAGCAGTAGAGTTGGGATTAAATCTCCAGTGTGGACCTGACTTCAAACCTTCAGCTGAAAAGACAGCATAACCCAATGTGGAAAATGGAACAGAGGGAACATGGCCAAATTTCTACTCCTGGTTATTAACCAGTGATCCCCACACTAAACATAAGTGGTTATCTGATTACATGAGGATCAAACCCAGATGTAATAACTCCTCCGCCTTCAAATATATTGCTGTCGTTCACAATTTTAATACTTGTCTCATTTGGCAATGTAACAATATGCTACCAAAGCAGAGACTACTTCTCAGTGTGAATCAAATCAGAGTTAGGAAGGAATAAATCACCTGAGAACAATTGGCAAGAAAGGAAACATTCAGCACAATATTGTTCGGTGCTCTCCACTGTTCCCAAACTTGCTGGTTATAGTTTGTACTGGTTGAATAACAGTTAGTATCTTTCTGAATTGCTGTGCTCCATCCTATCTTAAGCTGGTGACGATACACAAAAAAATGCTGGAGGAACTCTGCAGGTCAGAAATGCAGCATTTTTATGGAACAGAGTAGAGTCAAGATGGGGAGTCAGGGGAGGAAGAAGCACAGGTGTGGAGCTTGCTGACTTCACCAACTTTACCTCTAACTTCCATCCTGCCCTCAAATTTACCTGGCCCATTTCCGACACTTCCCTTCAATTTCTCAATCTTTCTATCTCTTTCTCTGGAGACACCTTGTCTATTGATGTCTGTTATAAACCCTCTGACTTTCACAGCTACTTGGACTATACCTCTTCCCACACTGTTACTGTAAAAACGGTATCCCCTTCTCTCAATTCCTCCATCTCCACCACATCTGCTCTCAGAATGAGACTTTTCATTCCAGAACGAAGGAGCTGTCCTCCTTCTTCAAAGAAAGGGGCCTCCCTTCCTCCACCATCAACGCTGTCCCCAACCGCATCTCTTCCATTTTGCACACATCTGCCATTATCCCACCAGGGATAAGGTTCCTCTTCACCTCACCTACCACCCCACCAGCCTCCATCCAGCACATAATTCTTTGTAACTTTCGCCATCTCCAACGGGATCCCACCACCAAGCACATCTTTCCCTCTTCCCCCACTTCTGCTTTCCCCAGGAATCGCTCTCTATGTGACTCCCTTGTCCGTTCATCCATCCACACTGATCTCATCCTGGCACTTCTCCTTGCAAGTGGAACAAGTGCCACACCTGCTCGTACACTTCCTCCCTCACTACCACTCAGGGCCCTAAACAGTCCTTCCAGGTGAGGCAATACTTCACCTGTGAGTCTGTTGGGGCCATCTACTGTATGCAGTGTTCCCGGTGTGGCTTCCTGTGTATTGGTGAGACGCGATGTAGGTTGGGAGACCACTTCGCCAAGTACCTACGCTCCATCTGTCAGAAAAAACGGGACCTGCTAGTGGCCACCCATTTTAATTCCACGTCCCATTCCCATCACGACATATCAGCCTGCTCTACCGTCATGATGAGGGCACACTAAGTTTGGAGGAACAACACTTTATATCCTGTCTGGGTAGCCTCCAACTTGGTGGCATGAACATCAATTTCTCAAACTTCCAGTAATGCCTCCCCGCCATTCACCATTCCCCATTCCCCTTTCCCACTGTCACTTATCTCCTGACCTGCCAATCACCTCCCTCTGGTGCTCCTCTTTCTTTTCTTTCTTCCTAGGCCTTCTGTCTTCTTCTATCAGATTTCCCCCTTCTCCAGTCCTGTACCTCCTTCACCAATCATCTTCCCAGCTCTTTACTTCACCCGTCCCCTCTTCCCAGTTTCACCTATCACCTTGTGTTTCTTCGTCCCCTCCCTCCATCTTCTAACCATGACTCCTCATCTTTTTTTTCTCCAGTCCTGATGATGGGGCATGGCTCGGAACATCGACAATACTCTTTTCCATAGATGCTGCCTGGCCTGCTGAATTCCTCCAGCATCTTATGTGTGCTGCTTGCATTTCCAGCCCCTGCAGATTTTTTCTTGTTTGTGATTGGATTACTCTGTGGATATACAACATGCTCTTGACATTTATTAGCATGGGTTACTTACTTTCCATTAGATGATGGTGTTGCAAAGGAAGGCTTGTTGACTGGACTTTTGAAGTAATACCTACATCTGCCCTCCATCCTTCAGATTCATATTCATATTCATGTTCCCGATATTGGGGGAGTCCAGAACCAGAGGCCACAGTTTAAGAATAAGAGGTAGACAATTTAGAACGGAGTTGAGGAAAAACTTTTTCACACAGAGGGTTGTGGTTCTGTGGAATGCTCTGCCTCAGAAGGCAATGGAGGCCAATTCTCTGGATTCTTTCAAAAGAGAGTTAGATAGAGCTCTTAAAGATAGCAGAGTGAAGGGATATGGGGAGAAGGCAGGAAAAGGGTACTGATTGTGGATGATCAGCCATGATCACAGTGAATGGTGGTGCTGGCTCGAAGGACTGAATAGCCTACTCCTGCACCTATTGTCTATTGTATATATCTTTCAACGTCTTCATATCACACTTCCTATTTTCACCAGTTGAGTTATTTCCATAATTACTCTTCACTCAATCTACTAGTATCCTAATACTGAGATCTTGATCTGCTTGGGATGTCATGGTACCGTAGGGGTTAGCACAACACTTCACCTGTACAGGTAATCCAGGGTTCAACTCCCACCGCTGCCTGTAAGCAGGCTGTACATTCTCCCTGTGACTGCGTGGCTATCTTCCGGGTGCTCCAGTTTCCTCCCACAATCCAAAGAGGTAGCGGTTCATGGGTTAATTTGTCATTGTAAGTTGTCTCATGATTCGTCTAGGATCAACCTGGGGGATTGATGGGCAGCACAGCTCAAAGTGCTGGAAGAGCCTGCTCTGTCATGAATGTCAATAAATAAATAAATACATTTGCACAGGATCTCATGTAAGAAATTTGGTCGCAAATTTGAACTCAGCTGCCATATTTAAATGCCACTATTTAAAAGTTTATTTTGACCTTACAAAAGTACAAAATAGCTGCAATTCCAACATTACACAAATTTGAGTTAATATACGTGAAAGACATATTAAATCACCCAAAAAAGAGAGGGTGTCTAAGTTGTCTTTTACTGAGTAATGTGATTAATTCAGTAAGGATGTAGCCATGGTCATGAACTCCTTTAATGTTACACTTTGCTTGGAAAATAACTGGAGGAAGCATGTCTTTTTTTTAATGTTCCCCTTGTTCCTTTATATGCCTTTGACACTGTTAAACTCAGCTTCTAAATCATTTAACTAATGTCAAAGATTAGATGCTGACTGGCTAATACTGAAAATCTTTATTCAAAGTGAATGAATATTGAAAGATGCATTATTCATTTGATAAAGCTCCTTGAGGTTAGCAGTCTGAATTACTATCACTAACATTGAGCAAATTCTGCAAATTCACAGGTCAAAACAAATGGATTAATTATATAACAGACAGGATAACTGAACAACTGACTTGAAATCCATCTCCAGTTAGAAGCACCAAATGCATCACATAACAGCTTCCAAATCTCTTTCACATTGAACAAAAAAACAGAATGCTGGAAGAACACACTGGGTCAAGTAGCACCTTTAGAGATGAAAGGCATAAGTCAACATTTCAGTTTCACAACCCAAATAAAACTCTCTCTACCAGCATGTTAGAGAGGGTGCAGCTTCGACGTGTTACTGTGAGAAAAAAAATACAAAAAATAACATAAATTAAAAAGTAAGAAGAAAAAAGTAAGAATAGATTGGAACGGCTGTACCAGGCTGCATGCACAACCAGACAAGAGGGCTCCTTCATAGAAACAGTGGTCAAATTAGAGTCTGAATCTCCATCTATAGCCTCAGACACTGGCAGTGAGGCATTAGAGGGAGTTCTTACCCCAACACCCCACCACCACCACCCCCCCCCCACCCACTGGGTCAGTGTGGAGGAAGAGTCGTGGCCTTTCCCTTGCTAAAGTCATCTTCCAAGTCCTTGTACACAGAAAGGACGTCAACCATGGATGTTGCTATCTCCTCCGGACCTTCCTTTGAGAATGACTCCTGAGGCTTCTTTGGTGACAGGGGTGGTTCGACAGAACTGTAAGTCCTCTCTCTATGCTCACAAAGTTCCTTTGCAGAAACAGTGGCCAAATCAGAGTCCAACTTCCTGTCTGTACCCTCAGGCAATGGCAGTGAGCCTTACAGAATGTTCTTGCCACCCCCCCACCCTCCGGGAACAGGCAATGGCAGGATCGGCATACAGAAGTCTCTCCCTTCCTTGAGACCTGGCGGCTGGAAGCCTTAAGCTTAGCAGTGAGTTTCCTAGACTGCTCGGGCCTCTTGTTGGACCTTTCCTGAATGAGAGATTCCTTCTCTCTAGTTCATGTGGGATCCCAACCAGACAGTATCAGGACTCGCACAGTTCCATTGGCCAGAACTGGTTTGTCTGCTCTTCAGGACTGGACAAGGTCTCCTCGCTCTGGAAACTTTCCTCTTATTGGACATTGGTCAAGAGAGAGTCTGGGTATGTGAAAAGGAACAAAATAGTTAAGACCAAAATTGGGCCATTGAAGACAGAAGCGGCTGAATTTATTATGGGGAACAAGGAAATGGCAGACGAGTTGAACAGGTACTTTGGATCTGTCTTCACTAGGGAAGACACAAACAATCTCCCAGATGTAATAGTGGTCAAAGGACCTAGGGTAATGTATGAATTGAAGGAAATTTATATTACGCAGGAAATGGTGTTGGATAGGCTGTTGGGTCTGAAGGCTGATACGTCCCCGAGACCTGATGGTCTGCATCCCAGGCTACTTAAGGAGGTGGCTTTAGAAATCGTGGACACATTGGTAATCATTTTTCGATGTTCTATAGATTCAGGATCAGTTCCTGTGGATTGGAGGGTGGCTAATGTTGTCCCTCTCTTCAAGAAGGGAAGAAGAGAGAAAACAGGGAATTATAGACCGGTTAGCCTGACGTTGGTGGTGGAAAAGATGCTGGAGTCAATTACAAAAGATGAAATTACGACGCATCTGGATAGCAGTAACAGGATCGGTCCGAGTCAGCATGGATTTACGAAGGGGAAATCGTGCTTGACTAATCTTCTGGAATTTCTTGAGGATGTAACTATGAAAATGGACGAGGGAAAGCCAGTGGATGTAGTGTACCTGGACTTTCAGAAAGCCTTTGATGAAGTCCCACATAGGAGATTAGTGGGCAAAATTAGGGCACATGGTATTGGGGGCAGAGTACTGACATGGATTGAAACTTGGCTGGCAGACAGAAAACAAAGAGTAGCGATTAACCGGTCCCTTTCGGAATGGCAGGCGGTGACCAGTGGGGTACCGCAGGGTTCAGTGCTGGGACCGCAGCTGTTTACAATATATATTAACGATTTAGATGAGGGAATTAAAAGTAACATTAGCAAATTTACCGATGACACAAAGCTGGGTGGCAGTGTGAAATGTGAGGAGGATGTTATGAGAATGCAGGGTGACTTGGACAGGCTGGGTGAGTGGGCAGATGCATGGCAGATGCAGTTTAGTGTGGATAAATGTGAGGTTATCCACTTTGGTGGTAAGAACAGGAAGGCAGATTATTATCTAAATGGAGTCAAGTTAGGAAAAGGGGAAACACAAAGAGATCCAGGTGTTCTTGTACATCAGTCACTGAAAGCAAGCATGCAAGTACAGCAGGCAGTGAAGAAAGCTAATGGCATGTTGGCCTCATAACAAGGGAATTGAGTATAAGAGCAAAGAGGTCCTTCTGCAGCTGTACAAGGCCCTGGTGAGACCACACCTGGAGTACTGTGTTCAGTTTCGGTCTCCAAATTTGAGGAAGGAAATTCTTGCTATTGAGGGAGTGCAGCGTAGGTTCACAAGGTTAATTCCCGGGATGGCGGGACTGTCATATGTCGAAAGATTGGAGCGACTGGGCTTATGTGTACTCTGGAATTTAGAAAGCTAAGAGGGATCTTATTGAAACATATAAGATTATTAAGGGATTGGGCACGCTGGAGGCAGGAAGCATATTCCCACTGATGGGTAAGTCCAGAACCAGAGGCCACAGTTTAAGAATAAGGGGTAGGCCATTTAGAACGGAGTTGAGGAAAAACTTTTTCACCCAGAGAGTGGTGGATATATGGAATGCTCTGCCCCAGACGGCTCTGGAGGCCAAGTCTCTGGATGCTTTCAAGAAAGAGACGGATAGAGCTCTTAAAGAGAGTGGAATCAAAGGTTATGGGGATAGGGCAGGAACTGGATACTGATTGTGGATGATCAGCCATGATCATAGTGAATGGTGGTGCTGGCTCGAAGGGCCGAATGGCCTACTCCTGCACCTATTGTCTAATGTCTATTGTCTATTGGGTGTTAGAACACCGTGTCACAAACAAACCCTCTTTATTGACTGGACCAAGCAGTGATTCTCCCCTCCCTTCTGCCCACAGAGAGATTATGTTGAGGCAACAAAGGGTATCCGAGGATCAAGGGTATGAGTGGAGAGTCAAAAATGTAAAAACTAATGAATTCCACATGATCCCCTAACCTCATCTGCAGCCCCACTGTCTGTTGCTGGATCTGCCAGGAGCTTAGTGGGCGGATGTCCAGCACAGTTGCGGACACAGGCTGGCTCAGTTCTCACAGCAGTATGTCAAACTGATGGGCGGTTCCTAAATCCAGAAAGTTACCCACTGCCCTGAGTCCGTAAAAGCCTTTACTTACGCCAGGTGAGCTCCGCCTTCAGCATAAAACCAGAATACATGGGATTCAGCATATTGGCTGCTTCCATCTCAGTCCTCCCAACACTGGACAATCTCAGCCGTTCTCTAAGTGGCTGCAGCTTCAGACATGCAGCTTGCAGGTTACCTGCTTCCCCGCAGTAGAAGCAGCGACCTTGACTCCAGTGACCTCTTATCGGTGGATAGACCAGCGTCACCGACCTGCAGGGGTTCGACTGGATCTCGAGCAGGCTGGTCGTGGTCTGAGGAAGGCTATCAAAGCTAGCAGCAGGATTTGAAGCAGCTGGAACAATGGGCAGAAAAATGGCAGGTGGAATTTAATGCAGACAAGTGTGAGGTGCTGCATGTTGGGTGGACAATCCAGGGTGAGAGTTTTACAGTGAGTGGTAGGGTACTGAGGTATTTATGAATACTGATCCATAATTCCTTGAAAGTGACATCCCAGGGAGATGGGGTGTTAAAGAGATCTCTTGGCACATTAGGCTTCATAAATCATACAGAGCTGGGATTTTTTTTGAATTTGTATAAGATGCTGGTGAGGACAAATTTGGAGAATTGTGTGCTGTTCTGGTCACCTACGCGCAGGAAAGGTATCAATAAGATTGAAGAGTACAGAAAAACAATTGACAAGCATGTTGCTGGGACTTGAGGAACTGAGCTAAAGGGAAATGTTGAATAGGTTAGAACTTCATTCCCTGGACTTCAGGAGGATGAGGGGAAATTTGAAAGAGGCATACAAATTAACAGGGGTATAGACAGCATAAATGCAAGCAGGGTTTTTCCACTGAAGTTGGATGGGACTAGAGCAAGAGATCATAGCCTAAGGGTGAAAGGTGAAATATTTAAAGAGAACCTGAAGAGGCGCTTCTTTATTCAGAGGGTGGTGTGAGCATGAAACTAAGTGCCCATGGAAGTGGTAGATGCATGTTGGTTGCAACGTTTAAGAGGAGTTCGGATCAGTACATGGATGGGTGGGGCATGGAAGGCGATGGTCCAGGTAAGGGTTGATGAGACTAAGTAGAATAACGGTTCAACAGAGACTAGATGGGCCTTATGGTTATTTAAAGTGGAGATCGATAGTTTCTTGATTAATAAGGGCATTAACAATTACGGGGAGAAAGGAAAATGGGGTAGAGAGGGATAATAAATCAGCTATGATGGAATGGCAGACCAGACTTGATGGACCAAATGGCCTAATTCTGCTCTGTGCTTTATGGTCTTGTAGTTGAAAACAGTTATTTAACTCCAACTATTATCTGAGATCTGCAGTCCTTCTATTTCAGCAAGTGGTTATTCTTGACAGATTCCACAGATATCACCTCCATTAGCCTTCCTGTAATTGATTCCTTTGATAACTATACTTGTATGAAGAACTTCCTGGCCCCAGTCTTGATTTATCTTTTATTAGCTTGAGTCAGTTTCCTACTTGAACAACATAATATATAGTGCCTACCTTTCAACGTTTAGTTCTCAAAGAACTTTATCATTGTTTGCCTTTTACATGCCTTTAGCTATTGTATAAAACCACTGAGCATAAGCATCCTTTTTAGCCCAAATTTCTCCAGACTTGCTTCAATGCTGAGCTGCTTGATATCAGAAATCAGCTTCATGTGTTTGCATAGTGTTGTATGTGCCAAGACCTCAAAGGTCATGACTATGTTTCCGTGACCAAAAGCAAGCTCATCCAATAAATAAACAAAATGCCTCATTTACTGTCGATCACAACACTGTCAGGGTCGATTAGCCAATGTTTGGTTCAATATCGAGCAGAAGCATATTGTAACTTGATTAAACATGCAAGGTCCATTGCTATACGAGCAGCTCATGTCCTGATTTTCCAACACCCACCACCAGTGATAAAGCACAAGACAGAGGTGCAATGCATTATCTGAAGACATTCTTTAATGCAGATACCATGACAATGAAAAATTCCAGCAGTTCGAAAGGTTTCATCATTACCATCTCAAATGCAACTAAGAATGAGTAACGAATCCTAGCATGGTTGAAGGCTTTTTCAAGACTCAAGATTGTTTAATGCCATTTCCTGCACAAAAGTGCAAAGGAGAATGAAATAATTGTTACTCTGGATCCAATGCATCACACAAAAAAAATGAAAGATAAAGATCATAATAATTATAACACACAATAAATATAAATACATAAGATAGAATATAGAAATAGATTGATTATACTGCATGTCCATAATAAGTGAATAAAGTTAAAGTGAAGTAAAACGACATCCAGTACATGATATGCAGTTTGATTAGAACACCACCACGTTTGGAAATACACCGTTCAGATTCACATTTTACATTCCCAGCTGATAAACTCATATTATAGGAATTAGTTCAATGTTGCCCTGCACAGGTTCACCATGTTGAACATTGAATCTGTTTTGTCTGTCAGGCGTCTTTCATCTACCACCTTGATCATTTCAATACGCAGTATTTTAATCACTACTTTTCCTATCTGCAGTATTTTACACTCGCCTGTATTAACTTTCATTTGCTATTGTTTACTTAAAAATAAGACAAACGCAAGCAGAGTGGCGTATGTTGTGAGTGGGCCAGTGTTGGAGTGGGTTTGGCCCATCAGGCTCCAGCAAGATCAGGCTTTGGTGAAGTAAATACCTGGTAAATTTCTCTATTTCTTCTTTTTCCTTCATTCCATGTCAGTTAGGGCACAGTTAGTCCAGAAAGAATGGCTCCAGGGGCAGCGTTTTGTTCCATGTATGAGGTGTGGGAATTCTCAGAGACTTCCAGACTCCCGGATAACCACATCTGCGTTAGGTGCACCAAGCTGCTGCTCCTCAAAGAACATACTAAGAAAGTGGAGCTGCAGCTTGATGACCTTTGACTCATACGGGAGACCGAGGAGGTGATAGACAGGAGCTGCAGGGAGGTAGTCACCCCCAAGTTGCAGGAGGCGGATAACTGGGTGACTGTCAGGAAAAGTAGGGGAAATGCACAGCCATGGCAGAGTACCCATGTAGCTCTTCCCCTCAATAATAATTACACAACTTTAGATACTATGGGGGGGTCAATAGTATAGTGGGTGGGAAGTCACAGTCACTGGGTCTCTGACACTGAGTCTGGTGCTGTGGCTCAGGTGAGCAGAGGGGTGAAGAGGACTGCAGTGGTGATAAGAGATTCCATAGTCAGAGGAATAGAGACAAGTTCTGTGGGCACAATAGAGACGCCCAGGTGGTATGTTGGCTCCCAGATGCCAGGGCCAGGGATGTCTCGGATCAGGTCCATGACATTCTAAAAAGGGAGGGTGAGCAGCCAGAAGTCTTGGTACATGTTGGCATCAATGACATAGGTACGAAAGGTGAGGAAGTCCTGAAGAGAAATTTTAGGGAGTTAGGTAGAAAAGCAAGACCTCCAGGGTAGTAATCTCTGGATTGCTGCCCATGTAAGGTGCCGGTGACGGTAAGAATAGGATGATTTGTCAGGCGAATATGTGGTGGAGGAACTGCTGTAGGGGACTGGGCTTCAGATTTATAAATTATTGGGATCTCTTCTGGGGAAAGTACGACCTGAACAAAAGGGATGGGATACACTAGAAGCAGAGGGGGCTCATATGCTTGTGAGCAGGTTTGGTAGAGCTGTTTGGGAGGGTTTGAACTAATTTGGCAGGGAGATGCGAACCAGAATAATGGTGCTGAGGTTGACGTAGTTGATTGACAAACAGAGGCAGTGTGTAACGAGACTGCTAGCAAGTTGAGGCTGATGATAGGGCAAAACTGCAGTCAATAGGATGATTTGCAATGTAAAAGAGGACAAAATCAAAAAAGATGAATACAGGACTGAAGGTGTTTCATTTGAATGCACGTGGTATGCAGAATAAGGTCGGTGAAATTGCAGCAGTTACAGACTGACATATATGATGTTGTAGGCATTACTGCATCACAGCTAAAAGAAGATTGTAGCTGGGAGCTTAACGTCCAAAGATACACATTGTATCAAAAGGACAGGTTGGTAAGTAGAGGATGTGGCGTGGCTCTGTTGGTTAAAAAAAGAAATCAAATCATTAGAAAGGTGACATAGGATCAGAAGGTGTTGAATTGTTGTGGGTCGAGCTAAGGAACTGCATGGGTAAAAAGACCCTGATGGGAGTTATATATAGACCCTCAATAGTAATAAAGATGTGGTCTACAAATTACAACCAGGAAAATGCATGTCAAAAGATCGATGTAACAATAGTCATGGGGAATTTCAATATTCAGGTACACTAGGAAAATTAGATTCATGCTGGATTCCAAGAGGGGGAAATTGTGGAAAGCCAATGGGATAGTTTTTTAGAGAAGCTAATGGTTGAGCCCACTGGGGGATCAGCTTTTCTGGATTGGTGTTGTGTAATGAACCAGAATTGATTAGAGAGATTAAGGTAAAGGAACCTTAGGGGTCAATGATCATTATATGATATAACTCACCCAGCAATTTGAGAGGGAGGAGCTAAAATTGGGTGTATCAGTATTACAGTGGTGTAAATGGAAACACAGAGGCATGAGAGAGGAGCTGGCCAAAGTTGATTGGAAGGGGACACTAGCAGGGATGACAGCAGAGCTGTAATGACTGATGTTTCTGGGAGCAATTTAGAAGGTGCCAGATAAATACATCCGAAAGGAGAAGCTTTCTAAAAGCAGGATGAAACACCCATGACTATCAAGGGAAGTCAACGCCAACATAAAAGCCAAAGTGAGGGCATATAATAGAGCAAAAATTAATGGGGTGTTTAGTGGATTGGAAAGCTTTTAAAAATCAACAGAAGACAAATAAAAAAGTCATAAAAAAGGAAAAGATGGAATATGAAGGTAAGCTAGCCAATAATATTAAACAGGATACCAAATGTTTCTTCAGATACATAGAGTGTAAAAGAGAGGTGAGAGTGGATATCAGACCACTGGAAAACAATGCTGGAGAGGTAGTTATGGGGAACGAAGAAATGGCAGACGAACTAACTAAGTATTTTGCATGAGTCCTCACTGTTGAAGCCACTAGTTCGAGAGTGTCAGAGGGCAAAAGTGTGTTAAGTTGACATTACTGGGGGGAAGGTTCTTGGGAAAATGAAAGGTTTGAATGTAGATAAGTCACCTAGACCAGATGGTATGGACCATAATTCCATAAGACATAGAAGCAGAATTAGGCCATTCAGCCTATCGAGTCTGCTCTGCCATTCCATCATGGCTGATCCCAGATCCCAATCAAACCCGTACACCTGCCTTCTCGCCATATCCTTGATGCCTTGACCGATCAGGAAACGATCAACTTCCACCTTAAATATACACACGCACTTGGCCTCCACCATAGTCTGTGGCAGAGCATTCCACAGATTTACTACTCTCTGACTAAA
Source organism: Mobula birostris (assembly GCF_030028105.1). Lineage (NCBI taxonomy): Eukaryota > Metazoa > Chordata > Chondrichthyes > Myliobatiformes > Myliobatidae > Mobula > Mobula birostris. The sequence goes on along the minus strand of NC_092379.1, from coordinate 103,963,098 downwards.
AACATCCTCTTTATTCCTGTTTTAAAGGGTCACCCTTCAATTTTGAGACTGTCCCTCGAGTTCTGGATACTCCCACCATTGGAAACATCCTCTCCACATCCACCTTACCAATTCCCTTCAACATTTGGTGGGTTTCAATGAGATCACCCAGCATTCTAAATTCCAGTGAGTACAGGCCCAACGCTGCTAAACACCCCTCCGATGCTAACTCTTTTGTTCTCAGAATCATCCGTGTGAACCTCCTCTGGACTCTGTCCAATGACCATTACATAAACCTCTTTGCAAGGTGGAGATGACTATCCAAGGGTATCAGGTAATATGGAAAGATAGGCAGGAAGGCAGAGGAGGTGGGGAGGCGCTCTTGATTAGGGATGAGATCAGCGCATTTGTGAGAGATGATATAAGATCTACAGAGCAGAATGTTGAATCCATCTGGGTAGAGATTAAGAACAGTAAAGGGAAAAAAAATCACTGGTGGGTGTTGTCTATAGGCCACCTAATAAAAATATTGCAGTGGCAGAGGTGATTAACCATGAAATAACTGAGGCTTGTAAGAACAGAACGGCAGTTGTCATGGGGGATTTTAACTTCCACATGGATTGAGTGAATCAGGTTGGTCAGGGAAGTCTTGAGGAGGACTTCATAGAATGCATCCGTGATGGCTTTCTTAAGCAGCATGTTAGTGAACCTACAAGGGAAAATACTATCTTAGATAGTCCTGTGCTATGAGACAGGTAAGATTAATGATCTTGTAGTCAGGGATCCTCTTGGAAAGAGTGGTCATAGTATGTTGAATTTCACATACAGATGGAGGATGAAATAGTTAGATCTAAAACTAGTGTATTATGCTTGAACAAGGGAGACTACAATGGGATGAGGGAGGAGTTGGCTAATGTGGATTGGGAGCACAGGCTATTTGGTAGGACAGTTGAGGAACAGTGGAGTACATTCAAAGAGATTTTTCACAGTGCTCAACAGAAGTATATTCCAGTCAAAAGTAAGGAGAGTAAGCGTGGGGAGAGCCAGCGTTAGATAACTAAGGAAATAAAAGATAGTATCAAATTAAAAGCTCATGTGTGCAAAGTCGCAAAGGGTAGTGGGAGACTGGAGGACTAGGAAATTTTAAAAAGCAGCAAAGAACAACTAAACAAGAGATAAGGAAAGGGAAGTGTCACAAAAAACTGTGGGTGAATTGTTAAGAAAAATAACAAGATGGCTTGAGTCACAAAACTAGATTGAGGTGCTTTTATTTACCTCAAAACAAGACAAAAAACTGGAAAAAAAACAATACATATAGCTACCCTCAGACTAAACACAAAAGAAAACTAACCCCAAAGCCTTGGTAACCTGAGGCTTATAACAGCTAAGCCCCTCCCCCTAGACCAACCAAAAGCTAATTAACTCAATTATCCAATTAAAGATGGTATCCTTCACCATCAGCACACCTGTGCAGGTTGCTGCTGCCTCTGTATGAGACAGCTCCATGCAGCAGCTCTGGTTCAGACCCAGTCACTATTACTGCTGGGGATGAGTGTTTTACCGAGTGCACCATGTGCCGTCTGTAGTCAGTGACGAGCCTTCGTCACAGGAAGATGGAGTATGAAAGTAAATGAGCTCAAAATATAAAAACAGATAGCAAAAGTTTTTATTAATACATAAAGTGGAAGACGGTGGCTAAAGTCAACACAGGTCCCCTGGAAGACGAGAAGGGGAAATTGATACTGGGTGATAAGGAAATGGCTGAGGCATTGAAAGACTATCTTGTGTCAGTCTTCACGGTGGAGGACACATCTAATATGCCAAAGAAGGATGTTATGAATGAAACGGGAGCTGAGGACCTAGATAAAATCACTGTCACTAAAGAGATAGTGATGAGCAAACTAGAGGTCCTGAAGATAGATAAGTCCCCTGGTCCTGATAGGATGCATCCCAGGATACTGAAGGAATTGGCGGAGGTTATAGTAGATGCATTGGTAATCATTTATCAAAACCCCCTCAACTCTGGGCAGATCCCGGCGGACTGTAAGACAGCAAATGTCACGCCACTTTTTAAAAAAGGATGTAGGCAAAGACAGGCAACTATAGGCCAGTTAGCTTAACATCTATAGTCGGGAAAATGCTTGAAGCTGTCATTAAGGAAGAAATAGCAAAACGTTTAGAAAGGAGTGGTTCCATTAGACAGATGCAGCATGGATTCAGAAAGGGCGGGTCCTGTTTGACAAATTTACTGGAGTCCTTTGAGGATATAATGAGTGCAGTGGATAGAGGGAAACAGGTGGATGTTGTCTATTTGGATTTCCAGAAGGCATTCGATAAGGTGCCGCACAAGAGACTTATAAATAAGATGCGGATACATGGAGCTGGAGGAAGTGTATTGGCATGTGTAGCCCCCTGGTAAGTCTCAGGCTCGCTCAGCTTGCTTTTGTCTAGGGGGAGCAGTATTTGGCCCCGCCAAACTGGGTAATCAAGTTTGTGTGGATAGTCATAGTCATACTTTATTGATCCCGGGGGAAATTGCTGTGTAATGTACCCCACCCCGCCAAATAACAGACAATACACCACATGTGATTAAATGATTATACTTTATTGATCTTACTGGAGCTATGTAATTAATAGAGATAAAATATAAAAGGTGCCAAACTTATCAAAGTTCAACCACTTTCTGCACACAGTTGGAGTTAAATTAATGGAGTCCTCTTTCCACCATTCGATCCCTTCTGACCATCTCGACCCGCCACCTGGAACCAACCACGGTGGTCGACCAGAGCGCATCCAGCATGTCCAGTCCTCTTCGGTTCTCCTCCCCAAAACCCTGGGCCTCGGACTCCCACTCGGGGTCCATCCCCTCGCCCAGCTTACAGCATCGCGTCTTCATCTCTCTGTCCCCATCCGCCTTCTGCCCCAAAGCCTGCGAGAAACAATAGCTTACAGACACACAAGAAAGAATAACATCTATCCCAATTGGTTTGTTCTCTCTCTTATCAATAATATAACCCAAACAAGCAGAGCGAGAAAGAAGCACTTTCTCAGCAGTTAACATAACAAAGAAGCCATTTTATTCTAACATAACAAAGAAGCCATTTTCATTAGCCTTAGCAGTAACATAAAAGAAGAAACCCCTTACACTCTCCCCGAACCAAACTTAGTCATGTCCCCGTGACTTCTAAGTAACTCGCCAACCATTCCTGCAGATACAAAAACCCAATCCAGGTACAAACGGTCACATTGCTCCCCAAATAGTAGACCGCCCTGTTCCACAGGTCCTACATAGACCAACCTATCTGGGAGTTTCCTAATCCTCCGAGACCTCCGTACCCCCTCACCTAAGCCCTTCAGGCTCGGACACTACTGGGGATACCTCAGGTCTGCTTGCCAACTCCTCTCTCTGTTACGTACCCCGTAACTGGGTTGCCGAAACCAGCAGAAATGGACCACTTAGTTGGAGTCTGGTTAACAGAAACTAATAAAGTTTTATTAAAGAAATAAGCAACACAGTATTCTAATCGTAAGGATATAAATGCAACAGGTTAGCAATGATAAAACACACATGTACACAGAACTAGGGTAATAGGAATCAACCAAGCTCTATCGCAGTCTAGGGGTAAAATGATCAGTCTCAAGTGACGCAGAGTTCAGTTCAGCTTAGTACAGTTCGCAGTAATCGCTGTTGTGCCGTTGGAGAGAGAGAGAAAGATAGAGATATTCAAATCTGATTCAGCAGACCTTTGATGTTCTTCGCAGTTAGCTCTCAGGCGGACCCTTTGTTATGTCCTCTGTGGTCACCGACTGTGACCCCTCTGCTCCGGATACGACCGTTCTTCCGCGGTGAACCCGGCACCAGGCAAGGGTAGACACACACACCAGGTTCCCGCCGATCGTACCCTTTCACCCTGTGCGTCTATGATCGGTTTCCGTGTCAGACCTCCAAACTTCCACCAACTTGTGGGGGCACACCGCTCTTCCAGGGTCTCGTTATCTCGTGATCTCGTGGTGTGTGTCATGCCTTAGCGAACCTGTTCTTTTTATCCCCCTGCTGGGGTATCGCCTGTCCATCAAACTACAAACAGTTCAGGTTCAAAGCAACCGGTCTGTCAATACTCGGACCAGTGTCTCTTTTCGTTATCTCTCTCGCCTCTCTCATTAACATTTTGAACGTTACTCCATTCGTCTCCCTTATCTCTCTCATCAGCATCAATCTTCTGATAACTTGGTTTGTCGTCACATCTCAATCTCTCACTCATGCCCCCATTGCAACTCGGAGCCCCCTGTCCTGTGTCCAGGGCCCCGCTTCTTTTACTTCAGGGTCCTGCTGTAACCCAGGCTGCCCACAGCTAGCCCTCCCCACGACACCTGACTCAGTGGGAGAAGGGCCAAAAGTCTCTTCCTCAATCAAGGGGAAGTTAGCGAAAGGCAGCATGTACCACACATCCCGCACATCATCCTTCGAATCCGTATTCTTCCTTATTCCCTCGATCAGTAGCTGCTATTTGATTTTCTCCAAACCGAAGCACTTAGCCTGGGCTGCTTCTGCAGCCTCTTCAGCCTCCTGTAATCGAGACGTCAGCTTCTTCTCTGACTCCTCCAACTCTCGCCCCAGTCTCGGCAGTTCTGACTTACACTTCGTATCCATCTCCACCTGGGACCCAATTACACCACCAGCTTCTTCCAATCTGTTCTGGATCGATTTCTTGAGTTTCAGTTGATCCTTTCAAAGGTTGGTCATGGTTTCATCTCTCTGGATTAATTCACCAGTAAATGGCCGCAGCATCAGCTCGGAATTCCGTTTCCCCATCTCCACTTTGATGAGCGTGAACTCCAATTCTTCAATGGTTGTCCGGGGCTCCGGCACTGGCCTCACATCATCGTCCCCCATGGTGAATCCAAACCCTAGGCGATTATCCACATACGCCAAAACTCCAAACATCTGCACATCCCCCATGGTCTTCCTCATGCCCTGCGGGAAGGTTGCAGGGGCTCCGGAAATGCCCTGTGGCATCTTTTCAGACCAGAAGAATCCTAGGGGACCTATAATGGCCGTCTTCTCCTTGTCGGCCTCACTCACCAGGATCTGGCAACATCCACTCCTCAGATCCAGCACATTAAACCATGTCGCACCATACAAACAGACCATAGCGTCTTCGGCCCTCAGGGCCGTATTCTAGTCAATGACAGTGCGCCTGTTCAGAGTCCTATAATCCGCACACACACCGCCTACATCTTCCACAGCTACAGGGTCCAGTCGCTGTGACCTCTCTCTCGCTGAGGTGTCTTCAGCAGTCAACTTCCCTCCCTCGTGGTATTTCAGAGCACCTACTGAGAGGGTCTCACCCTCAGATAATTCCCCTAGGCTGTACCACAATCAGCTCTTGTTTAAACTCGGTACTGGCCCAAGGCCGCTACACACATCCTCTCAAGCAGCTCGAAACACTAGGTGCACAGACAATGCCCCCATGAACTCCCGTTTCACTGAACAATATTCGTCTTCTGGATAATCACTGGCACTGGTACCCCAAATCTCCAATGCCCTTAATGCTGTCAAGGGTAAGTGCTTCAGAAACCGGTTGTAAAACGAATTGTACATCAACTTGACCTGTGCCCCAGTGTCGAGGATGGCTCTAGCATAGCTTCCATCTATCCGTAATGACACACAGGGGCGTGGTCCCTCTAAGCCTTCAGGAATAGGGTCTGTTCCTTTCGGAAGTTCCTTGGTACATTGCTGGGAACGTGCTCCCCCAGAGATCCCAAGCCGTTCCCCCACTGGGCCTCCAGTAAGTTGCCCGACACCTCTCTGATCAGCTGAACAACTGAGGGAGGGGCTGATCCCCTTAAATGATCCCCCTGGCACTGCAAGCAAGTTAACTGCCCTCCTAGCCAGAGAAGATGCACTGAAAGCTTTTCTCCAATCTCCTGACACAGGTATGGAAAGCCCCCCAGGCACTGCATTTTACTTCCAGTCGAACCAGACACATTTTCCCCCACTTTCAGATAACTTGCAGCTGTCACTACGAGATAATTGAACCTGACAGTTCTAACACCGTCAACAGCCCGCCTACTCAAACTTTCAACCAATCCCTGTCGCTCTCCCTCAACCGAGCACTGCCACTCATCTAACAACTGAGAGATCCGCTCTGCCAACATCTCGTACACCTCCACCCCTTTAGGGGTGGATAATATCCCAAAAGCCAGGCGTAGCCTGCAGTAGCTGGAGTATTTATTCGCAGACACTACCACCGAATCAGGCCACCCTTTCCTCTCTCTTCTAACAGTATGGACAGCCCATGGTCCCGCCTCACCTGGGGCACCAATAGACACTGGCAGTCCCACCACCAACTCCTCAGCACTAGTCTGAACTCGAACAAAGACCTCCGGGGTACCAACAGCTACTCCACCCAACACACATGCAGTAATAACCAGCAATCCCACAGAGACACACATTACTAACCGCAATCCCACAGAGACACAGCAGCACCGATTTAAACAGGGCAATCACACAGCACCCCACTGAATCAAATCTCGGACGAAGCCTCCCAAATGTAGCCCCCTGGTAAGCCTCAGGCTCGCTCAGCTCACTTTTGTCCAGGGGAAGCAGCCTTCGGCCCCGCCAAACTGGGTAATCATGTTTGGGTGGATGTCATGTAATGTACCCCACCCCGCCAAATAACAGACAATACACCATATGTGATTAAATGATTATACTTTATTGATCTTACTGGAGCTATGTAATTAATAGAGATGAAATATAGAAGGAAAATAAAAGGTGCCAAACTTATTAAAGTTTAACCACTTATTGCACACAGTTGGAGCTCAATTAACGGAGTCCTCTTTCCACCATTCGATCCCTTGCAGCCCCCTCCACCTGCCGCCTGGGACCAACCACAATGGTCGACCAGACTGCTCCAGCACATCCAGTCCTCTTCGGTTCTACTCCCCAAAACCCTGGGCCTCAGACTCCCACTCGGGGTCCGTCCCATCGCCCAGCTTACAGCATCACGTCTCACCTCTCCGTCCCCATCCGCCATCTGCTCCAAAGCCTGCAAAAAACATTCTTGCAGACACACAAGAAAGAATAACATCTATCCCAATTGGTTTGTTCTTTCCCTTATCAATAATATCACCCAAACAAGCAGAGAGAGAGAAGCACTTTCTCAGCAGTTAACCATAACCATATAAACATATAACCATATAACCATATAACAATTACAGCACAGAAATAGGCCATCTCTGTCCTTCTAGTCCATGCCAAACTCTTACTCTCACCTAGTCCCACCGACCTGCACTCAGCTCATAACCCTCCATTCCTTTCCTGTCCATATAGCTGTCCAGTTTAACTTTAAATGACAACATCGAACCTGCCTCAACCACTTCTGCTGGAAGCTCATTCCACACAGCTACCACTCGCTGAATAAAGAAGTTCCCCCTCATGTTACTCTTAAACTTTTGCCCTTTAACTCTCAACTCATTTCCTCTTGTTTGAATCTCCCACACTCTCAATGGAAAACGCCTATCCACGTCAACGATATCTATCCCTCTCATAATCTTAAATACCTTTATCAAGTCCCCCCTCAACCTTCTACATTCCGAAGAATAAAGACCCAACTTGTTCAACCTTTCTCTGTAACTTAGGTGATGAAACCCAGGTAACATTCTAGTAAACCTTCTCTGTACTTTCTCTATTTTGTTGACATCTTTCCTATAATTTGGTGACCAAAACTGTACACTATACTCCAAATTTGGCCTCACCAATGCCTCGTACAATTTCAACATTACATCCCAACTCCTATACTCAATGCTCTGATTTATAAAGGCCAGCATACCAAAAGCTTTCTTCACCACCCTATCCACATGAGATTCCATCTTCAGGGAACTATGCACCATTATTCCTAGATCCCTCTGTTCTACTGCATTCTTCAATGCCTTACCATTTACCGTGTATGTCCTATTTTGAATAGTCCTACCAAAGTGTAGCACCTCACATTTATCAGCATTAAACTCCATCTGCCATCTTTCAGCCCACTCTTCTAACGGCCCTAAATCTTTCTGCTAGCTTTGAAAAACTACTTCATTATCCACAACTCCACCTATCTTAGTATCATCTGCATACTTACTCATCCAATTTACCACCCCATCATCCAGATCATTAATGTATATGACAAATAACATTGGACCCAGTACAGATCCCTGAGGCACACCACTAGTCACCGGCCTCCAATCTGACAAACAGTTTTCCACCACCACTCTCTGGCGTCTCCCATCCAGCCACTGCTGAATCCATTTTACTACTTCAATATTAATACCTAACGATTGAACCTTCCTAACCAACCTTCCATGTGGGACCTTGCAAAGGCCTTACCGAAGTCCATATAGACAACATCCACCGCTTTACCCTTGTCAACCTTCCTAGTAATCTCTTCAAAAAACTCAATAAGATTTGTCAAACATGACCTTCCACGCACAAATCCATGTTGATTGTTCCTAATCAGACCCTGTCTATCCAGATAATTATATATACCATCTCTAAAAATACTTTCCATCAAATTACCCACCACTGACATCAAACTCACAGGAAGATAATTGCTAGGTTTACTCTTAGAACCCTTTTTAAACAATGGAACAACATGAGCAATACGCCAATCTTCCGGCACCATCCCCGCTTCTAATGACATTTGAAATATTTCTGTCAGAGCCCCTGTTATTTCCACACTAACTTCCCTCAATGTCCTAGGGAATATCCTGTCAGGACCCAGAGACTTATCCACATTTATATTCCTTAATAGCTCCAGTACTACTTCTTCTTTAATCATCATAGTTTCCATAACTTCCCTACCCGTTTCCCTTATCTTACACAATTCAATATCCTTCTCCTTAGTGAATACCGAAGAAAAGAAACTGTTAAGAATCTCCTCCATCTCTTTTGGCTCCACGTATAGCTATCCACACTGATTCTCTAAGGGACCACTTTTATCCCTCACTATCCTTTTGCTATTTATATAATGGTAGAACTCCTTGGGATTTATTTTCACCTTACTTGCCAAAGCAACCTCATATCTTCTTTTAGCTTTTCTAATTTCTTTCTTAAGAATCTTTTTACATTCTTTATATTCCCCAAGCACCTCATTTACTCCATGCTGTCTATATTTATTGTAGATCTCTCTCTTTTTCCAAACCAAGTTTCTAATATCCCTTGAAAACCATGGCTCTCTCAAACTTTTAACCTTTCCTTTCAAACTAGCAGGAACATAAAGTTTCCGTACTCTCAAAATTTCACCTTTAAATTACCTCCATTTCTCTATTACATCCTTCCCATAAAACAAATTGTCCCAATCCACTCCTTCTAAATCCTTTCACACCTCCTCAAAGGTAACCTTTCTCTAATCAAAAATCTCAACCCTGGGTCCAGATCTATAATTATATTGAAACTAATAGCACTGTGATCACTGGACCCGAAGTGCTTCCCAACACAAACCTCCATTACCTGACCTATCTCATTCCCTAACAGGAGATCCAACACTGCCCCTTCTCTCGTTGGTACCTCTATGTATTGCTGCAAAAAAACTATCTTGTACACATTTTACAAACTCCAAACCATCCAGCCCTTTTACAGTATGGGTCTCCCAGTCTATGAGTGGAAAATTAAAATCTCCCACAATCACAACCTTGTGCCTACTACTAGTATCTGCTATCTCCTTACAAATTTGCTCCTCCAATTCTTGCTCCCCATTTGATGGTCTATAATACACCCCCATAAGAGTTACTGCACCTTTCCCATTCCTCAATTCCACCCAAATAGCCTCCCTAGAGAAGCCCTCTGATCTATCCTGCCAGAGCACAGCTGTAATATTTTCTCTGACAAGCCATGCAACACCTCCCCCTCCTGTCCTTCCCATTCTATCACACCTGAAGCATCTAAATCCAGGAATATTTAGTTGCCAATCACACCCCTCTTGTAACCATGTTTCACTAATAGCTACCGCATCATACTTCCAGGTATCAATCCATGCTTTAAGCTCAACCACCTTTCATACAAAGCTCCTAGCATTAAAATAAATGCATTTAAGAAATTTTCCACCTCTTACTCTCTGTTTATCACTAACTGTGCAAACAATTTTACTATTTTCTTTTTCTTCCTTCTTCCCTACATCTGTTCCTACACTCTGGTTCCCCACCCCGCCTTGTATCTAGTTTAAATCCACCGGAGCCTCTCTAGCAAACCGACCTGCAAGAATATTTGACCCCTCCAGTTCAGATGTAGACCATCCCACCGGAACAGGTCCCACCTTCCCTGGAAAACTGCCCAATTATCTATAAATCTGAAGCCTTCCCTCCTGCACCATGCCTTCAGCCACGTGTTGATCTGCACTATCTTACTATCTCTAAACCCACCCGCACGTGGCACTGGTAGCAATCCTGAGATTACTATCCTGGAGGTCCTGTACTTTAACCTGGCGCCTAACTCCCTAAACTCACCTTTCAGGACCTCCTCACTCTTCCTACCCACGTCATTGGTCCTTAGATGGACCATGACATCCGGCTGCTCACCATCCCTCTTGAGAATACCGAGGACTCGATCCGAGATATCGCGGACCTTGGCACCAGGGAGGCAACAGGCCATCCGGGATTCTCGATCTCTCCCACAGAACCTCTTATCTGTCCCCCTAACTGTTGAATCCCCTATCACTACTGTTCTCCTCTTTTTCCTCCTTCCCTTCTGAGTTGAGGGTCCCATCTCGGTGCCAAAGATACAACCACTGCAACTTGTCCCTGGTAGGTCATCCCCACCAACAGTATCCAAAACGATGCACTTATTATTGGTGGAAATGGCCACAGGGGTGCTATGCTCATTCTGTCTATTCCCCTTCCCTCTCCTGACAGTCACCCAGCTACCTGTCTCCTGACCCCTAGAGGTGACTATCTCCCTGTAACTCCTGTTTATTTCTGCCTCTGCCTCCCAAATGATCCGAAGTTCATCCAGCTCCAGCTCTAGTTCCCTAACTCAGTTTGTCAGGAGCTGCAGCTGGATGCACCTTTCGCAGGTGTAGTCATCAGGGACGATTGTGCTCACCCTGACTTCCCATATACTGCAAACGGAGCACTCAACTGCCCTAACTGCTGCCTCCATTACCTACTCTTAAGGTAATTAGATTTATTAAAGGAACTTACTCAGCCCTACCACACTTGGAGTGAAGCTCTTCCTCAGCCTCTGCTCGCCGAAGCTTCAGGAGCCAAAGCCTTCCTACTCTGTCTCCTTCTACTCCGTCACCCGCTACAACATAACAAAGAAGCCATTTTATTCTAACATAACAAAGAAGCCATTTTCATTAGCCTTAGCAGTAACATAAAAGAAGAAACCCCTTACACATGGATAGTGGATTGGTTAACTGATAGAAGGCAATGAGTTGGTATAAATGGGTGTTTCTCCAGTTGGCAGTCAGTGGTGAGTGTGGTGCCGCGGGGATCAGTGCTGGGCCCGCAGTTGTTTACCATTTACATTGATGATTTGGAAGAGGGGACTGAGTGTAGCGAAGCAAAATTTGCTGATGACACTAAACTGAGTGGAAAAGCAAATTTTACAGAGGATGTGGAGAGTCCACAGAGGGATATAGATAGGTTAAGTGAGAGGGCCAAGGTCTAGCAGATGGAATACAATGTTGGTAAATGCGAGATCATCCACTTTGGAAGGAATAATAAAAAAGCAGATTATTATTTAAATGGTGAAAGATTGCAGCATGCTGTTGTGCAGAGGGAGTTGGGAGTGCTTGTTCATGAATCACAAAAAGTTGGCTTGCAGATACAACAGGTTATTAAGAAGGCAAACAGAATGTTGACCATTGCTAGAGGGATTGAATTCAAGAGCAGGGAGGTCATGCTGCAACTATACAGGGTACTGGTGAGGCCGCATCTGGAGTACTGTGTGCAGTTCCGGTCTCCATACTTGAGGAAGGATATACTGGCTTTGGAGGCAGTGCAGAGGAGGTTCACCAGGTTGATTCCAGGGATGAAGGGGTTAACCTATGAGGAGAGATTGAGTAGCCTGGGACTATACTCTCTGGCGTTTAGAAGAATGAGAAGGGATCTTATAGAAACATACAAAATTTTGAAAGGGATAGATAAGATAGAAGTAGGAAAGTTGTTTCCATTGGTAGTTGAGACTAGAACTAGGGGACATTGCCTCAAGATTCAGGGAGAAGGCTTAGGATGGAGATGAGGAGAAACTGTTTTTCCCAGAGAGTGGTGAATCTGTGGAATTCTCTGCCCAGGGAAGCAGTTAGGGCTTTCTCACTAAATATATTTAAGAAACAGTTAGATAGATTTTTGCATAGTAAGGGAATTAAGGGTTATGGAGTTATGGGCAGGTAGATGGAGCTGAGTTTATGGACAGATCAACCATGATCTTATTGAATGGTGAGGCAGGCTCAATGGGCCGGATGGCCTACTCCTGCTCCTATTTATTATGTCCTTATGTACAACACATCCTTTCCGAGATATGGGGCCAGCCCAAAACTGTTGGCAATACTCCAAGTGTGGCCTAGCTAGTGTCATTTAAAGGTTCAGCATTATCTCCATTCTTTTATATTCCATTCCCCTTGAAATAAATGCCAACATTGCATTTGTCTTCTGTACCACAGACTCACCCTGTGAATTAACTCTCTAGGAGTCTTGCACAAACACCTCTGATGTTTGAACCTTCTTCCCATTTAGATAATAGTCCACACTATTGTTCCTTTTACCAAAATGCATTATCATACATTTCCCAACATTGTATTCCATCGGCCATTTTTTTGCCCATTCTTCCAATGTGTCTGCAATCGCATTGCTTCCTCAGCACTACCTACCCCTCCACCTATCTTCGTATCATCTACAAACTTTGCCACAAAGCCATCAATTCCATTATCCAAATCATTGACAAGCAATGTGAGAAGTGGTGGTCCCAATATTGACCCCTGAGGAACACCACTAGTCACTGGTAGCCAACCAGAAAAGGCCCCTTTTATTCCCAGTCACTGCCTCCTGCCTGTCAGTCATTGCACTGTCCATGCCGATATCTTTCCAGTAACGCCATAGGATTTTATTTAACAACACCATGGTTTCGAAAGAGGTGGCTGAAGAGATGTTAGTAATGATCTTTCAAGAAACAATTGATTCTGGCAAGGTTCCAGAGGAATAGAAAATTGCAAATGTCACTGCACTCTTCAGGAAGAGAGAGAGGCAGAAGAAAAGAAATTATAGGCCAATTAATCTGACCTCAGTGGTTGGGAAGACGTTGGAGTCAATTGTTAAAGATGTGGTTTTGGGATACTTGGAGGCACATGTTGAATAGGCCATAGTCAGCATGGTTTTCTTAAGGGAAAATCTTGCCTGGCAAATCTGTTGGAATTCTTTGAAGAATTAACAGGTAGGATAGACAAAGGAGAATCAGAGAATGTTGTGTACCTGGATTTTCAGAAGGCCTTTGACAAGGTGCCACTCATGAGGTTGCTTAACAAGTTAAGAGCCTATGGTAATACAGGAAAGATACTAGCGTGGATAGAGCATTGGCTAATTGGCAAAAGGAGGGAATAAAGGGAGCCATTTCTGGTTGCTGCCGGTGACTAATGGTGTACCACAGGGATTTGCTTTCACTTCTTTTTATGTAATATGTCAATGATTTGGTTGACAGAATTGATGGCTTTGTGGCCAAGTATGGTAACAAAACGAAGGTAGGTAGAGGGGCAGATAGCTGTGAGGAAGTAGAGAGGCTCTGGAAGGGCTTAGACAAGTTAGGAGAATGGGCAACGAGGTGGCAGATGGAATACAGTGTCAGGAAGTGTATGGACATGCACTTTGGTAGAAGAAATAAATGGAGAGAAAATTAAAATATCTGAGGTGCAAAGGGGTTTGGGAGTCCTCATGCAACATTCCCTAAAGGTTAACTTGCAGGTTGAGATGGTGGTGAGGAAGACAAATCTGATGTTAGCATTCATTTCAGGAAGAGTAGAATATAAAAGCAAGGATGTAATGTTGCTTTATAGTGGACTGGTGAGGCCTGATTTGGAGTACTGTGAGCAGTTTTAGGCCCTTCATCTAAAAAAAGATGTGCTAAATTAGAGAGGGTTCAAAAGAGATTCAGCAAAAGTGATTCCAGGATTGAAAGGCTTATCATATGAGGAGCGTTTAATAGCTCTAGACTTCTACTCACTGAAAGTCGGAACAATGTGGGGCGACCTCATTGAAAACTATCGAATGTCAAAAGGCCTTGATTGACTGGATGTGCAGAAGATGCTTCATATGGTGGGGGAATCTAAGACGAGAGGACGTAGCCTCAGAATAGAGGGGTTTCCTTTTAGGATGGAGATGAGGACGAATTTCTTTAGCTAGAGAATGGTGACTCTGTGGAATTTAGTCCCACATGCAGCTATGGAGGTCAAGTCATTTGGTATATTTAAGTTGGAGATTCTTGATTAGTCATGGCATGAAAGTATATAGGGAGAAAGCCTGAGATTAGTGCCAAGAGGGAAAATGAATCAGCCATGATAAAATGGCAGAGAAGAGTTGATGGGCCCAATGGCATAATTCGGCTCCTACATCTTATGGTCTTATGGTCTCACTAAAATAGGTTCAAAGTTGAAAGGGTCAAAGTAAATTTATTATCAATGTACATATATATCACCATATGATACCCTGAGATTCATTGTCTTGCAAGCATTCACAGTAAGTGCAAAGAAACACAATGCAATCAGTGAAAAACCACCCACAACACAATCGGATCAGAAATAACATCTACTCCTTGCTGACAATCAGCATTGGCACACCTCAAGAGTGCATGCTTAGCCCTATACTCCATCCTCTCTACAGGTGCAAGATGGATCAGTTGGTCGAGTAGTGTCGCAACAACAGCCTCGCACTCAACACCAGTAAGATGAAGGAATTGATTGTGGGCTTCAGGAGGAGAAGCTTCAAGTTCCTGGTGTCAACATCTCTGTAGATCTATCCTGGGCCCAACTTATTGATTGGATTACAAAGAAAACATGACAATGGCTATATTTCGTTTGGAGTTTGAGAGGCTTGGTATGTCACCAAAGACACTCGCAAATTTATACAGTTGTACCATGGAGATCATTCTGACTGGTTGTATCACCATCTGGTATGGAGGGGCCATTGAACAGGACCAGAACAAGCAGCAAATTTTAAACTCCTGCCACCTCCATCATGGGCACTAGCATCCCCAGCATCAAGACACCTTCAAAAGAAAATGCCTGATGGTTGAGGTGTAACAACTGTTGCTGAACCTGGTGATGTGGGACCTGAGGCTGCTGTGCTCCTGCCTGATGGCTATAGTAAGAAGAAAGCATGACCTGGGTGGTGGGAGGTGGGGGGTTCCCTGATGATGGATGCAGCTTTCCTGTGACATCACTCCTTGTAGATGTACTCATTGGTGGAGAGGACTTTATCTGTGATGGACTGGGCTACTACTACTACCACTTTTTGTAGTCTTTTCTGTTAAAGGGCATTGGTGCTTCTATAGCAGACCATGATGCAACCAACGTGTCTCTCCAAAGTGCATCGATAGAAATTTGTGGAAGTTTTATAAGACATGCTGAATCTTGAGAAACTAAGAAATGGCACTTAAGTGCTGGACACAGGACAGATCCTCTGAAATGAAAATGCAGAGGAATATTAAGTTGCTGACCCTCTCCACCTCTGGTCCCCAATGAGGACTGGCCCGTTGACCTCTGGTATCTTTTGGCTTTGCTGCCACTGAGTTAGAGATTGTTGATGTGGTGCCTTTCAGCCAGATTTTCAATCTCCCTCCTATATGCTGATTCATCACCACCTTTGATTCCGACGACAGCAAACTTAAATATGGCATTGGAGCTATGCTTAGCCTCACAGTCATAGTGTAAAGCAAGTAGAGCAGGGGGCTAAGCACACAGCCTTGTGGTGCATCTGTGCTGACGGAGATTGTGGAATATGGCCTGAAAATATGGACTTCATATGTAATTAATTAATGGTGAGCAAGACTTCTGTCCATCGGTAGAGTGTACCACTGGCCCTGATAGAATTCATAGCATTGATACATCACTTTATTTATTGAACAAATAAGAGTGCAATCATATGGAAAATGAAGATTAGTTCATTGGGAAATAAAGAAGAAACGCATTGCTGCGGAGTTTATTCTCGCTGAAAGTAATTTAAACATATAAGAAATTGAGGGGTCTTAACCAAGTGGACATGGAAAAAGTGTTCCCTCCATCTACAGCCAGGAGCCATTACGCAAAAATAAGGGTCCATTTACAACAGAGATAAGAGAAATATTTTTCTCTCTGAGGATTCTTAGTCTTTAGAACTCAGATCTTCAAATTGTGAAGGAAGAAATGTCTTTGAATATTTTAAGACACAGGTAAATAATGTTGATGAGCAAGCATGCAGTCATTAGAGTAAGATTGGAATGCAGAGCTAATGTTAAAATCAAATCAGTCATAATCTGATTAAATGGTATAGCAGGCTCAAAGGCCAAGTACCTTCTTCTACTTCAAATGTGAGATGTTACTCTTTGGGAGGTCAAATGAAAGGAGAAAGTATAGAGTTAATGGTAGGCCCCTTAATCACACTGAGATACAACGGGATCTTGGAGTCCGGGTTCACTGTTCATTGGAAGTGGCTACACAAGTGGACAAGGCGGTAAAGAAAATATATGGAATGCTTTCCTTCATCGAGTGTTGAGTATAAGAGTAAGGAATTCATGCTACAGCGATATAAAACTTCGATCAGAGCATTATGTGTCGTTCTGGTCACCCCATTACAGGTAGGATGTGCAGACTGTTGTAGGGTTTACCAGGATGCTGCTTGAATTACTGGATATGAGTTATAAGGAAAGATTAGACAAACATGAGTTTTTCTCCCAAGAGTATCAGAGACTGATGGGAGACTTGATAGAGGTTTTTAAAATTATGACAAACATAGATATGGTAGACAATCAGAATCTTTCCCCTGGAGTAGAAATAGCAAAGATCACACCTTTAAAGTTGGGGGGGGTGTGCGGGGGGAGTGGGGAGTTTAAAGGTGAGGTGAGGGGCAAAATTGCTTTTATACAGAGAATAGTAAGTGACTGGAATAAGTTACCAGGGTGTCAGTGGCAGCAGAGAGTTTAAAAGACCTTTGGATAGACACATGAATATGAATAGAGAGATACGGATGTTACACAGGTGGAAGACATTCAGTGTAAATTAGTAAGAGTGGCACATCAACATGGGCCAAATAGCCTTTCAGTGGTATACTTTTCTACGTACTATTGTCATAAACAACAGGATTCAATGAAATTCATATCTATCTACCTGTGCTGCTATTTGCACAGATCTATGGACTTGTACTCCAATATCTTTTTGCTTAGGAACTTCCTATGATGCTATTGTTTACTAATTGTACCCTTACTTAACCTTTCAAAGTGCATTATTTCCCACTTGTCATGATTAAACTAAATCTCCATTTCTCCACCCAACTTTCTAGCGCTTCAATATCATGTCATAGTCAAGGACAATCCTCCTCAATCTCCAAGAGAGGAAATTGCTGGGGATTTGACGAAGATTTTTGTTTCCTCTCCAGCAGCATGCAAGGTCCCAGAGGACTGGAGTATCAGGAATGTTCTTCCTCACATCAGTGACATATAGCCCAGTAACAGTTATGGACAGAGAAATGGCACATGGAGCTGAACCCAGGCAAATGTGAGATGTTAGACTTTGAGAGGTCAAATGTAAAGGGAGAGTGTATAGTTAATAGCAGGATCCTTAGTAGCATTGATATAGCAAGGGATCTGGTTACAAGTCCTTATTTTCCTGAAAATGACCAGAAGCAGATAGAGAGGTAAAGAAGGCATAAAATAGCCTTCATCGTTAGGGGCATGACATCCATGATGTAGTTGTACAAAGTTTTGGTTAGGTCACACTTAAAGTATTGCATGCAATTCTAGTTGCCTAATTACAGAAAACACTTTGAGGCTTTAGAGTGCGTTCAGAAGAGGTTTACCAGGATGCTGCCTGGATTAGAGGGTATTAGATACAAGGAGAGGTTAGACAAACTTGAATTGCTTTCTCTGGTGGGTTGGAGGCTGAGGAGGCACTTGATAATTTATAACATTATGAGAGGCTTGGATAGACTAGACAGCTAGAATCTTTCTTATGGGGTTGAAATGTCAAATTCTAGCTTCAAGGTGAAAGGGGAAAATCTTTAAGGGAATGTGCAGGACAAGTTTTTTACACAGAGAGTGGTAGGTGCCTGAAAAATACCGCCGAGGTGATTGTAGAAGCAATATGACCCTGGTGTTCAAGAGGCTTTCAGATAAGTACACGGAGATGCAGGGAATGGACTGATACGGATCATGTGCAGGCGGAAGGGTTTAGTATGACTTGGTGTCATGCTCGGCACAGACATCATGGGTCAAAGAGACTATTTGTGTGCTGAACATGCTGTATCATTGTGACTGTCAGAGCTTGCTATTGGTCGCAACACTCACAGAATACTGGAAGAACTCAGCAAGTCGGGCAGCATCTATAAAGGGAAATAAACAATCAGTGTTTCAGGTCCAGATTTCAGCTGATGCTATTGCAAGAATATTGCTTCATGATACTTTTCTGAGACATCTGCCTGCAGTTTCAGCTCCTTCTTATCATAAAAAATATTACAACTGAGGCTTTGCTGTGATTACATCTTTTATTCATCTGATCAATTGCTTATCAACATGTAACCAACAGCATTCCACGTCCTGTCTGTGACACACGTCACATTCGGGAGGGACGGTATCTTGATCAGATCGTTGATGTTGTATTCTCAGCATTTACTCCACAGAGTTGACGATGGCTGAATCTGTCTTTGATCATCTTTGGCGATCAAATGTCTTTTAAATAACATTGCCTTCATTTTGAGCATCAATTTGGGCTTTGTCATCAGTTGCTCTTCAATGAATAAGCTCACCATGGCTGTCTGTTTTTGATCACTGCCTAACTTTTTTTTGCCAGACCAGTGAGTTATATTAATTATTTTATATTTAACATTTCACAAATATTCAAAAAATGTGAAAACTTATTTACTTCATTTATATTTGAAAATATTTCAGTTAATTTTTTAAAGATTACTCTCTTTCTCTGACCTTACAAGAAGTCCCCATCCCTCTCACATCACTGCTTGCAAGCACTTCTACAACAGAAATTTCTGATTGCAATAATCTTTAAGACCCTAATGTCCATTACAGTATGAGCTGAATACAGTATCTACAACATCTGACAAATATGTGTCTATTTTCTTTCAAAGATTTTTGGTCAAATACATGCTGCCATTGTCACTTAGCTCTCCCCGGATATGGGATTTATTCTGAGTGCTTATTTTGGTAAGTACAGTGTTGACATTAATTTCTGGTAGTCATATTAGCTCCAACCCTTCATTATCATGTACTTTACAGATAAGCTTTCTTCCATCACTTTTACATCAGGGTAAGGAAAGGATCTTATTTCAACATTTTCAACTATACAAATATAGGCAATAATGACTGAATGGCAAAGTACAGCACTCGACTTCAGTTTTGTGTTGTTCCTTCACTCAGCAGGAACTTAGACTGATTAGACATGGAGAGATAATAGTCTTATCTCAGCAGAAGGACCCTAAAGAAGAGAAATAGTTTGATAAGAAACCATCCACTTACTGCTTGTCAAATTTCATAAGCCGATCACCAAATGACATCGTTTTACTGTGGTACTCCAGCAGAAAAAAAATCCTTTCATCGTGCTTTTGTCCTACTTAACACTGCTCGTGGATATCCCAAAAGCAGGTAAATTCAATCAATTCTAAAATAAAGTTCCATGCTAGTCCAAATAAAGAAATAACTAGGCACATGTTCCAAAATACAAAAATGCGAACTGAGAAAATTTTAAAATAAATATTGCAAGTTATAAATCCAAATACAAGTTGAAATTGCACAAAAGATAGAGTGCAAACCTTGATACAAAATCTAGTAAAAATATGTTTGGTAATGCTGTAAGCTTGAGAAGCTTCATTTAGAGCTGCACCATTAACACAAGAAAACACTTTCAAAGAGGTGATGCCGAAAAAAATACAATTGCAACCTCTCAGAATGGGAAGTTTTGAGGTGGTAAAATTGTTGAAGAAATATGCTTTCAATAAGTATAGTATTTACATTTTCTCCAGCTTTTTCACATTTTGGATTTCACAAAGGTTGGGCAATGGTCCCCAGAAATACAAGGAATTGATCAAAACACACAGACTGCCATAGAATAAGAGTCTGACAAAGGACTCTACTGCCACCGAATAATTTATTCCCTGTGATTGTCACTAACCAGCTCAGATGGCAAGATGGGTTTGGGCTACCACAGCTCTAATTCTTTCAGTTAAGATGACGCTACTAAATGTACATGACAGCTCACTGGCAGTTAAAAAGGAAAGAAATTTGACTGAAAGCACCTGTTATGAGGTAACTTGTGTTAAATTATCACCACAAACAGCAAGGGGGCAAGCGATGATGAGGCAAGTTCAGGAGATGAGCCGAGATGGTGTGTCGCAGAATCAGTGCAGATGGAGTGAGGAATTCGAAGAGGAGAAGTCAGGGAAATGAAGTTCCAATGCCCATACAAATGGCCAGGGTGCTAGATGGGATTCCTCCAGGTGCCAAGAGGAGAAGTCGGGGCAGAGGAGATTTGCTGGCTGTAGAACTGAAATGGGTGCAAGGTTGGATTGCTCTGGGTGCCAAAAGGAGTAGATGGAGCAGAGGAGATTTGCTGGCTGTAGAACTAGACCGAGTGCAAGGTTGGATCGCTCTGGGTGCTGAGCTGACTTAAAGAACTTGAGAGTGTGTCACTGGGTCGTGTGGTCTAGGCCTCAAGCCCTTCGCAGTAGCCGTATCCTAGCCCAAGGTATGGTCTGCTGTTTAGACAATTTAAACGCCAGCCCAGATCAGAGGTGAGAGCTGATTTCACTCCTTTCTTCAGGATGCCAGAGCCTTTCACTGTTCCATTCTTTGGTCAATTTAGACACTGGGTCAAATAGACTGAAAAGGGAGGGTGTCGGGAACTGAGGCAAGAGCTGATTTCGCTCACTCTCTGCGACAGTCACTCTTTTCTGAGCCATGAAGACTGCCCCGGGTGCTGTGCTCAGTGCCGGCTAATATGATGAACTAGTAAGCGAGGCTTTTGGCCCAGTCCAGTGAAGCACCTTCAATAACTCCAAAAGACTGAGGTTTGGTAAAATACTGAAAGGCTTTTATTCACTGTACAATACGACCTCCACAGTGAGTGTCTGCCCCTGGACTGAGGGGGAGGGGCAAGGCAAACACCTTTATATAGGACTCTGTGGGAGGAGCCACAGGGGCAGTCAGCAGAGGGGTGTGTCCAGACAGTTAACCCAGTTACAACATATATATATGGTTTACCACATCCAGGTGCTCCAGGGTTCGGATCTGAGGACTTAATTTGATTTGAAGTGTTGCTGTTCGCTTCAATTGTTTGCATGATTTGTGTTTTTTTCTTTCTCTTGCGCACCATGTGTTGGTTTTTTATAATCTTTCATGGGATTCTTTTGGGTTTCTTGCTTTGTGGCTACCTGCTAGCAAACAAATCTGAAGGTTGTATAATTTATACATTCTTTGATAATAAACGTAATTTGAATCTTTGAATGTGGACATCAGTTCTGCTCAAAACCTATTTTGATGGATTGGGAGAGGTTCTGGACCATCTATCTGATTCCATCCAACTTAGTCATTGACCTAAAAATGTAAGAGAAGCAGGAGACTGCAGATGCCGAAATCTGGAATAAAAAATTTGGAGGAATTCTGTGGGTCGAGCAACATTGGTGGAAGGAAAAGAACTGTCAGTGTTTCAGATCAAAACCCTGCATTAGAACCAAATGGAAACCCTTGACTCTTTGACTCAATCACATCACTGATCCAGGGTCACTGAACAGGCAGAGACTGATTGCTTGCTCACTTTGTGCCCACTTATTGTGTTTGGTACTGACGTTTGAACACAAGCCTTTCTTCTCCATGTGGCATGCATAAATTTCCCTCGATAGTTGTCCCCAGCTAGGAAATACAAAATAGGGTCAATGCAGCTGTTGATGCTGGCCAGTGGTCTTGTGATCTTGTATGTGAAGTTCACAATATTAAGTGCTTTGCAATTCATCTTGAGTACCCTAAAGGTATAATACATTGTCCTTGTGATGTGGAAAGGTACAAAACATAGGAAAAAGACAAGCAACACAATGAGGATAATTTTAATGGCTTTGTTTTTGACATTGGATGGGGTTGGCCTGAAACCAGATATGTGTGTTTTGCTAAGTCTTCTGGTCATTACACTGTAACAGAAGGTAATGATGAAGAAGGGAATGACAAAAAGGATCACCATGACAGCAGAACTGTAGAAAACATATTGTGGGAATTCCTCCCTGAGGGTTGTGTCATGGCAGAGTGTGCTTTTGCCCCGCCTGCTTGTTGTGACAAAGATTAAATTGGGAATAAGGCAGATTATGACGGATGTCCAGACCAGGATGCACACAATCCAGGCACGATTCACATTTATCCACCTAAGCGATTGAATAGGGTAGCACACACCCAAGTACCTGTGGACACTGATGCAGGTAAGAAAGAGGATGCTGGAGTACAGGTTGGCATAAAAGAGGAAGCGGGTCAATTTACAAAGGA
This sequence comes from Mobula birostris, assembly GCF_030028105.1. Taxonomy (NCBI): domain Eukaryota; kingdom Metazoa; phylum Chordata; class Chondrichthyes; order Myliobatiformes; family Myliobatidae; genus Mobula; species Mobula birostris. Next base: position 103,940,426 of record NC_092379.1, on the reverse strand, counting down.
GGACACCGAATGGCCAGTCATTACGATTGGCATAGTAATATGTAAGGAGTGGCAGAGATAACACATAAAGAATGTCTGAAATGGCCAAGTTAAACATAAAGATTACATTGGCAGTCCATGGCCTCATTTTACAAACAAGCATCCAAAGTGCTGTGGTATTAAGAATTAGGCCCACCACACACACCATTCCATATGACACAGGCAATAAGATATATTTGAAGTCCTCCTTAAAATAGCAGCTGCCATTTTTACCACCAAAGTCAGTACTGTTAGCAGGAGTAGTCTGCAAGGGCACATATTCAGAATATGTGCTATTCGCGGATGTTGATGCAGTCAAGCTCAGATGATAGTTCAGTGGTATTCTTATTGCCATTCAAGATTCTCCAAGACTTAAGACAAACCTGGAATAAAGAAAAGAGTATTGCTCAGAAATGTCTTACATAGAATATAATTGAATCAAATCCCATATGAGTCCTTTTGTAGAAATAAGTACAACACATAGGCCAAAAGGTTATAAAAATCAATCTTATAGCAAATCTCTATGTCTCTTATGTGGGTAAATGATATTGGTAATAGCTAGCATATCCCACCTAAGCCATTCCGGGTGTGTTGGGTCACAATTTAAATTAGTGTTGCCATGTAGAACACGGGCTATAGCACCAGAGTTTGCACTTTGGCATTATTTCTGGCATACGGGATGGTAAATTTGAATCTATTTTTTTTTTCTTGACAGCACGCACACAAAGCAGTTTTTATTTCAGCCATAAGAAACCAATCAATTGGTAATTTTTCATAATGAAGAGTATCAATATTTGGCTACCTGTGGCTGATATCATGTGATACCATGAAAAAAATACCATACTGCTTGCTGGCCCGTCACCTGCTCCTCTCACCACCACTCCACTGCTTCAGCACTACATATTGCTGCCACGTTGCTGGCCCCTCAGTAACTCCACTTTGCTGCCTTACCTATTGCTGCGGCCATACTGCCAAGCCCCCAATGCCCCCTTGCTTTTTCTGTTGCTTTTCAATCTGCTTGACACAGTGCACACCCAGTGCTTAGTTCCTGCCCACTCTATACACTGACTCCTCCTTGTTCACTCAAGGAACACATATGTACCACATCTCCAAAGTTCCTTTCCACCGTGGCAGGTTTGTGGCCGTCTCCATAATATCCAAGTGTTACACAAGTGACAGAATATACCCAATTTTACTGTGTCTTGATTAATACAAGCCAACCAATAATCATCTGCTCTTTACAGATTTTGGGCATCATCTTCGTAATGTGCCTTCCTACCTCTTTTGTATCATCTGCAAATCTGATCACCTCATGTTCTCTTCCTTCACAATTATAGTGATTATTACTGTACCATAAAGAATTGTGGATCCAGCACTGATCCCTGTGGAACCATATTAGCTACAGGTCGCCTGCTGTAAATGAACTCCCCTTTCCCCCTTATCCTTACTTGCTGCTTCCTGCCTATTACCCTATCATCTCAATAGCCTTGTGTTCTATATTGGTACTGTACCCATTAGTACTGTATCCCGGTGCTATAGAATGACAAAGTTGTACAAACTGGCACAGTACCCCATTGTTGGGCTACGACAGACTGTATCCATTAACACAAGTTTGTATGCCAGTGTTAATAATGGACTGTACCCACCAGTATCACACCCCAGTTTTCTACAGCAAAGGGCTTTCCCATCAGCACCATACTCCATGTTGAACATTCAGAAACTGCACTCTCCAGTTCTTTACACCATTGTTACGTAGTGACAAACCTCTTCTTGCCAGTACTGCGCCCCAGGTGATTTCATGAAGAATTTATCCACCAGCACTGTACCCTAGTATGAGACAATGACATACAGTATATACTAGCATCATATATGGGAGTAATGCGCACAAAATACTGGAGGAACTCAGAGGTCAAGTGGCATCTATGGAAAAAAAGTACAGTCAACGTTTTGGGCTAAAACCCTTGAGTTATGCAGTGTTAGACTATCCTCATGAATATATAGTCAGTTGTTGGCAGTGATTGCACCTAATTTTAGACCGGGAACACATTGTACCCACCAATACTGTGCCTGAATGCTATATAGTTACAAAGTTTTACCCTTCGGTACCATACACCAACATGGCAACTTGGATGCCAGGGAACTGAGGATCTGCTGGTACCATATCCCAATATTATACTATTACAAACCTGTGCTTGGCATTACCAAAATGCAGTGATATTTGGCTATGTATCTGTATAAGTGGCCACTGTTCTAATTTTAAAGCAATATGTGCTTGCCAATACTGTGCACCTGGATTTGGAGCTGAAAATAGACCTGTATCTGGCTTGTCTTGCAGCATCTCTTAAATAAAAGCACAATATTAAACACTTTCCAACCTTCCAGTATCTCGCTTATGTCTAAGCTAGATACAAAAATATCTGTTGGGTGCCAGCAATTGTTTCCCTTGATTCCCATAATATCCCAGGGTACACTTGATTAGATCAAATGAATTTATCCCCAATTATGCACTTCAAGAGCACTAAGTCCTACTCTTTCATGTTATTGATATGTTTCACATCATTACTGTTTTCCTCCCTGAGTTTCCTAGCTTCCATGAACTTCTCTACAGTACGCCCAGATGATAAGTATTCTTTTAATATCTTATCCTTTTCTACTGACACTGCACATAGTCATAGAGTACTACAGTCCAGAAACAGGCTCTTCATCCCATCTAGCTCATGCCCTGATCTTCTGCCTAGTCCCATTTACTTGCAGATGGACCATATCCCTCCAAACCCCTCTCATCCTTCCACCTTTCCAAATTTCTCTTAAATGTTACACTTGAACCTACATCTACCACTTTGGCTGAGAACTTGTTCCACCCTCACACGACACTTTGAGTGAAGTTTCTCCTCAGATTCCTCTTAAATATTTCACCTTACACTTCAAACTATTACCTCCAGTTCTAGTCTTCCCCACCCTCAGGGGAAAAAATAGGTGACTGCACTGATCTTTAATGGACATATTCTTTCCCTAGTTACCCAAATGCTCTTAATATCTCTTACGCAATCTCTTAGGATTCTCCTTAACCTTAGCAGCCAAGGACACAGGTTGTTTATTTGCCTTCCTGATTTCTTCCTTAACTGTACTCCTATACTCCTCAGGGGACTTGCTTGATCCAAGCTGCTGTACCTGCATGTGTCTCCTTTTACTTGGCCAATACCTCAATAATTTACATCAGTGAGAGTTGCATAGTCTTGTCAGCCTTGCCCTTCCTCTAACAAGAATAATGTTGATCCTGAACTCTCTCCATGTCACTATTACAAGTTTTCCACTTCCACGTTGTCCACTTACCTGCTAACAGCCTCAATCTGAACAACCTTTGCAAGATCCTGCCTTCAAAATTAGCCTTGCCCTAACTTAGGACATGTATTTTGAGTTACAATTGCTTGGCACACCCAATTGCTTCTCAAACAGATTGTCCCTTTGATTAAAACAATGTTTCAAATAGAGATATATTTGATGACCATTTCTTCTTCACGTCAAATAGACCTGAACAAATAAAGACACTGTAAGAACAAAACCATGAATATCAGTTTGCATGACAGCTGTTAAATAAAAGTACAGCAGTATCAATATAGTTAGTGAAGTGTGACGTTTTTATTATTTTTCTATTCAAAGACACATAAATGAAAAATCCCATTGGCAAATGAGATCCACTATGTCAATATTTTATTAGAGCTTTTCTGTCTACAGGATGTGGGCATGGCTAGCAAGGCCAAATTAAACTGTACTTTCCTTTGAGAAGCAGGTATAAAAGTGTCAACTTCAAGCAGACCAGTTCCTATATTAAAGCTACTCCCACAATGAGTTCCATAATTTTGCCCATTTTACAAAAGGATGGCATAAAACTTCTAAGATAACTTGATGTCCACTTTAGAGGTAATCCTTCAAGTCCTGGGTCGAAATGGGTTGAAAAAGGGTACATGGAGTTTAATCCAAAGAAATATAATGTGATGCATTTTGGAAACAGTAATGAGGCACTATGTCTGGTACAGTATATGGAATAAGGTAGATGAACCTGCAGCACAGTTGCAGATTGGAGGGTATAATGTCGTAGGCATCACTGGACCGTGGCTGAAAGAAGATTATAGCTGGCAGCTTAATGTCCAAGGATACACATTGTATCAAAAGGACAGGTAGGAAGGCAGACGGGGCGGCATTGCTCTGTTGGTAAAAAATTATGTCAAATCATTAGAGAGAGATGACATAGGGTCAGAAGGAGTTGAATCATTGTAGATAGAGCTAAGGAACTGCAAAGGTAAAAAGACTCTGATGGGAGTCGTATACAGACCCCCGAGCAGTAGTAAGGATGTGGTCTGCAAATTACAACGGGTGATAGAAAATGCATGCCAAAAAAGGCAATATTACAATAGTCATGGGGGATTTCGATGTGCAAGTAGATAGGGAAAATCAGGTTGGTGCTGGATTCCAGGAGGGGGAATCCTAGAGTGCCTATGAGCTTTTTAGAGCAGCTCATGGTTGAACCCACTAGAGGATCAGCTATTCTGGATTGGTTGTTGTATAATGAACCAGAATTGATTAGAGAGCTTAAGGTAAAAGAACCCTGAGAGGAAAGTAATTATAACATGATCAAATTCACCCTGAAATTTGAGAAGGAGAAGCTAAGGTCACATAGATCAGTATGACAGTGGAGTAAAGGGAATTACAGAGGCATGAGAGAGGAGCTGGCCAGACTTTATTGGAAAAGAACACTGGCAGGGATAACAGCAGAGCAGCAATGGCTGGAATTTTGGGAAGCAATTCTGAAAGCACAGGATATATACATCCCAAAATGGGTGAAGCAGTCTTAAGGAAAGAAGACAACCGTGGCTAACAAGAGAAGTCAAAGCCAACATAAAAGCCAAAGAGAGAGCATATAATAGAGAAAAAACTAGTGGGAAGTTAGAGGATTGGGAAGATTTTAAAAACCAGCTGAAAGCAAAAAAAAAGTCATTAAGGTAAAAGATGGAATATGAAAGTAAGCTAGTCAATTATATTAAAGAGGATATCAAAAGTTTCTTCAGATACAACAATTGTAAAAACACGAGAGAGTGGATATCGGACCACTGGGATACAATGCTGGAGAGGTAATAATGGGGAACAAAGAAATTGCCCATGAACTGAATAAGCATTCTGCAGTAGGGTGTAAGTTCCAGGTGTCAGAGATCATGAAGTGTGTGAAGTTACCATAACTAGAGAGAAGGTTCTTGGGAAACTGAAAATTCTGAATGCAGGTAAGTCACCGGGTCAAATGGTGCACACCCTAAGCTTCTGAAAGAGGTGGCTGAAGAGATTGTGGAGGTATTAGAAATGATCTTTCATGAATCACTAGATTCTGGAATGGTTCTGGAAGACTGCAAAATTGCAAATGTCACTCCATCCTTCAAGAAGGCTGCAAGGCAAGAGAAAGGAAACTATAGGCCAGTAAGTCTGAACTCAGTGGTTGGGAAGATCTTTGAGTCAATCACTAAGGATGAGTTCTCAGTGTACTTGAAGGCACATGATAAAATAGGCCATACACAGGATAGTTTCCTCAAGGGAAAATCTTGCCTGACAAATCTGTTGGAATCTTTGAAGAAATAACAAGCAGAATAAACGAACAAGAAGCGGTTAATGCTGTGTACTTGGATTTTTAGAGGATCTTTGACAAGGTACCACACATGATGCTGCTTAACAGGATATGAGCCCATGGTATTACAGGAAAGATTCTAGCATGGATAAAGCAGTGGCTGATTGGCAGGAGGCAAAGACTGGAAATAAAGGGAGCTTTTTCTGACTGGCTGCCAGTGACTAGTGGTGTTCCACAGCGGTCTGTATTGGGACCAATTCTTTTTATATTATATGACAATGATTTGGATGATGGAACTGATGGCTTTCTAGCAAAGTTTGCAGATGATATGAAGTTAGGTGAAGGGCAGGTAAGTAGAAAGGTTACAGAAGGACTTTGACATTAGGAGAATGGACAAATAAATGGCAGATAGAATACAGTGTCGGGAAGTGTATGGTCATGCACTTTGATAGAACAAATGAAAGGGTTGTCTATTTTCAAAATGGAGAGAAAATGCAAAAACCTGAGATGCAAAGTGACTTGGGAGTCATTGTGCATGATTCCCTGAAGGTTAATTTGCAGGTTGATTCTATGGCAAGGAATGAGTAGTGACCTCATTGAAACCTATCAAATGGTGAAAGGCCTTGATAGAGTCAATGTGGAGAGGATGTTTCTTATGGTGAGAGAGTGTAAGACCAGAGGACGCAACCTCTGAATAGAGGGGCGTCCTTTTAGGATGGAAATGAGGAGGATTTTCTTTAGCCAGAGAGTGGTGAATCTGCGGAATTTGTTGCCACTGGCATCTGTGGAGGCCAAGTCTTTGTGTATATTTAAGGATAGGTTAACAGATTTTTGATTAGCCAGGGCATGAAGGGCTATGAGGAGAAGGCAAGAAATTGGGGCTGAGAGAGAAATAGATCAGCCATGATGAAATGGTGGAGCAGACTTGATGGGCCAAATGGCCTAATTCTGCTCCTACATCTTATGATCTTATGTCTTTGAGAGTATTGAGGAACAGAAGCAGCTTGGAGTACAATCTATAGATCCCTAATGGTGGCAACACAGGTAGATAATATAGTTTGGGAAAATACATAGGATACTGACCTTCATTAATCAGGTTATTAATTCCAGAAGGTCCAACTTTATAAAACCTTGGTTGGGCCACAGCTGGAACACTGTGTGCATTTCTGGTCCCCAAGGTCTTAGAAGGATGTAGAAGTGTTGGAGAGGGCAGGATAGGTTCACCAGAGTGTTGCCTGAAACAGAGCAGTTCAGTTATAAGAAGAGACCAAGCCAGAAGCTAAGTCTTTTCTCCCTGAAGTGCAGGAGGTTAGGAGTAGATAAAACTAAAAGAGATAATTTTATGATAATGGAGGGAAGGGTAGGTTTAAAAGATAAATAGGGTATGATAGGGACCTTTTCCATCCAGTGAATGGCAAGTGTCTAGAATGCACTGTCTGAGAGAGTGGTGAAAGTCGTGTCACTGACAGCTTTAAGAAGAGTTTAGATGAGCATTTCCTACGAGGCGTAAAATGCCGTGGACCAAGTACTAGGTATGAGATTGATAAGGAAGAGTGCTTACTGGTCAGCATGGATGAGGACTTGAACATTTCTATTACTCCATGGTTCTGACTTAACCTATCACTTTGGAGTGCTTAAAATTGTGAAGAGATTGAGTATTAATTTATCTCAAATTCACAACCTCTACCATCAAGAACAAGGATAGCATGTAAATCATTACCTGCAGAATCTTCTTCAGTTCTAACTGGAAAATATTTTTCCAGTCCTCCAATGCTATTGACATAGTGAGGAGAGCTCATTAGCTCAATAGCATTGTGGAAGTACCTGCATCGATATATCTGCGGTAATTCAAGGAGGATGCTCACTGCCACCTTCTCAAGAGCAATTAATGCTGATCTTTCCAGAGATGGGTGCATGTTATCACCTCTTACAAAGTGAAACCAAGTGACATAGGTGACAACAGGGCTTTGCTTCCACATGAGCTCAATGCCTTCTATGCTTGCGTTGACCATCAAAACATAGAGAAACCATCACAAACTCCCAGTCCATGATGACTCTGTGATTTCAGTTTCTGACACCAATATTAAAGCATCCTTCAGACGGGTGAATCCACGGAAAGCATTCGGCCCAAATGGGGCACCTGGCCAAGTACTAAAGACCTGTGCTGTTTAAATGGTTGCAGTGTTCACTGAGATCCTTAACCTCTTGCTTGGCAGTCTGAGATACCCACTTGCTTCAAGTAGGCTTCAACCATACCCAAGAAGAACATGGTAACCTGCCTCAATGATAATCGTCCTGCAGCACATACATCCATGCTGAGAAAGTGTTTGAGAGGTTGGTGATGAAACATGTCAACTCCTGCTTGAGAAGCAACTTGGATCCACTCCAATTTGCCTACCAGCACAACAGGTCTGCAGCAGATGCCATTTCATTGGCTCTTCACTCAGTCCTGTAAAATCGGGACAGCAAGGCTACATACATCTGGATGCTCTTTATCAACTAGCGCTCAACTTTCAATACTATCACCCCTCAAAGTTAATCAATTACCTTCAAGACCTTGGCCTCAATACCTCCTTGTGTAATTGGGTCCTTGATTTCCTCACTTGTAGACCCCAGTCAGTTTGGATTGGCAACAAAATCTCCTCCACAATCTCTATCATTACACTAAAAAGCTGTGTGCTTAGCCCCCTGCTCTACTTGCTTTGTATTTATGACTGTGTGGCTCAGCACAGCACCAATACCATATTTAAGTTTGCTGATCATACCACAGTTGTTGGCCAAATCAAAGGTGGTGACTAATCAGCAGAGAGTAGGAAGACTGAAAATATGGCTGGTTGGTGCAACAACGAACTTCTTATTCAACGTCAGCAAGACCAATGGAGCTGAATATTGACCAGAAGGAGGAAACCAGAGATCCATGAGCCCTTCCTCATTGGGAGAGCAGAGATGGAGAGGGTCAACAACTTTAAATTCTTCAGTGTTATTATTTTGGAGGAACTGCCCTGGGCCCAGTACTTAAGTGCAATTACAAAGAAAGCTCGGCATTGCCTCTACTTCCTCGGAAGTTTGCAAAGATTCAGCATGACACCTAAAACATTGACAGACTTTATAGAAGTGTGATGGAGAGTATATTTTCTGGCTACATCACAGCTTGGTATGGAAAGACCAATGCAAAAATCGTACAAAAAGTAGTGGGTACAGCCCAGTGCATCACAGATAAGGACCCCACCGACACCATTGACCACATCTACATGGAGCATTGTCCCAGGAAAATAGCATCCATTATGAGGAACCTCCACCACCCAGGTTGTGCTCCCTTATTGCTACTGCCATCAGTAAAAGGTAGCGGAGCCTTGGGACTCATACCGGCAGGTTCGGCATTAGTTATTACACCTCAACCACCAGGATCTTGAACCTGAGGGGATCACTTTACTCAACTTCATTTTCCCTGCCATTGAACTGTTCCCACAGCCTTTTGGCACACTTTCAAGGATTCTTTATCTCATGTTTGCGATATTTATTGCTTATTCATTTATTATTATTATCTTTTATTTTTCTTTCTTTGATGAAAATATGTCCTCAGAAGTTTTATCTGATTATTGTGTAATTTTTTATGTCTGTTATTCCTCTTCTTCCTTATGTCCTAGGTACTGTTAATCTAACTGCATTCAAGTGTACAGTATTTTCTAAAATGAGTCATTTCAGTTCTCATTTTTCTTTGTAAATTTGCCAGATCAGTTTCAGATAATATTATTCTTATTATAAACGTTTTTTCTCTGCTCAAGCTGGTAAAAACTGAGGTGTGGACATAGCCATTTCTTGATTGCTAGGAACTTTCAGACTATTCTAATGGTGTTTAATATTGTGTCTTAGATATTACTGTATACCCTAAATGTTTAACGCTATTGAATAGTGCCTTTGGGATGATACCAGTTGTAGATATTACTGTCAGGACAATGTATACCCTGTTCATGTTCCAAAGTCTTTCAATTTCTTCTTTTAATTCAGTACATTTCTGTTTTCTTTAACTTATGGATTTCTGTAAGTTATGTGTGTTTGGATTGGTTATATCTACTAAGTAAGTTGTTCTTGCTTGTTTATCCTGTATTATTATATATGGACAGTTATTATAGATTGCCTTTTCTGTATTAATGGATCAGTAGTATTATGATTTATGGTATTCTGACTCTAATCTGTATCAGGCTTGTATTTATAGTCGTCTTTTGCACACGTTGTCTGCCCTGTTCGGTGCAGTCTTTCATTGATTCTGTTATGGTTATTGGATCTACTGATTATGCCAACAAGAAAATACATCTCCGGGCTGTATGTAGTGACATATGTGTACTTTGATAATAAACTTACTTCAAACTTTGAAATTTGAATAAATTGTAACCCAGAGGACAGACTAATAATCCAGAATTCATTAAGCTCAAATTCCATTTACATTCTGTTGATGTAGAATTTAAAGAAAGCTGGTCTTAGTAATGGAAACAACAGTACTATTACAGAATAGTACAATTTTCAGAAAAACCCATCTGAATGTTCTACAGAAAGTTCCGCCATCCTCAGTCAGCCTCACATACCTATAACTCCATTAACAGTTTTGTTAATGGCCCTGATGATCATTCAAGGGTACCTGGCCAAAAAGCAATAAATGTTAGAATTGCTATCAATATCTAATTTTTAAACAAAGATAAAAACTACTGATAATAACTTATTGGGTTGGAATACTGCAGATGGATTCAGATGGGCTGATGGCTTGGTCTCCTTATTCAGGAGCCTCAAGTCATCTGTTCTTCAATTCAAATTTACAGTAATGGATATTGAGAAGGCAAGGATTTGTAAAAGAAGTAATTTGCGACACACCATTACTCATGGACAGATCTACCAGCATTTTTAGGTGTGGAAGAGATACCCCATAAAATGAAAAGCATCATAACTTATTATTGATTTACTACTTTGCTTCAGAAACATGATATCTCGCCCTAAATTTGTCTTTAATGGAATTGCTTTATTACCAAATTAATTACCAACCAAATTAACCAAAAGGACCAGTAATTAAAAATTTAACTTCATGTTATGGTATTTATTATGCTCTTCCAATCAATGTACTTTGTCCAGAAAGTGAATAATTAAAATGTGATGCACCATTCTTCAGCTTATGAATAGTATTAGAGATTTTAATATTGCTCTATGTGTAATTACTCCATATTTTCCTTTCTGTCTCTTTTTCTTCACCAATCTTCCCTTCCTACACAATATTTTTCATACAATACCTGATACAACATGGAATCACTCTTACTAATGTACCCTTTTATTGAGTTTAGTTCTGCTTTCTTCACAACCAAACCAAAAATATCTTGTTCGTTGAACTTTGGGAATGTTATCAATGCCCTGCCATTTTGGTTATCTTATTGTCAATTTGCACTCCTTACAAATTTGAGGACAAAAGTACTAAAATAAGTCTAATTTATGGGGCATTCTGGAAGTTGCCCAACTCTAGCAATGTATGAGCCATGGTCTGCTCATTGTAGATGGAGAGCAGATTATGATTGCAATGTGAAAGGTAGAAGGGAGTTCAACTCACGGTTAAATTTTTACTGAATCTAAGCTTATATGGAATTCAGAGTTAATATTATGCTTATCCTTGAAATGAATATCAGAATTAAAGTTTACAGTCCAGGACTGAATAAGAAAATAAATGAAGTTTGGCCTGTACTCTGCACCACATAATAAAGCATGTGCACCATAAATGCTATAAATTCCTCATATGCTGTGGATTTTATTGATTGTAATTGAAATAGAAGGAGTGTATGTTTATAAACTATTACTCTTTGGCATAAAGCTACAGACTGACATAATTACCTGTGAGCATTAATCCACAACAAGGTAAATAAGACGGCATAAAAGCCACCTGTTAAATAAATACCATAAAATGCTCACAACCAGAATCCTACGCACAGAGGCGGAAGTCTTGGAATAAAATCCTGCCCTTGACCATTAATCATACATTTTAATTGCCTAGAGAACATTCTTCATTGTATAATTATGGTTTTGTCTCTGCAAAGTTTTAGTTAGAGAATGAGAGGTATAGAATCAACTTTTGGTGAAGGGGAAAAGTGTAATTAATTAATGAAGCACTATCAATCATTGGGAACTTGTACAAGCCCAAACTACATCTCCTTTCAGTGAAGTTATGGAACATCCTTGGTTCATTCGTACTCAGCCCTACTCTTTCAATACTTCTTGCAAAACACTGACAAATGCATTGCTTCCTCCAGTTATAGATTTATTTTATTGCCCATATTCACCTGGCTCACAGGCCTCTCTAAGTAATTTGATTATGATCCTCAAACTGTACATCCCTAAGAATGGTATTCTATTTTCCCAATCTCTTTTCCTTCATCATATCTGTTCAGTGAGAATCTTTCCACACAAGTACCTCTGAGCTTTTCTTTCTTTCTCCATAACTATGGATTTCCACTCAACCATAATTGACGAAACCCTTGAACATCTCATCAATTTCTTGCACCTCTGCTCTCACCCCCTACTCCTCCTGGACAGAGGAAGAATAGGGTTACCTCACCATATTCTCCAGCTGTCTCTGCATTCATATAATCATGTTCCAAAATCACGCCGCCATCAATGAGCTTCAGTACTGTATGCATCTTCCTTACTCTGTCCATTTCTGAAAGGAACATGCCCTTTGCAATTCCTGGATCTTTTCTTCCATCTCCACCAGTCACTCTCCTTACAAACAGAACTTCCCCAAAGCAGATGTGATAACTGGTTTTTGACTTTATTCTTCTCTACCATTGAGGGATCGAACCAACCTTTCAGGTATACCGGTGATTTATCTGCACCTCTTCTTGTCTAGTGTACTACATTCAGTATTCAAGATGTGCTCTTCTTCACAATGGAGAAAGGACCATTGGGTGATCTTTTAGCAGAGCATATTGTCAGCTCTCAGAAGCAATCATGAACTTCCAGTTGTCTGCTACTTTAATTTACACTGGTGAAACATGATCTAATGTAAGCCTCAGGAACCACAGCTTACCTTCCATATGGGAATATTGCAGCCTTATAGACTGAATACTGAACTGAACAATTCCAGATATTTTGTTTTCTCTGGTTATAATCTAATCTATATAAAAACTGGCCAGTCCTGCCTCATATTCATCACTTTTTAATTCTGATCCAAGAGCATTTGATGATATTTAACCCGCATTTCACTGCTTATAAATTCCCTTGCCTCTCCTTTTTCTTTCTCAAACAGCCTTTATTAATCTAAGAAACAATGGCTTTTTTCTACAGTTTGTCACTACAACCAACCAGCTCTGCTCTATGAAAGAAATTTACTGGTACTGATCCATGACATAAAAAGGTTGGGAACCCCTGGTTTAATCTAACCCCACATATCCTCTCTACAACATAAAAGAACATGTTCTTTTCACTTTCCCAGTTCTAATGAAAGAGTCTTTGACCTGAGACATTAACTCTATTCTCCTTCCATGGATACTACCTGACATCCGGAGTGCTTCCAGCAAAGTTTTATTTTTATTTTGGATTCTTCCAACACCGTATGTTTTGTTTAAATTTTCATTTGCAATTAATCATTAATTAACAAAGCTTTTGCCTATCTATAAACTGATCCCTTTCACAAAAAAAACAGTGAGACTTTGTTTTAATAAAGCACAACCATTTTATTTCTATTTCATTGTTTTCTGTATATGTATTGCTGCTATTAGTGACTGTGCCTTCTGATTGTAAATTTACTACTCTTTTTTATTGTTATCTGAATGGGGAGAATATGTACTGGTGTTAGCCAGATATGCCTCCAAGGGACCCTCGTCCCAACAGTCAAATATGAACATCTGTGCCAACAAAATAGTTTTTGCAATTATGACGTAATGTCCTTAAATCCCTTTCTGATTTTGGTGACTGATGCAGTATTTCGGTTACTATTCCTCCTCACAACTCCAAAACTAATGCCTTAAATGTAAATATGATGAACAGAATTCTCACAAGTCACAGAAAATTTTATTCCTATAATACTGAAATTGAAACTGTGGGAAGGGAACAGTGTAAGTAATTTAGGGAGGAGGCCACTTTAAATATATAGTATTTCAATTTTTCATAACTCTCACAGCATTTCACATAGTGAATGTTGCACAATGAGTCATTCCCAATTAACTTCCCTTTTACTATTACTCATTTACCCTATTTATGACTTTGACCATGTTACAGTGATGTCAAGTTGAAAAGAGAAGCAAGGTTTCACACTCAAATTGGCGAACAAAAAAACTACCTTCAAGTTTATCCTTGCTATCAATACACTTATCTCAATCCATAGCTGTAAATGCACCATATAGTCACATCAGGACATTACCCTCTGGCTCAGAAATTTATTCCACTGAAGTCAATGGAACTAATCTGTCAGTGGAGGTTGGGTACAATAGTCTGACAAAATGACAGTGCATTTACCACTACAGACTGGGAATGAATTTCCAGGCAAAGCATTTTCTCTAATGGTTCAATTGTTCAACTTCTCAGGACCAATTTTCCCTTCAACCTCATTAGAATGATTTGGATGAGCTGTTGGTATCAGTGATAGGTTTGACTGGAACCTTCCATTCCTGCAAAATTTACATTCAACTTATAGCACCTGATATTTATGTTCCTTACAACCCTCCTCCCACTCTTTTTCTCCTAACCTCTTGCAATATCCTTTCATTCGTTTCTCCCTCATACTTCTCTAGCTACCTTTTAAATATATCTGTGCAATTGGCTCCAAATACAGGCACTACCAGTTATATGCTACCTGACTTACAGAAGTACAACTTTATCAGAATTCTCCCATACATTTTAGAGCATTTTTCAAGCTAGTAGTAGTAATAATAATAATAAAATATTTCACAGGTATTTATTAATGTCTGATTACAGTATATATTCCATTATTTTAATTATTGGTACTGTTTGCAATGTGATCCAATATAGATAGTTTTTTTAAAAAGGGGCATTTCTTACTAATGCAGAAATTAGCTTATGGACAGTTTCACAGACAGAACTCATGTAACACAGGGACTGTCAGTTCCCCATCTGGTAGAAAGTCCCATGTTCTGTTTTCAGAGTAAAGAAACTTCTACTAAATTCTTATTTGGATATAATAGCTACTATCTTACATTCACAAGGGCATGTGGAATTAAATATCTCTCACAGTCATAGAGTCATACAACATGGAAGTAGGCCTTTCAATTCACTGTGCCCATCCCAACTATTAAATACCTCAATATATTAATTCCATTTTCCAAGTTTTCTGCACTGTGGAATTTCAAACGCTTGTCCAAATATCTCTTAAATCTTGTGAAAGTACTTGCCTCCAATGCCCCTTCCAGCAGTGGCTTCCAGCTTTCAACCACCCACTAGGTGAAAAATCCCACTCCTCGGCTTAAATCTATGCCCTCTGGTTCAAGATATCTTTGCTAAGGAGAAAAGCAGCTCACCATCTGCTGTATCCTCTCACTATTTTGCAAACTTCAGTCAGGTCACCTCTTAGCATTCTTCACTCCAAGGAAAGTAAGCCCAGCCTATCTAGTTTCCTGTCATGTTTCAAGCTCTCCATTCCAGGCAATATCCTAGGGAATCTCCTCCCTTCCCTCTCCAATGTAATCACATCTTTCCAATGTTATAGTCATCAGGGCTGCATACAATACTCCAGCTGCGGCCGTCCAATGCTTTTCACAGTTGTCCCATGCTCTTATATTCTACGTCAAGGCTAGTGAAGGCAGGTATCCATATGCCTTCTTAACCTCCAAAGCAGCAGCACAAGTAGCTACTTGTGCGGTTACCTCAATAACTCTCAGGCATCAGTGCTGCTGCTTTCAGGGACCAAAGGACCCTGCCCACCCTAGTCCTTTTATTCTTTAGTAGTTCATTGTGTTTATCATAGATAGTAAACATCTCCTTCCATGATGAGGACCACTAGACATTCATTAGGCATGTAAAAGTGCATCATCCTGCACCTATCTGCACTCTAGCAGAAGAGCAATATCAACTTTGACACCAATTCCTAAAAGAGACCCAAGAACAGCATAGTCATTTTGAGACAAAAGGACTCTGTGCCGTATAACATTGAGAATCTACAATTCTAAGAGATACTGAGGATATTTCCAAGCGTAAAAGGCTACCATGGTAGTAAATATCAATGCAACCATCTCCATTCAGTCAGACCTTGCTACAAAAGGATTAGTGTCCTTACCAGTCATTAAAATCAGAGATAATACTTTTTCTTACTATTTTTGATATTTTCATATCAAGAACATTTAAAACAATGAAAGAAGCCATTGTAAGAAGAAGAGCTGTGTAACAGTGCTCACAGTCTACTCTACCTTGTGGAGAGGTTATGGGCCAGTACAACTGATCCAGTGGATACCATAGCAACTAAACTCAGCTGTGGAATAACATGGAGGCCAATCAGAGTAATAGACCAGAGCGAGTGTAATCACGTCGAAAGATGTCATGAGGTCTTCTAGCAGGTTAAGAAAGTAATGTGTAGCTCTCATTCTTATAATTTACTGGGCAGATAACTGAATTGATGAAAGAGAAAAAACTAGCAGTCCCCCAACTAATTCTCTAATCTTTCATCCCCCATGGCAACCAAACATCCTGATTAGGGCAACAGAGTATGCTAGAAACATGGATGCACAAAAATGTGAACCATCTGTAGGATTTTGATCAATTATTTTGACCCCACATTAACTACTAGTAGATTGCGTTAGGAAACTCTAAGATCTCTTACTCTAGTGGGAATCTATAATATTTTTTTCCTCTAAATGTTTCAGAGAAATGTCAGGTTTGCCAATACTGCAGCACACTAAATGACTTGCAGATACAACCTTCCCCCCCACCAAGGACATCTCCAGGAGGGGGTGTCTCAAGAAGGCAGCACCCATCAGTAAGGAGCTTCAGAATCTGGGACATGTCCTCTTCTCAATACTACCATCAGGGAAGTGGTACAAGAGCATGAAGACTGATTTAAAACTATTTCTTCCTCTCCACCATCATAACACATGAATACTAAATTGCTATTCCATTTGTTTTGCAATTTTTATTTATTTAAGTAATTTGCAGTCATTTTTATGCCTTTGTGCTGTGCTGCTGCAAACAACCAATTTCACATCAGATAATTAAGTGATACTGAACCTGATTCCGATTCTGATCCTTTTACCGGTGCATCCCCTCCCAAGCACCAGCTCAGAGAAACTGAGACATTGAAGAGTAAGCCTGGATACAGTAGTCTGAGCATGTAGAACAAATGATAATATATAATGTGTGAGATGTAGGTAGCCAGTACATAAATTCAGTACCTCATGCATAATGTGTCTGCAAAGCCTCAGGAAGTGAAGCATGAGAGCCATACAGAACGTCAGGACTTATGTGATTTTTGCAGGTTTGGGATGTGGAGTAAGTACTATGTAATAATATTATGATAGCAAATGGTGCAGTATTTTAAACTGGGATACTAATGATTATTGCAAATAGAGTGAAGTCCGGTTAGTTGGGCCATCGGTTAATCGGAGCAGCCACTATTTGGGACAACTCTTAAAGAACAACAACAAATTGAGAAAACAGCCAGGATTCCCTTCATTCAATTGGGACACTATACCGCTTCATTGGGCAGGAGGCTGTTGCCAAGCATTTTCTAACTGGCATCAGTCGCATGCACATCATGTGTCCATTAGATACAACACTGTGCAAATAGGTTTTAATAGCTTCACTTGCATGCTTGAGTTCAAAAAGCAGTGATTTTTGTCACTAATAGTTGGTGAGTAGTGAACAGTAAGACAATTCATAACTGTTTTGCTCACTGTGGTTTCAAACATTCAGGCTTGAAGATGCCAGAAATGACCAGGAGTGAAAATGAAAACTACTTCAACAAGTTAGAAACTATAATCATCTTGAATGTTACAATTAAAATGAAGATTTGGAGGATGCAATCATCGAAAGCACTCTTTGAAGGCAGACCACTATCTGCTCTAGGTCTCTGCACTGACTTTGTTAATTTGGTGTCAATCAAATGAACATGTCCGTGCACACTGAATTAATTCTCCCATCGATAGCTATTAGGAAGTAATACACAGTTTTGTAGTACTATAGTAGTTTTGATAGTGTTCTGATTTAATCTGTATTTCATTTAAATACATAATGTTACTCAGTTTTTCTTTTGTATACTTTTTTTAACTATTTCTATGAAACTTTGGCTAATTAGGCTAGTTGCTTAATTGGGCTAACACATACTGCTAACAATGTGTCCCAATAAACTGGAATCCACTATATCTGCATGCTGTGGTGTGCTCTCAGCTGTTGTAACTTTCTTTCCTTGTGAAAGCACCTGAAACAGTTTTGATGACTAGGGACAGTTAAGACAAATTTCTGAACTTCACAATAAACCGATCCAGTAATTCACAAGGGCTAAGAAAGAATGATTGTATCTCCCTTTAGGAACGGTAACAAGTGAGAGTTTGCTTTCTGCATTTTAGTACAAATGGCTTAATACAGTATAGAGGTTTCATCAAACTGACTGGCTCTGCAAAAAAAAAGCACTTAAAAATGCTGCTTTTTAAGTGAAGGAGCATTGTTTGTTAATTTACAATACTGATTTCCTCTAGGGTGAATGAGCTCAGATACTAAAACAGATCTCACAAAACCAAAGCAATAGAACTCCCAACCAATGAAGTTTAAGATAAATTACTAACAGCAATTTATGTAAATTATTGATAAATGTTGTGCCCCTACACAGAAGCCCAATTGATTTGCACTTCAAAAAACTCAGTCATCACAAATTCTCCACAGCAAGAACAGTAAGAATCCTCCATGTGCAATGACTGGAACTAGTTTAGCAATAGTTTACTGTAGTGATTCTCAGTTATAACCTAAATGTCTAAATGTGATTCAGGGAACGACAGAATGTGTCTAAGCAATCTGTTTGAGCACAAATCTGCTCTCTATTACACAAATGACAGTAAATTACAAATGGTTGAGCATGTGGTGTCATAAAGAAACCATAAGAGGGAACCAATTTATATTCAGTTCTTAAATATTGGAAGTTTTAATTTAACTGGCCTCATAAGAATCCCACGTACCTTTGATGCTGATAGAGCTAGAACACTGAAGTTAACCCCAATGCGTAAACACATTTATTCCCACAGAAGTCTATCATTCACATCCTGAATTTAGCTAATCTCTATTCTAACTCAGCAATTTGATGCTGCTTTTTGTCTCATAGTTCTCAGTGAAATTTATTCGAATTGCCTTTTGAGAACATTTTAAAGCCTGGCATTAATAATATTTCAATACATCTGGGCAAGGAGAGAGAAAGTGGTGCCAACAGAGTTGCTAACTTTCAGGTAAAATATTAAATCAGCATTATTTCTACCCTCTCAGATGTACATAACCACTTCAATAGCATAATTTAGGGAACCAAAGAAGTTCTCAAACACTCTTGGGCAATATCAATCATCACTCTACCAGATTCACTGGTCTTTTATCACATTTACATTAATAGGTAAGATGCAGAGCTGGGATGAGAAGAGGCAGATGGAGTTCAATCTGGAAAAATGTGAAGTGATACTCTTTGGAAGATTGAGCTTGAAAGCAGGGTATAAGGTTAATGGCAAGTTTCTTATCAGTGTGGAGAAATAAAGGGATCTTGGAGTACGTCCATCAATTCCTCAAAATTGTTACAGAAGTTGATATTGGTTCTTGAGGGGTTAAGAAAGTGGTTGGTGTATTGGCCTTCATTAGTCAAGGGATTGAGGCCAGGATCCAGGAGGTTATATTGCAGCTCTATAAAACCCTGGTTAGACCACACTTGGAGAATTGTGTTCAGTTCAGGTCACCTCATTATAGCAAGGAGGTGGAAACCTTACAGAGGGTGCAGAGGAGATTTTCCAGGATGCTGCCTGGATTAGAGAGCATGTCTTTTGAGGAAAGGTTTTATCCTTGGAGCGAAGGAGCATGAGATGCAACATGATGAAGGTGTTTAAGGTTATGAGAAGCATAGACAGGGTGGACAGCCAGCACCTTTTTGCCAGGGCAGCAATGGCCAATACCATCGAATACCCACTTAAGAAGAGTGGAGGAAAGTTTAAGGAAGATGTCAGAGGTTGTTTTTTTTTATCCAAAAAGTGGTGGGTGCCTGGTACCATAGGAATATTTAAGAGACTTTAAGATAGGCACATAAATGCAAAAAAAAAAGGAGCGTAGGGTCTGCATAGGAGGGAAGGGTTAGATTGATCAAAGAAGGGTTAGCTTATATACGAGTGGTGATTAATAAGTTTGTGGCCTAAGGTAGAAGGAGTCAATTTTAGAAAACCTAGCACATTTATTTTTCAACATAGTCCCCTCCTACATGTACACACTTAGTTCAGCTGTTGTGGAGCATACGGATCCTTCTTTGTAGAAGTGGTCCACAGCAGGGGTAATTGGTAAATTCATGGCCTAGGTAGAAGGAGATGAGTTATTAACTTCAAAATTTCTACATTATCACTCAAAGAGTTGAACTGCATGTGCATGTAATGAGAGCGTCTTGGACCTCCAGGTGGTCCACAGCAGGGGTGATTGATAAGTTCGTGGCCTACAGTAAAAGGAGATGAGTTGTACAGCTCTCATTACATGTATGTGCCCTTCAACTCTTTGAGTGAAAATACAGAAAGTTTCAAGTTAATAACTCATCTCCTTCTACCGTAGGCCATGAACATATCAACCACCCCATGCTGTGGACCACTTCTGGAGGTCCAAGACGGCGACTTCTACAAAGAAGTGATCCGTATGCTCCACGACCGCTGGACTAAGTGTGTAAATGTAGGAAAAATAAATGTGCTAAGTTTTCTAAAATTGACTCCGTCTACCTTAGGCCATGAACTTATCAATCACCCCTCGTATGTCAGCACAACATCATGGGCTGAAGGGCCTACTATGTTATACTGTTCAACATTCTACATTGTGAAACAAACTGACTGTTGTAATTTTATTTAATTACAGTAATTCACAGTAATTCTTTGCTTCAAAGAGTTTTATAATGTCTTTCCTTCTCTCTCACCTGTGGGATAATTCTGATTGATCAAGAATAGTTTAAATTAGTTCACTTATAATCCCTAAAAAAGGAACAAGTATATTGAAAATCATACTCACCAGCCAGATTTGTTCCCTGATATGAGAAGTGACTATTATCATGAATCCTTGAAGCTTTCACTGAAAATGCTGTTATTCCAGAAAACAGATACGTCATCCACATTGAATTAGAAGCAATTAAGACTTGTAGGTTCATCAGCTGTTAATTAATTCATAGAGTCTCACTGCAGAGTGAACTTAAAGTGTGTTGTCCAAATCATTTTGAAACCAACAGGACCAATTTCCAAACTTGTAAAATAAGGAATTAGTGAATTGCGATTGCTAGTTGATATGAGGCTGTTGAATTCCAGCCAAGTAATTCAGAGGAAGAAGGAAAAAGCCCTTTTAAAACTGAATTTGTAGGCTGGGCTGCTTCTAAAGTTTTATTATGCAAGTTCACTCTGAGGCTGGGCAATGACTCCTCCAACCACACACTGAGATTTAGAAATTAAAATATGAATCATGTGAAGTCTCGCACAAAAGTCAACCTCAATACAGAAATATCAATTCAAAGCAAAATGCATAATCCCATTTATAACAAAGGAAAGTGTGGGGGAGGTAGAGAATTGCTTGAAGAAGTCTGGAAATTCAATTCAATAAAATATTTCTTTCAGCAATATGTGTAAGAAAATCAACTTTTGTCTCAAGTGGAGCATAACTGTAATAGTTAAACTTGCACGGATAATCTGCTTCCCTGTCAGACATGAACACAATGAAGTCATTTCATATGCAAAGTTTACCTACAGCATTGTTGCGGAAAATTCTGTACTCTTGGAGATTCTTAACTTGCGCTGACCAACAGGCTGGAGAGTTCATGGACATCTCCAACCTCAGACTGCAGCAGTCTCAGGTTGACACCCTGCTGCAAAGCATTTATACTGTGTCTAAAAAGAGCTGGGTGAGCTGCCTCAATGACTCTTGCCCAGTAGTGTCTACTGCAATGAAGTACTTTGACAGGTTGGTTACAACTAGAATTAGCTCCTGCCCAAGCGAGAGCCTGGACCTGCTGCAGTTTGCCTACTGCCACAGCACATTTACAGCAGACACAAGCTCACTGGCTCTCCACTCTGCTTTGAAGCACTTAGGCATCAGCAGAACATATATCAAGCTGCTGTTTATTGATTTCAGCTCAGCATACAACACCATCATCTCCTCAGTACTAATTACCAAGCTTCAAAATCTGGCCTCTGTACTTCCCTCTACAATGTATCCTTGACTCCCTTATCAAGTCAAGAAGATGTTATTACCTACCTGCACTGAATTGACCTTCCTTGTCAAAAAGCCAAGTTCATGCAGATTGGTGATAACATCTTCTCGCTGACTATCAATACAGGTACACTTCAAGGATGTGTGCTTAGTCCACTGTTTTACTCCTTCCATGCAAATGACTGTGTGGCTAAACGCAATGCAAATGCCATCTATACATTCACAATGACACCACTACTACTTGTAGAATCTCAGATAGTGATAAGATGATGTATCAGAGTAAACCAGCTGACTGAGTGATGACAAAACACCACTGCACTCAACATCACCAAGACCAAGGAATCAATTGTAGACTTCAGGAAGAGGAAATCGGGAGAACATACACCAGTTCTCATTGAGGACGAGCAGCTTCACATTCCTGGATATCAACATCTTGGAGGACTGATGCAATCATGAAGAAGGAATACCAGCAGCTCTACCTTGTTAGGAGTTTGAAGATGTGCAGTATGTCACCAAAGACTTTTACAAATTTCCATAGGTATATGGTGGAGAATTCCCTGACTAATTGCATCACCGCCTGGTATGGAGACTCCAATGCACAGGATCAGAAAAGGCTGCAGAGGTTTGTAGATTCAGCCAGCTCCATCATGGGCATAAACTTCCCTACCAACAAGGACATCTTCAAGAGGAGGTACCTGAAAACATGACAAATTTCATTGAGGACCCTCACCATCCGGCACATGCCCTCTTCTCATTACTAACATCGGGGAGGAGATATGGGAGTCTGAAGACCCACATTAACCGGCTTCTTCCCCCTGTCCTCGGATTCCTGAATGATCCATGAACCCATGAACACTAGCTCATTATTCCTCTTTCTTTGCATTATTTATTTATTTTTGTAATTTATAGTAATTTAATGTCTTTGTTCTGTAATGCTGCAGCAAAACAACAAATTTCATATCATATAAACCATCTTCCAGTCAAGATTGCACCTGCATACAATGTCCTTTGGTTGACATCTTCTGAATAGATCATGAAACTCTCTTTTTCACTTCTTTCATGCCTTTTACGTTTGTTTCTTCCCTTGAATGTGATTCTGGAACTGTTGGAGTCCGTGCTTTGCTGTATTGAAATCATCTGGGTGCTTCAGTGCTCTGCAGTTTCCAAGAGAATTCTGGGAGGCAGAGACAGTGCGAGCGAACCTCATGGTGAGAAGGCTGCAGGATGGTGTGCGAAACGATGTTTGATCCCATTTCGTTGATTAAAGCGACGAGAACGATTGAAACATAGAAGCGAGTGCAGAAATTTGGAGATTGTTTGGGTGTCCCAGTGCTCTACAGTCTCCAAGAGGATCTAGGAGGCAGCGTGCACAAACCTGTAGCATGCAGGATGCTGGATGGGGCGCAAGCCGATGTTTGGCTCCATTTCACTGATTAAAGCTTCCATTGTTTACCGTTTAAAGCAACGAGTGAGATTGAAGCATCAAAGCGAGTACCGAGGGGAGAGCCTGCTACTGCACCCGGAGAATGTTGCCCAGGTTTCTTCTGCATTTTCGCATGTGGACTTTGGACTATAGCCTCTATTTTTCAGTCTTATAGTTTTCATAGTCTGTGCTTTTCACCCGATCTTTTTGTTTCTTTTGTGCGGGGAGTGGGGTTTGGGGGTTGATGTGCCTGATCTGATTTGTTCATTTTTTTGTGCGGGAGGAAGGATTTGGGGGGGATTGATGTGCCTATTCCATTTTTGTTCTTATTTATTTTGCAGGAAGTTGGGATTTGGGGGTTGGTGATTGTGCTACCTTATTTTCTTTTCTTTCTTGATTTCACAGCTACCTGGAAAATTGAAGAATTTCAGAGTTGTATGCTTTGATAATAAACGAACATTTGAACCTTTGATATTGAGTCAGATTCTAATTCTGACTGGATTTCAATAGCACTGCTATTTCTGAAGCAGCACAATTTAAAAGGGTCTCCAAGATAAAGTCAGATTAACTTGCTCTCTTTTTAAGTGTCCCTTCCTATTCAGAAAACCCATCTCCACCCAACCTTTAAGATCACAATAATTATTTGCTTTTACTCCTTCTAATAACCTCCTGAGTTCATGTCCTGAATTTTAATTCCAATTCACAATCACTGATTGCAGTCACCCACCCAATGCATTGTCCTCCATCCCCAAATGCATTCTTACTCTTCACTCATTGATTGCCAGGACCCTTGTATGTCACCTTAACCTCTCCTCTGATCTTTGATTCCTTACTCCCAGCCTTGCTCCATAGACCATAAGACAGAATTAGGCCATTAAGTCCATCGAGTCTGCTCGGCCATTCCATCATAGCTGCTTTATCATCCCTCCGAAACTCATTCTCCTACCTTCTCCCCATAAGCTTTGATGCCCATTCTAATCAAGAACCTGTTAACCTCTCCTTTAAATGTCTTGACCTCCACGGCCTAGTGAGGCAATAAATTCCACAGATTCACCCCCCTCTGGCTAAAGAAATAGCTCTACATCACTGTTCTAAAGGGATGCCCTTGTATTCTGAATCTGTGCCCTTTGGTCCCAGACTCCTCCACTATAGGACACATCCTCTCAAAGTCCATTCTGTCTGGACCTTTCAATATTTGATAGGTTTCAATGAGATTCCCCTTCATTCTTCTAAACTCCAGTCAGTAAGGTCCGGAGCCATCAAACACTCCTCACACATTAACCATTTCATTCTCAGGATCATTTTAGTGAATCTCCTCTGGACCCTCTCCAATACTGGCACATAATTTCTTAAGTAAGAGGCCCAGAACTGCTCACAATACTCTGAGTGTGGTCTGACCTATGTCTTATAAAGCCTCAGGATTACACCCTTGCTTTTATGTTCCAGTCCTCTTGAAATGAATGTTAACATTGCATTTGCCTTCCTTACCACCAACTCGATCCACAGGTTAACTTTTAGGGAATCCTACACAAGGACTCCAAAGTCCCTTTGCACCTCAGATTTCTGAATTTGCTCTCCGTTTAGAAAATAGCCTGTGGCTTTATTCCTTCAAAAAAATTGCATGACCGTACACATCCCTACACTGTATTTCATCTCTGCTCATTCTCCGAATCTGTCTAAGTCCTTCTGCAGACTCCTTGCTTCTTGAACCTCTCTCTGTGATCCTCCATACACAACTTCTGCCTTGGATTTTACTAACATGATTTTACTAAAATACAGGGAACAGTCCTTATTTTCTGATACTGAATTTTAAGCAGAAGGGTTTTGGCCAGAATAGTTACTGTGCAGCAAAACCTCTGTGGACCTTAATGGTGTACTAGGTTGCTGTCCATTCATTTTGGAAAATGTCCACAGGATTTATGTAAGGATGATTCTTAGAGTGCAGAACCTCTAAGAAACCACAGACAACGGCCAGTGCACTCTAAAGCAACAGTCTTTTGCAGGTCTTTAAAAAAAAGTTTCATTTATACCATTTAATATTGAGAGTGGACTGGGAGTTGTGTGCTTTTTTACTGTAATCTAGCAAATTTTGGAAGGAATTATAAGAAAATGTAATGTGCTTTAAAAGAAGGAAAGACAATTGCACCTGTTCATTACTGAACTCCACAGCAAGACAGTAATCTGCTGTCATCTGAGTACCTTCCACACCCAATATTTCTTCTATCCTGCCCTCTGATCTATCAGGCAGTAAACCCTATCATTATTAGCTAACCTCTTCAAAGCTTTGCAATAAAAAGTTTTCAGTTGCACAAGGGAGATGGAATTTAACTGCTGATAGTGTAACTCAAACAGGACCTTTTCGCAACACACTCACAAAATGCTGGAGGGAACTCAGTAGGTTATGCAGCATCTATGGAGGGGAATAAACAGTCGATGTTTCTGGCCTCGACCCTTCATCAGGTTTGGAAAGGAAAAGGGCAGAAGCCAGAATAAGAAAGTGGGAGGAGGGGAGGAGTATATGGTGGCAGGTAATAGGTGAGAGGGAGGTGGGTAGGTGAGCTGAGGGATGATGTGAGAATCTGGGAGGTGAAAGGTGGGAGATGTAAAGGGCTGAAGAAGAAGGTATCTAATAGGAGAGGACAGTGGATTAAGAAATGAAGTGAAGTAGGAGGGGAACCAAAGGGATGAGATGGGAGGATTGTGAGGGCAAGGAGAAGAGGAGTGCGAGAGTAACCAGAATGGGGAATGGAAAAAGAGAGAAAGGTGGGGGAATAATTACTGGAAGTTAGAAAAATAGATGATTACGCCATCAGGTTTGAGGCAACTTGGATGGAATATGAGGTGTTGCTCATTCAGCGTGAGTTTGGCCTCATCATGGCAGTAAAGAGAGGCCACGGACAGACATGTCAGTATGGGAATGGTAATTTGAATTGAAACAGATAGCCACCAGCAAATCCTGCCTTTTGCAATGGACAGAATAAAGGTGCTAATGAAAGAAGATTGCCTTTTTTAACTAGTTACACTAGATTGCAGTGTAAAGTGACAGCATGAGGACAAGTTCATTTTTTTTTTGTTTTGCTTGCCTTACTTGCTGATCCAAGCTAATACTGACCTCCCGTATATTTTAATGAACATCTAGTATAACAGCTGTAACCCTTGTGCATCCTTCTATCTATCAATTACCAGCAGGTGGCATATCATGAGGAAGATTCTGCAGAACACATGTCAAGATGTTCTTGACAGACAAAAAATAAAATAAATCTGTAATGTGTTTGCAATAACTTTTAACTCTAGAACAAATTCATACTATTTTCCATTTCCTGGAGAAATTCAGGATAAAGAAAACTGCTAGTATAATAAAAATAGCAGCTACTGACAACAATACTTCAGATGCTAGAACACAGAGAATACTGAATGAAAACGGATAAATTTTCATTTACCTTAGGTGCATAAATATCTGTCTTAAGCCTGATTTATGCTTGTGCATACGGGCTACGCCATAGCCTACGCCGTAAGCCTGATTTATACTTTTGCGTACCCCTAAGCCGTAGCGAGCACGCATAGTTGTGTCTGCATCACTCTGCAATTCACCACCAAAACGCTATTTGGTGGTGGGGTTTCTATGCCACTGTGTTGAGTATCTTCATGAGAGACATGGATGAGGAAATAAATTTCAAATATTTTCGTATGTCAGCAGGTAGATTTGACGATTTGGTTCATCACCTCCAACCATTTATTTCGCATCAGTGTACAGACGTGGTGGAGAAAAGCAACCAGAAATGCGTAGGAGGAAATGCAATGCTACCAAGCGAACTAATCACAGTTGCTGCGGTCTGCGTCACCACGACACGCGAGTTACTTTTTGGGGAGGTGCACGTCACCCTACGGCAAAGAACCTATGGCGTACATTTGACGCAAAAGTATAAATTGGGCTTTAGGTATTCATTTCTCCCCAAGGCATGCAGCATGACCTGTAAGCAAATAGTGATCTGCTGGCTAAGGGGATGGACTTAAGGAGAAAAATATGCAGGTGTAGGTTACCTAGTTTTTCCATTGGCCCTTTCAAGGGCCCAACTGATTTCCTTCACCTTGTAGCCATTCTGTAGGAACGTTGTACGTAATGGCCTTATATCCTCGTGGAGACTCTCCAGATCCGAAATAGTTTGCACACAGTTAATCATAATAGAAAGAACTGCTCTTCATTGGAAGGCATGATGGTGACTGTTTTTGAGGTATGAGTCCTTGTGTGAGTGGGTTTCTGACAGACGTCATGTCTGAGGCTACCGTCCACTTTCCATCGGGCCCTTAGAAGGAAATCCAGGAAGCCTAACAGCAAGGAGGAACCCATCGCTACTGCCTATCCTCCCCATACTTCCACTGTTTCCGGAAGGATCACCAAGATCCTGAAGAAAAAGCTGAGTAATACCATCCACAAAACCGAAAGATAGCTCAAATCCTCGCTTATGTAGGTCAAAGATGACCTGGGACTCTGAACAGCTGGTGCTTACAGGATTCCCTATGAATGCAGAGCAGCGTATATAGGCCAGAATGGTGGGATGCACATCAAGCAAAGGAGCTGTACCCATCTGGGTTACTCGGAGAAATCAGCCGAAGCAGAACATCGCATTCGCAGTTCCGTAGGATTGACCTCGATGGCACGAAACTACTGAGCCACTCCAATGGCTCTTGGGACCACCTGGTAAAGGAAGCCATTGTAATAAGACTAGAGATAAGAATTTCAACAAGATGGTCTCGCTCTAAGTAAGAACTGGAATTCGATTTTAAACAAGGTGGGACAGAAGAAACTCTGGTTCCCTTGGCTGAAGTCTAGGGAGGGCAATCTCCGGCCCCGCCAAACGCGTGAGATTGAGGCACAAATCCACCCCAAAACCCCGTTTGTGTGGACGCTGTGCAATTCATTACCCTGTTACAAACCAGTGCTACAAAATAACAGGACAGTACGCTGCATACAATTAAATGACTTAGATTTGTAATTCTTAATTTGACTGAAGGGTTAGTAAAGGAAAAGCAAAAAAAAGAAAAGGGCCCATTTTAATGAACCAGTCTAATGTGCACAAGGTGGGGCTCCAGTTTTCCTTCCGTTGAGCCTCCATCAATCACCCCGGGCTTCGCCGAATCACAGCCCCGCTCTGTGTTGAATCCCATGACCTCTTCTCTCTGACACCTTCTCTCTTCATCTCTCTCTACCAAAAGCCCCAAGCCCAACCTTAGTGTCCCTCACCAGAGAACTCTCCCCTTATCAGACCATCCTAATTGGATGGCACACAATTCTCCTATCCCTTATCTTCAACAGTAACCCAGACATAAGCAGAAAACGAGCAACTCGCACAGAACAACACAAAATGAAATACAGAACAGCATAACAGTAAAAAATATGAACCAGGACATTACACCTGATTGGTTGAGGACTAACCAATTGGGAGAGACAGACAACAGAGGTATACATACCACTGGACTAGACATGCCTGGGGATCATCCCTAATGAAGATGTCGGAGTTTGTCATCGAAACATTGGTTAAAATCAACGCCTGCACCCGGCTGGAAGCCTGTGAAAAGTTTATTCAGGAGAAGTAATTGTTTATACTAAAGGACACATATTAAAATGGAAGCCAAGCTTTTGCACAAGGCATGAAGTTCAGACTTGTTAGATTGGACTGATTGTTACAGTATTGTTTGAGATGTTAATCAATTTGTGGTGAGCCAGAATGGTGATAAATAAAATTTAAGTACCAGAGGATTTATAATTGATCCTTCTTAATTCTACGACACTTCTAGTCTATTGTCTTGATCTATATTACAGATTGCTCAGTTCATTTTCATTCACTGTCCACAACTGACTTTCAGAATTTTGCCTCACCTGTTCCATAAGAATACAAACATAAAATGACAGTGCATAGGAATATGTTCAGCCTTTTTCTTCTCTCTGATTCATGCTCCTTACTTGAATTTTTCATATTGATTCACCATTTTCTTTCCCTTCAAGTGGTTATCTATTTCTCTTTTCAATGTTACTCCTGAGTCTGCTTTCACTATAGTCAAATCGTAACTTGCTTCTTTAAAAGAAAAATCCCATAAGAATATAAGAACAAAAGAATTATGAATAGGAACAGTCCATCTGCCATTCTGAACCTGATCTACAATTCATTAAGGTCATGATTCATCTTGTACCTTTGCACCATTTTCCAGCACTTTCCCCATAATCTTTGACTCCTTTAACGTCCAGGAATCTATTGATCTGGTTTTGAAAGAACGCAATGACTGAACTTCCACAGCCCCTTAACAGTCATAGATAAGTTAGCTATTTCAAGATAAGTTAGCTATTTCAAGGAAAATAATTGACTCCAAGAACCTTTCACAGTGCTATCACAAACAAGGAAAAATCTGTAGATCCTGGAAATCTGAGCAACACTCACAAAACACTGGAGGAACCCAGCAGGCCAGGCAGCATCTGTGGAAAATAATACAGTGGACGTTTCAGGCCAAAAGAAAGCTGAGCAGTAGGATTGAAAGATGGGGGGAGGGGAGAGAGAAACACCAGGCAATAGGTGGAGGGGGAGGGATGATGCAAAGAGCTAGGAAGTTGATTGGTGAAAGAGACAGAAGGCCATGGAAAAAAGAAAAGAAGGGGTGAGGTGGGTAAGGAGCATCAGAGGGAGGTGATGGGCAGGTAAGGAAATAACATGAGAGAGGGAAACACGGATGGGAATGGTGAACGGGTGAGGGGGAGGCATTACTGGAAGTTTCATACCATCAGGTTGGAGGCTACCCAAACAGAACATAAGGTGTTGTTCCTCCGACCAAAGTGTGGCCACAGTGATATAACTGTTTGCAAGTAAGTGATACTATCCATTATCAACTGGTGTGCTATTGCTTACTCTGTATTTATATTTGAAGAATTCTCATTTAGAGCCATTAAGTCATAGGAAAGTACAGCACAGAAACAGGCCATTTGGCCCATCTAGTTCATGTCAAACCATCTAAATTGCCTACCCCCATCAACCTCCACAAGAATCATAGCCCTCCATACCCATACTATTCATGTACCCATCTAAACTTTCCTTCAACATTGAATTCAAGCTCACATACACCATTTGTGCAGACAGCTCATTCCACAATCTCACAACCCTCTGTGTGAAGAAGTTTCCCCTCATGTTCCCCTAAATATTTTACCTTTCACCCTTAACCCATGACCTCTAGTTTTAGTCCCACCCAAGCTCAGGGGGAAAACCCATTTGCATTTACCCTATCTATACCCCACATAATTTTGTACATTTGTATACTTCTATCAAATCTCCTTGCAAAATTTTACATTCCAAGGAATAAAGTCCTAACCTATTCAATCTTTCCTTTTAATTCAGATCCTCCAGACCCAGCAACATCCTTGTAAATTTTCTCTGTATTCTTTCAATCTTATTTACATCTTTCCTGTAGGTTGGTGACCAAGACTGCACACAAATTTCCAAATTGTGCCTCACCAATGTCTTATACAACCTCAACATAACATCCCATCTTATGTACTCAATACTTCAATTTATGAAGGCCAATGTGCCAAAAGCTCTCCTTATGACCCTATCTACCTGTGAAGCCACTTTCAATGAATTATGGACCTGTGTTCCCAGATCCCTTTGCTCTACCACATTCCTCTGTGACCTATTGTTCACTGTGTAAGACCCAGCCTGGTTGGTCCTACCTAAGTGCAATATCTCGTACTTATCTGCATTAAATTCCATCTGCCATTTTTCAGCCCGTGTTTCCAGCTGACCCAGATCCCACTGCAAGTCATACTCACCTTCCTTGCTGTCCACTACACCCCCAGTCTGGGTGTTATCCACTAATTTGCTGATCCAGTTAACCACATTATCATCCAGATCGTTGATACAGATGACAAACAAGAATGGTCCCAGCACGAATCCTTGTGGCCCTTCACTAGTCACAGGCCTCTAGTCAGAGAGACAACCATCTATTACCACTCTCTGTCTTCATCCTCAAAGCCAATGTCTAATCCGATTTACTCCCTCATCTTGAATGCCAAGTGACTGAACCTTCTTGGCCAACCTCCTATGCAGGATCTTGTCAAATGCCTTGCTAAAGTCCATGTAGACAACATCCACTGCCTTGCCTTCACCAACTATCCTCATTACTTCCTTGAAAAACTGTATAAGATTGGTTAGACATGACCTACCATGCACAAAGCCATGCTGACTATTTTTAATCAGTCCATGTCTATTGAAATACTTATATATCTGTTCCCTTAGAATACCTTCCAATAACTTTCCCACTACTGATATCAGACACACCAGTCTTTAATTTCATAGTTTAATAGTAATCACTCTGAGCACTGGTGCCCCAAAAGGCTGTGTACTCAGCCCCCTGCTGCACTCACTGTACACCCATGATTGTGTAGCCAAGTTTCCATCGAACTCAATATATAAGTTTGCTGATGACGCAACAACTGTAGGCCGTATCTCAGGTAATGATGAGTTTGAGTTCAGAGAGGAAATTAAGAACCTGGTGGCATGGTGCAAAGACAATTACCTATCCCTCAACGTCAGCAAGACGAAGGAATTGGTTGTTGACTTCAGAAGGAGTAGCGGACCACACAACCCAATTTACATCAGTGTTGCGCAAGTGAAACAGGCCAAAAGCTTTATGTTCCTTGGGGTCAATATCACAAATGACCTGACTTGGTCCAACCAAGCAGAGTCCACTGCCAAGAAGGTCCACCAGTGCCTTTACTTCCTGAGAAAGCTAAAGAAATTTGGCCTGTCCCCTAAAACGCTCACTAATTTTTATAGATGCACCATAGAAAGCATTCTTCTAGAGTGCATCACAACCTGCTATGGAAGTTGTCCTGTCCAAGACCGAAAGAAGCTGCAGAAGATTGTGAACACGGCGCAGCACATCACACAAACCAATCTTCCGTCCTTGGACTCACTTTACACCACACGCTGTCGGAGCAGCGCTGCCAGGATAATCAAGGACACGACCCACCCAGCCAACACACTTTTCGTCCCTCTTCCCTCCAGGAGAAGGTTCAGGAGCTTGAAGACTCATACGGCCAGATTTGGGAACAGCTTCTTTCCAACTGTGAAAGGACTGCTGAGTGGATCCTGACCTGGATCTGGGCCATACCCTCCAAATATCCGGACCTGCCTCTCGGTTTTTTTTGCACTACCTTACTTTCCATTTTCTATTTTCTATTTATGATTTATAATTAAAATTTTTAATATTTACTCTTGATTTGTACTCCAGGGAGCAGGAAACACAAAATCAAATATCACTGTGATGATTGTACGTTCTAGTATCAATTGTTTGGCGACAATAAAGTATAAAGTAGTTTATTTTTACACCCTTTCTTAAACAATGGAACAACATTGGCTATCCTCCAATCCTCTAGTACCTCTCCTGTTGCTAAGGATGATTCAAGTATCTCTGCTAGAGCCCCAGTAATTTCTGCACTTACCTCCCACTGGGTTTGAGGAAACTCCTTGTCAGGCCCTGGGGATTTATCCACCCTAATTTGCCTCAGGACGGCAAACACTTTCTACTCTGTAATCTGAGATGTTGATGCTACTTTGTTTCACTTCTATAGACTCTGTGACTGTCTCCTAAGTATACACACTTTAAACTTTGATCTGAGTAAATACAGATGCAGGAAATTCATTTAAGATCTCCCCACCTCTTTTGGCTCCACACATGGATTACCATTTTGGTCTTCCAGAGGATAATTTTGTCCTTTGTAATCCTTTTGTTCTTAACTTATCTTTAGAATCCCTTAGCATTCTCCTTCACCTTGTCTGCTGGAGCAACTTCATGCCTTCTTTTAGCTTTCCTGATTTATTTCTTAAATGTTCTCTTACATTACTTATATTCCATAAGCATCTCATTTGTTTCTTTCTGCCTATATACGCAATGCACCTCCTTTTGTTTTAACCAGGGCTTCAATATCTCCTGAAAACCAAGGTTCCCTGCACCTGTCATCTTCACCTGTTTATTCTGACAAGCACATACAAACTTTGATCTCTCAAAGTTTCACTTTTGAAGGCCTCTCACTTATGAAGTACACCTTTGTCAGAAAGAAGCCTATCCCAATCCACTTGCCAGATTACTTCTGATATCATCAAAACTGGTCTTTCTCCAATTTAGAATCTCAACCTGTGGACCAGACCTATCTTTTTGCATATTTACTTTGAAACCAATGCCATTATGATCACTGGATGCAAAGTGTTCCCCTGCACAAACTTCTGTCAATAGCCCTGTCTCATTCCCTAATAGCAGATCGAGTATCACATACTCCCTCATTTCAACTTCTACATACTGAAGAGGGATACTTTCTTGAGCCTATTTGACAAACTATATCCCATCTAGTCCTTTTACAGTATGGGATTCCCAGTCAATATGTGGAAAGTTAAAATCACCTACTGTAACGACTTCATGTTTCTTGCAACAGTCTGAGATCTCTTTACAAATTTGTCCTCTAAATCCCTCGGACTGTTGGTTAGTCTGAAATATAACCCCATTGCCTGTTCTGTATGATCTCCTAAGCAGGGGTAAAAGTCTCTGTAATGCTCGTGAACCTGTGTCAGAACCGAAAATGCACGTCTCTTGTTTTGTCATGACACGGTCCCAGGCAACAACCCAAGCTCAGTCTGGGATACAACCTTTGTCAGACTTGTGTAGCAGTCTGTGCAATGCTGGAACCAAAGGGCCTAGAAAGACACGTCGGCAGCGGTGGTTAGAGAAACATGCTGGTACACCTTTATCTTGTGAAATGCCAGGGTGACTAGGTGGTACCTGGACCTTCAACCTTTCAGGTTCTGTGTGCGGCACAAAGCTGGCAAGAAGAACATCACAGCGGACTTCCTGTCAAGACTGCCAAACATTGCCGCTGCAGGACAGGAGGGTGGTAATGTGACGAAGGCTCATCACTGACTACAGACGGCACATGGTGCACTCGGTAAAACACTCATCCCCAGCAGTAATAGTGACTGGGTCTGAACCAGAGCTGCTGCATGGAGCTGTCTCATACAGAGGCAGCAGCAACCTGCACAGGTGTGCTGATGGTGAAGGATACCATCTTTAATTGGATAATTGAGTTAATTAGCTTTTGGTTGGTCTAGGGGGAGGGGCTTAGCTGTTATAAGCCTCAGGTTAGCAAGGCTTTGGGGTTAGTTTTCTTTTGTGTTTAGTCTGAGGGTAGCTATATGTATTGTTTTTTTTCCAGTTTTTTGTCTTGTTTTGAGGTAAATAAAAGCACCTCAATCTAGTTTTGTGACTCAAGCCATCTTGTTATTTTTCTTAAACAATTCACCCACAGTTTTTTGTGACAACATGGTCATACCTTTCTTTTTTCTCAGTTATTACCCATAACAACAGTCTGTCCTGATTGAGCACTGCAGTGACATTTTCACTGACTAGTAACACCACCCCTCCTCCTTTAATCCCTCCCACTCTGTTGCATCCAAAACAACGGAACCACAGAATATTGGGCTGCCAGTCCTGCCCCTCCTGTAACCAAGTCTCACTAATAGCTACAATATCATAATTCCATGTGTTGATCCATGCCTTGAGCTCATCTGCCTTCCCTACGATACTTCTTGCATTGAAATCTATGCAGCTCAGGACACTAGTTGCACCGTGCTCAACCTTTTGAATCCTGGCTTTGTCTGAGGTCTTACCAACATCTGCCTCCACAACCTCTCCACTAACTGTTCTGGCACTCTGGTTCCCATCCCACTGCAAATCTAGTTTTATCCCCACTGTACAGCACTAGCAAACCTTCCATTAGGATATTAGTCCCCTTCCAGTTTAGATACAAACTGTCTCTTCTGTACAGATCCCACCTTCCCTGGAAAAGTGCCCAATGACCCAAAAATCTTATACCTTTCCTCCTACACCAACTCTTTAGCCAAATGTTAATCTGTATAATCTGCCTATTCTGGCCTCATTAGCACATGACATGGGTAGCAATCCTGAGATCTCAACGCCG
This sequence comes from Mobula birostris, assembly GCF_030028105.1. Taxonomy (NCBI): domain Eukaryota; kingdom Metazoa; phylum Chordata; class Chondrichthyes; order Myliobatiformes; family Myliobatidae; genus Mobula; species Mobula birostris. The sequence goes on along the minus strand of NC_092379.1, from coordinate 103,904,987 downwards.
GAGGTCCTGCCATTTAATTTAACACCTAACTCTCTGTATTCACTTTGCAGATCCTTATCACATCTACCTATGTCATTGGTACCCACATGGACCACAACCACTGGCTGTTCCCTCCCCCCCACTTAAGAATGCTGAGGACTTGATCCAACATGTCTCGGACCCTGGCAACTGGGAGGCAACGTACCATCCAGGAATCTCACTCTCGTCCACAGAACCTCTTTTCTGTTCCCCTAGCTAATGAATCCCTTATCACCACAACTTGCCTCTTCCCCCCTTGCTTTCTGAATCACAGAGTCAGACTCAGTGCTAGAAACCTTATCGCTGTGACTTATTCTCTACTGGGTCATCCACTCCCCCAGTAGTATCCAAAGTGGTATACCTGTTCTTGAGTGGCATGGCCACAGGGGTACTCCACACTGGCTGTTTAACTCCTTTCCCCTTCCTGTCACCCAGTTTCACCTTGGGTGTAACTACCTCTCTATATGTCCTATCTACCACCCCCTCAGCCCCTCGAATGAGTTCCAGCTGCAATTCCTTAATGTGGATTGTTAGAAGCTGCACTTCCCACAGGTACAGTCGTCAGGGACCCTTGAGGTCTCCCTGCCTTCCCACATCCCAGAAGAGGATCATTCCACTATCCTGCCTGTCATTTCTACTGTTCTAACTAAGCAAATATGAAGAAGGAAGAACAATAAAATGTGGAGGGGGGGAAACTTTACCACCAGTTTTTTTTTGCCTTCTCTGACTGAAGCCTCTCCTTGCTGAAACCTCAAAGATCTAAAGCCTAAAAATCTCCACTTTAACTCTGCCACTCAAACCATGGCCGCTCCACTTACCTCTGCCTTACTCTGATTGGCTGCTGCCCAAACTGCCGCAAATTGCTGCCTCTTCTACTCAGTCAGAGAACCTGAGTGAGCTAAGTTTTCTTGGGCTTTGAACCTCCAATTGGGCGCTGCTCAAAGCTCCAAGCTGCTGTGAGTCACTGCCTTTTCTACGTAATCAGCGAAACTGAGAGAGCTATGCCTTGTCAGACTTTGAACCTCTGATTGAGTGCCGTTCAAAGAGTGAATGAATTTCTCCCCATCTCTTTCCAAGTCCATCTATGCCTTATTCTAAAACTACATCCCCTGGTTCTAGTCCCTAAGCCAGGGAAAACATTTTCCTTCCATCTACCCTGTCAAACTCTTTAAGAATTTAGTATGCTTTGAATTTTGCATGTTCGTTTCATTGTCTCATTGTTCTAACCTGCAGGGAATACAGTCTATCTCTCTATCTCTCTATCTCTCCTCAAACAACAAATTTGTCATCCTGAGAAACAGTCTAGTGAATCTTCATTGCTCTCTCTCTCTCTCTGCTTCCCTCTCTTTCCTCTCTCTATTTCTGTCTCTGTTCTCTCCCCCCCTTTCCCCCTCTCTCCCCCTCCCCCCCTCTCTCTCCCCCTCCCCCCCTCTCTCCCCCTCCCCCCTCTCTCTCCCCTCTCCCCCCTCTCCCACCCTCTCCCACCCTCTCCCCCTCTCTTCCCCCTCTCCCTCCTCTCCCCCTCCCCCTCTCTCCCCCCTCCCCCCTTCCCCCTCTCTCCCCCCTCCCCCCTCTCTCCCCCTCTCTCCCCCCTCCTCTCTCTCTCTTCTCTCTCTCTCCTTTCCTCCCTCTCCTCTCCTCTCTCTCTCCTTTCCTCCATCTCCTCTCTCTCTCTCTCTCTCTCCTTTCCTCTCTTTCCTCTCTCTATTTCTGTCTCTTTTCTCTCTCTCTCTCTCTCATAGGTACATCCTCACTGTAATCACACTAAAAGTGTATACAACACTCCAGTCTCACCAAAGCCCTGTATAATTGCAGAAAGATTTCTTTATTTCTGCATTCAAATTCACTCAAAATAAAAGCTAAGATACCATCTGGCCTCTTAATTGCTTGATGTAATTGCATATTCAGTGGATTATGTGCTAATACACCTAGGATCTTTTCAACATTAATCTCTCACTATTTAACAAGTACAGTCCATCATTTTCCTATCATGTGCATCAAAGTGCATAAACTCCCATTTTTCCACATTGCAGTCAATCTGCCTCATGTTCACACGCACACACACATACACGCACGCACACACACACATGCGCGCGCACACACTCACACACGTATGTGCACACACATACACGCATGCACGCACACACACATGCATGCGCACACACTCACACACGTGCACGCACACACACGCACGCACGCGCACACATACACGCATGCATGCACAAACACACATACATGCACGCACGCACGCACACACATACACACATGCATGCACAAACACACACACGCGCGCGTGCACACACACCATATCCTCTTTGGTGTCTTTACATCCACCTCTATACATTCTGTATCCTTTTTATCAAGCTTTTAAAATCTGCCCCTTTAGTTTTCTCCACAGGGAACATTTTCTCTCAATCAAAACCTTCCATTATTTTAAACACTTGAATCAAATCTTCCCATCACTGGTCTAAAGGGAACAATCCCATCATCTTTCATCTCTCCATTAAATGAAGTGCCTCTTCAATTTGTATCAATTTGAAAACCAGTTGCTGGACCCTTTCTACAGCCACGGCTTCTCTCCGAGATGTGATGCCCAGCAATGCATACAGTATCCCGGAACAAAAGGATTAGACAGTACAACCCCTCAAGTTTGCACTGTCAACATCCTGGCTGATCCTGCACTTGATTCGGTTTTCTGTCAATACATATACCTTCTGATTCCATTATCAAAAAATCAATCACTCTCAGCCTTGAATGTATTTATTAAATGAACTTCCGCAGCTTTCTGGGAAAGATAAATTTAAAGGTTTACAGCTTTCTGATACAGAGACGTCTTCTTATCTCAGACTTAAGGTAAATGACCAGTCCCATACTTGAAGCTCTTGCCAAATCCATGTTTTCCAATTAAAGTAGCTTCCTTACTTTTGCCTACTCCTTTGCCAACATATCTAAGGATCTTGTTTGTTTATTTAATCTCCTCGTCAACTTTCAGGAGTTGTATAGATATACCAAATGTCTCACTGTTATCGGATGTCCTTTAAAATTGTACAATTCACATATCTCAGAGCCCCATGGAATTTCCTCAGTAGTTTTTGAAAATTTATAGGGTTGTAAAGGCTTCAGGATGAAGTTGAGCTCCTTGCAGGTCTAGTGCTTTGGTGTTTCTCAAATCTGGTTCTGCAAATTTTGGAGAGTCAGGGATGGTCTGTGGAGACTTGTGACTGATTTCATGGCTGAACCAAGTTGGTGGGCAGGAGAAAACTGCCTGTGAATCACATGCCATTCTGGCATAAACTTGTTGATAGCTGGGAGGGAGAGATAGGCAATAATGCTCAGGCCAGACAGAACACGCTCAGACCAGGATCAGTCCACAAGTGGTTCTGTGAGAAATTACACAAAATACTGAGAAAGACACAACTTTTTGAGAGGCACTGGAAAGATCTCAATTTTTCCCCTACAGTTCTTTCTTGTACTTCTCTGAACTGAATGAAAATAATATCAGATCCAGAACTCTGATCCAATCTTTGATCTAGTTGATTTGTTCTCAATTTCCATGAGCTCCAGCAAGATTCTATCACCAGATATATAGACCCCACTCCTCCAATTTCAGTACTTTGAAAGGATCACTTCTCCCATTACTCCCTAGCCCATTTAGACCGGGAAAAAAAGAAAATTATATATCTATAGGGCTGTAGATGTTAAGAGTTATAATCTCTCTGAAAGCAGAAACATTGATCTATTGTAAAAAATGAAGGCAAAGTGAACAGAATTATTGACACCCATACAAAGAAGCTACCTCATGTCATGGCAACTGTAGAGTGGAGAGATGACTGAATCAGTGATCTGTTTCTAATGGTCCCAGGTCACTGCTCAGAATATTGATAAATGATCTGAATTAAATCTATTATATTGTATTAAATCCATTACTCATCCCAAGGAAGGCTTTAGTATTTTTACATTTATAAACTGGGATCATAATACAATCTCAGCTTCAATGTGACTTTTGAGGTATCATGATACACCAATAGCCATATAAGTGAACAAGAACCATCAACACATTCTATTTACATTATTTGCTTATTATAACAAAAAAGAAAGCCACTTCATCCATCAGCTCAATGCCTGCTCACATTAGAGCAATCCCATAAATCCCATCCCCATCTCTTCATTTCCCTGTTAGCCATTTGGCTTCAATTCCCATTTGATTTTGATTTTGTCACTTTCCAAGCCCAATTTACAATAGCCAGTTGATCTATCAGCGCTCTTTTAGGATGTGGAAGTAAAACAGTCACTGGGAGAACATGTTAGCACTACATCTAAGCACTACATCCTTGTGCAATTGGATCCTCGATTTCCTCACTTGCAGACCCTATTCAGTTCAGATTGGCAACAACATCTCCTTCACAATCTTCAAGTGCACAGGTGTATCACAAGGCTTTGTGCTTAGCCCACTTTTCTACTCACTTTACACCTCTGAATATGGCTAAGCACAGCTCCAATGCCATAATCAGGTATGCAACTGACATTGCTGTTGTAAGCTGAATCAGAGGAGGAGATAGATCAGCACATAAGAAGGAGATTGAAAATTTGGCTGAGTGGTGCCACAACAACTTCTTATTCAATGTTTGGTATGGAAACACCAATGTTCTTCAATAGAAAATCCTTCAAAAAGTAGTAAGTATGGCCCAGTCCATCACAGGTAAAGCCCTTCCCACCATTGAGCACATCTACATTGAGCACTGTCGATGGAAAACTCATTCAGTTAGGTTCAGGAACAGTTATTGACCCTCTACCATCAGGCTCTTGAACCAGGAGGGATAAGTTCACTCAACTTCACTTGCCCTATCACAACTTTGCTTTCCACATCACTGAAATATTCCCACAACCTATAGACCCAATTTCAAGGACTCTTCACTTCACGTGCTTAACATTTGTTGCTTATTTATTTATTTATTACTATTATTGTATTTTTATTTTTTCGCAGCTCAAGCTGGTAAAACCTGAGGTATAGACATAGCCATGCTCACTCATTTCTCATTTGCTAGCTTCCGGACTATTTTACTTGTGCTTAGTACTGTGGCTATCTGAAGATTTACATAGATATTACTGAGCAGTCCTAATTGTCTAATACTATTGTGTAGCGCCTTTGGGATGGTACCAGTTGTAGATATAACTATTGGGACAATGTATACCTTGTTCGTGTTCCATAGTCTGCAGAACCCTATAATGTGCTGGATTGTTTCGGGTTTCTCTTGGCATTTTCTGCATTCTTCGCCTTGAATTTGTTAGACTTTTATTTTGTATTTTTGATCATTTTAATTTCTTTTTTTTTTGATAAAACCTGAGGTATGGGCATAGCCAAGCACACTCATTTGTCAGTTGCTATGAACTTTCAGTCTATTCCAGTGGTGTTCAGTATTGTGGCTTTCTGAAGATTACTGTGTAGTCCTAATTGTTTAATGCTATTGTGTAGTGCCTTTGGGATGATGCCAGTTGCAGATATTGCTATCAGGACAATGGATAGGACCCTGTTCATGTTCCAAAGTCTTTCAAATTCCTCTTTTAATTCGGCATATTTCTGGTGTTTTTCACTTATTGATTTCTGTACATTATGTCTGTTTAGAGTGGTTATATCTATTAAATAAATTGTACTTGCTTGTTTTTCCAGTATTATTATATCCAGGTGGTTATTATGGATTGTCCCATCTGAAATAACCGATCAGTCATAATATAATTTGTGGTATTTTGACTCTAAAACTGGATCAGGGTTGTATTTATAGTAAGATGCGATTTCTTTCCTGAGTTTGATTGTGCTTGTGTAAGTAATCAGATTGTGTTAAACTGCTACAAGATCCTGTAATGAGTTGGATTGTTTCTGATTTTCATGGCATTTTCTACATTTATCATCTTGAATTTGTTAGTCTTTTATTATTATTATTATTATTATTATTATTATTATTCTTTCTTTTTGTACTTGTACAGTTTGTTGTCTTTTGCATGTTGCTTATATGTCCTGTTTGTGTTAGCTTTTATTGATTCTGTTATGGTTATTGGATTTATTGAGTGTGCCCACAAGAAAATGAATCTCAGAGTTGTATATGGTGACACATGTCTAATTTTAAAATAAGTTTACTTTGAACTTTGAGGTCAGGGTAAAACATAGCTCACTAGAGTTGTACGGCAGCAGGATAAAGTACTATGCACCATAGCCTTTCAAACTTCAACTTTCAATGTTTGCACCTGTCATAAGAACATAAGATCATAGGAAGTAGGAGCAGGAGTAAGCTATCTGACCCATCAAGCCTGCTCCACCATTCAATAAGATCATGACTGAACTGACCATGAACTCATCTCCACCTACCTGCCTTTTCACAGTAACTTTTAATACCTCTACTATGCAAAAATCTATCCAACCTTGTCTTAAATATATTTAGTGAGGTAGCCTCCACTGCTTCATTGATCAGAAATTCACCACCCTTTGGGAAAAGCAGTTCCTCCTCATCTCCGTCCTAAATCTGCTCCCCCAAATTCTCTCTCTTGGTTAGAGGAAGAAATAACATGTGATGTACAAAAACAAAATCTGAAAATTTTTGAAATGCTCAACAATACAAGTGGACAAAGTGGTAAAGAAGGTGTGCAGTATATATTCTTTCCTGGTCAGGCCATTGAGTATAAAAGTTGGGAAGTCATACTGTAGCACACTGGGCCACATTTGGAGCATTGTGTAAGGTTCTGGTTGCTGCATTAAGGATATGGACGCCCTGAGAGGATGCAAAAGAGGTTCGTCAGGTTGATGTCTGGATGAGAGAGCAGTAGCTGTAAGAAGAGAATGGGAAAACTTGGGCTGTTTTCTCTGGAATGTCAGAGTGTCAGAGGCTTGTGGGGGGTGGGAAGATGGTACAAACTGACATATAGGGCAGATAGTCAGAGTTTCTTTCCCTGAAAGGAAAAGTCAAATACTAGAAAGCATAGATTTAATGTAAGCAGGAGAAAATTTAAAACAGATTTAAGGTAAGTGGGAGAAAGTTTAAGAGATTTACAAGGGAAGATTTTACACAAAGAGTGATAAATGCCTGAAACCCACTGCCAGGGGAGGCATTGGAAGCTGATATAACAGCAACATTTAAGAGATATTTAGACAGGCAGATAGATGAACAGGCAGGAGATAAATGGACATAGACCACATCCAGGCAGGTCGGGTTAGATTATGATCAGCGTAAACATCATGGGCTTAAAGGCTTGTTCTGTGTTCTAAGTTAGTCCATAAGGCCATAAGATATAGGAGCAGCATTAGGCCATTTGGTCCATAGAGTCTGCTCTGCCATTTCATCATGCCTGATCCATTTTCCCTCTCAGCCCCAATCTTCTGCCTCTACCCCATACCCTCTGCCCATATCCCAACATGTCCTGACAAATCAAGAATCTCTCAACCTCTGCCTTAAGTATACATAAAGACTCAACATTCACAGCTGGCAGTGGCAATGAATTCCAAAGGTACACTACTCTTTGGCTAAAGAAATTCTCCCTCATCTCCATTCTAAAAGGATGCCCTTCTATTCTGAGGCTGTACCCTCTAATCTTAGACTCTCTCACCATAGGAAACATCCTCACCACATCCACTCTATCAAGGCCTTTCACCATTTGATAGGTTTCAATGAGGCCATCCCTCATTCTTCTGAATTCCAGTGAATACAGATCCAGAGCCATGAAACGCACATCAATATGACAAGATACTCAATCCTGGAATCATTTTTGTAAGCTTCCTTTGAACCCTCTCCAGTTTCAGCACACCCTTTCTAAAATAAGGGGCCCAAAACTGCTCACAATATTCAAACTGAGGCTTCACCAGTGCTTTATAAAGTCTCAATATTACGTTATTACCTTTATATTCTAGTCCTCTTAAAGTGAAGGCTAACACCGCTTTTGCCTTCCTCAACACAGACTCAACCTGCAATTTTAACCTTTAGTGAATCACGAACAAGAACTCTCAAGTCCATTTGCATATCAGTTTTTTGTATTTTCTCTCCATTTAGAAAATAATCAAGTCTTCATTTCTTCTACCAAAGAGCATGACCATACACTTCCTGAAACTGTATTCCAACTGCCACTTCTTTGCCCATTCTCCTAATCTGTCTAGTCATCCTGTACCCTCTCTATTTCCTCAAAACTAACTGCCCCTTCACCTGTCTTCATACCTTCTGCAAACTTTGCAAAAAAGCCATTATCCAAATCATTGACATACAGCGTAAAAAGAATCGGCTCCAAAACTGATGCTTGTGGGACACCACTAGTCACCGGCAGCCAACCAGAAAAGGCTCCCTTTATTCCACTCTTTGCCTCCTGTAATCAGCCACTAATTTATCCATGCTAGAATCTTGCCTGTAACACCATGGGCTTATCACTTGATAAGTAACCTCATGTGTGACACCTTGTCAAAGGCCTTCTGAAAATCCAAGTACACAACATCAACCGACTCTCCTTTGTCTATCCTGCTCATTATTTCTTCAAAGAATTCCAACAAATCTGTCAGGCAAGATTTTCCCTTTAGGAAATCTTGCTGACTACGGCTTATTTTATCATGTGCTCCAAGTACCCTGAAACCACATCCTTACTAATCGACTCCAACATCTTCCCAGCCACTGAGGTCAGATTAACTAGCCTATAATTTCCTCTCTTCTGTCACTCTCCCTTCTTGAAGAGTAGAGTGACATTTGCAATTTTCCAGTCTTCGGAACCATTCCAGAATCTAGTAATTCTAGAAAGATCATTACTAATGCCTCCACAATCTCTTCAGCCACCTTTTTCAGAACCCTGGGGAGTACACCATCTGGTCCAGGTGACTGATCTACCTTCAGACCATTCAGTTTTCCAAGAACCTTCTCCCTAGTTATGGTAACTTCACACTCTTCATGACCCCCTGACACCTGGAACTTCCACCATACTGCTATTGCCCTCCACAGTGAAGACTGACACATAATACTTATTCAGTTCATCTGACATTTCTTTGTTCCCCATTAATACCTCTCCAGCATTATTTTCCAGCATTCCAATATCCACTTTCACCTCACTTTTACACTTCATGGATCTGAAGAAACTTTTGGTATTTTCTTTAATATTATTGGCTAGCTTATTTTTGTATTCTGTCTTTACCTTCTTGACTTTTTACTTGCCTTCTGTTGGTTTTTAAAAGCTTCCCAATCCTCTAACTTCCCACTAATCTTTTCTCTATTTTATGCCCTCTCTTTGGCTTTTACGTTGGCTTTGACTTTTCTGGTTAGCCACGGTTGTGTCATCTTACCTTCAGAATACCTCTTTGGGATGTATTTATCCTGTACCTTCTGAATTGCTTCTAGAAATTCCAGCCATTGCTGCTCTGCTGGCATCCCCGCCAGTGTTCTTTTCCAATCAATTCTAGCCAAACCCTCTTGAAAGCCACCGTAATTCCCTGTGAAGACATTTTTGAAAAGGCGAAGTTAGTACCCCAAATGATATTCTCTTTATCAGACCAAAGATGTTAACTTTGCTTCTTTAACACAGAGGCCTGCATGACCTGCTGAGTGCCTCCAGGATTTTCTATTTTTGTTTCATATTTTTATCATCTTTGGCATTTTAATTTTCTCCTGTTACACAGAACCTTTTCAAGTTCATTGTTAAGCAGAGATTTAACATTCTCAATATTAGTTTTGATGGAATGGAAAAGGCTGAATATAATAGAGGAATAGCACTGGCTAATACTAATAAATCCTGTTAAAGAGACACGTGGTTCTTCAGGTTATCTAATGACAAATCCATTTTCAATAGGGTATGTTCCTTGAGTGGACAAGTGTCTAGTACCTCTAGGCCAGACTGGATTTTTCTGAGCTAACTTAATCTTTATTACTCTCTCATCATGTCTGCCATCTGTAAGCATCTCCTTCCCTTTCACAGATTGCTTAAAAGCAAATGTTTCATTTCTGTTCATGTGAAAGGCCAATAAACTGAGGTGGGTTGAATTCTTTGATTTCATTATTTGTACATCTTGCAGTATCTTCCTTAATTGATTTGATTTTACAAATCAATCCAAAAAGGTGTAAAAATAAAAATATGTAAAGATTCTGTGATAATTGACTTCGTGGGGACCTTCTGGTTGGATTCAGAACCCCTCCATTCTGGAATTAAAGCGCAAAGCATATAGATTTAATTAATCCCAATCATGTGTATGTGATTATCTAAATGTATTATTTTAAAAACAGTAGATGGCTATGAATGGTCTGATTAATATAATAAATGAGGTGGCTTAATTTTTAAGGATCAGTCTTAATAGGTGTATTTGCAGTCTAAGAAAAATGTGTAACTGTAAAATGGATAGTGAAAAAAGAATTACTAATCTTGCCATTTAGTCTTTGATGAAATTTTCTAGGAATGTATCGAGTGAAAGTGTATCTGAAAAATAAATAACGAACCAGAATGTTGATAAAGTGCAAAGTGCTTAATCTTTAAGGTGTGAACATAAAAGATTGGTTAATCTATGCTATATGGAAACAAAAGTTGCTGCTATTCTCGTGGTCGATAATGTAAAGCAAAGCAGTGCCTGTATTATGGGCACTAATAATTCTACTAACTCCTCTCCTGCCTCATGATAGCAGGCAGAATTCTAGCCTCCTGAGTAAAACAGAGCTAAGACCAAAAGTTATATTCATAGTCATAAGGCACATAGACAGACCATATGGCCTGTCATAATCTGCTAATCATTAAATATCTATCTTTATGAGTCCCATTTATCAGCATTTGCTTCATAGCCTTCTAGGTCTTAGTGATTCAGGTGGTTGACTAAATATTTTTTAAATGTTGTGACAGTATGCTGTCATCCACATTCCAACCATGTTCTCCCTTCTGAACCTCTTACCTTTTCTCCTAAACCTATACCCTCAAGTTCTAAAGATCTGCCTTGAGGAAAAGTTTCCTACCACCCTATCTATGCCCCTCATTATGCTATGCATTGCGTCAGGTCCCCATCCACCACAGCCTTCTGCATCGCAAAGAAAGTGAACTTCGCCTATTCAGTCTTTCCTAATGATTGAAACACCCCATCACAGGCAAAGATCTGGTGATTTTCCTTGGCTGCTTCTTCAGTGTAATCAAGTACTTTCTATAGTGCCATATATAGTATTCCAGCTGCAGCCCAACCAATGTTTTATAAAACTGTGCCCACTCTTGTATCCTAGGCCTAGCTAATGAAGGCATACATACCATGTACCTTTTTCACCACCTTATCCACCTGTGCTGCTGCCTTCAACAATTCATAAACTTGTACATCAACGCCACTCAATTCGCCTATGATTCCTAGTCCCCCAGTACTCATTATGTAATTCCTGCACAAAGTGCAACCTCTCACTTATCAGCACTAAGTTATATCTGCTATTGCTCTACCATATTGCCTCATGGATTCCATGAGTGGGGACAGTAAATGCTCACTACAGGTAAGAAAGTTAGCTATTTATTTACCAGAGAAGCAGACACTAAACTTTCAGTAAACCCTTCAAGTTATGCTCAATTACAAATACTTATCTAAATTGAGCACACAAAGTGGCAGGACCAGACAGACACAAAACATGCACACAGTGACAAATATTTATTTAAGGTGTGTACCTGGGCTTCTTTTACTGCAGCACACCTCCACTGTTTACTGTTGCCACAGCACTGGCCTCGAGTACCAGCCTCTGGCGATCCTAAGAGCTAAAAGAGAGTCCGTGCTTTCAGCGCGCTAGATTTAAACTCTACCGGTGCCTTGACGTAATCAGCTAAACAGCAGCTATTGGGAGGGACTGCAACCATCCTTAAATGGGCCAATCTCTAGCTAGCATGCAGGATCGGCTTTCAAATAGTAGGTGAACTTAGTGTAGTACACCACCCCTCAAAAGTTGTGACATCATGACACCCAGTCTGCAAGCTAGTATAATCCCTGTGGATCCTCCACTATGCTACACACAAAATGTAACACTATGATACCCAGAATGATCAGCCCTCCAGTTGTTACTCTGTGTACTACAGTACTCCACCAACCTCCCACTGCCCCATTTTCTTAACGTTTGGCTGATGTAAATGCAAATGTCTCATGGCCACCATTTGCAAAAGTGTGCTTTTAACTTTACTTTACTTTATTGTCGCCAAACATTTGATACCAGAGCGTATAGTCATCACAGCGATATTTGATTCTGCGCTTCGCGCTCCCTGGATTACAAATCGACAGTAAATATTAAAAATTTAAATAATAAATCATAAATAGAAAATAGAAAAATGAAAAGTAAGGTAGTGCAAAAAAAAAACAAGAGGCAGGTCCGGATATTTGGGGGGTACGGCCCAGATCCGGGTTAGGATCTATTCAGCAGTCTTATCACAGTTGGAAAGAAGCTGTTCCCAAATCTGGCCGTACGAGTCTTCAAGCTCCTGAGCCTTCTCCCGGAGGGAAGGGGGACAAAAGTTGTGTTGGCTGAGTAGGTCGTGTCCTTGATTATCCTGGCAGCACTGCTCTGACAGCGTGCGGTGTAAAGTGGTCCAAGGACGGAAGATTGGTTTGTGTGATGTGCTGGGCTGTGTTCACAATCTTCTGCAACTTCTTCCAGTCTTGGACAGGACAACTTCCATACCAGGTTGTGATGCACCCTAGAAGAATTCTTTCTACAGTGCACCTATAAAAATTAGTGAGAGTTTTAGGGGACAGGCCAAATTTCTTTAGCTTTCTGAGGAAGTAAAGGCGCTGGTGGGCCTTCTTGGCAGTGGACTCTCCTTGGTTGGACCAAGTCAGGTCATTTGTGATATTGACCCCAAGGAACTTAAAGCTTTCGACCTGTTCCACTTGCGCACCACTGATGTAAATTGGGTCCGCTACTCCTTCTGAAGTCAACAACCAATTCCTTCGTCTTGCTGACGTTGAGGGATAAGTTATTGTCTTCAATTTACTGTCTACAATCCACAATCCACACTAAGAACTGCAGAATGGTTCTTGCTTAAATTAATATCTGCTATATTCACTAAACTGGAAAATGCTCCCTAACATGCGCTTCTCTTGGCCCATGGGCCGAAATCTGTCCCAGAAAGGCCAAACTTCAAGGAGAATCTGATTAAGCAGTGCAAATGAAAATGCTCTTCACTTTGGTTTGCTTCCCTAATTATAACCTATCATGTCCCTATGTGTACCTACATCTACACTATCTAACATCCCTAACCGGCTATCTCCAAGACTGAGCAGAGACGACAATAAAACATTCCAGAAATCTGATCACATCTTCTTCTTGAACACATTCATCTTCACAATTTCAACCAGTCTTTCAAGTGCAGCTGTGTCATTCATGTGCTTTTTGCCTCCTTCCCTACTAGCCCATTACACTTTGATCACATCCTTATCTTCACCCCTTCAATCTCTGACAGCTAAATCTGCCAGTAGTGGCTGCCAGTTGTTACTCTGTGGGCAGGGGGCATCAGCAAGGTAACTTTGTTCAGGTTCACAGACAACAGTTCATAATCCATGCCGCCATGACAGAAGATTATCAGAGTGATCTGACAACCAGCCTCTCAGACCCTATTGATTGATCTACAGAAAGGAATAGCTGCACGGACCTCACCCCGATGGCACCCCCTCCTTGACTGCTCTTTCAGTCGCTGGCACAGCCACTGAAAGGGCCCAGTTCATTTGTGCTACTCCCATTCCAGGCTGGGGTGGCAGCCTTCAGACAATGCGTGCAATTTCTTCTTTTTCTCAGTCTGCCTTGCCATCAAGGTTGTGGAACAAACAAAGGGTGGAACCTGATGCCTCTGCCATAACTTGGATTCCTCCCATCTATTTTCTCAATATCTTTCTATTCTAATCTATATAACTAATCACCTGCCTTCAAGAGCCAGCCTCTACTACTGAGTGCCGTTAATGTTATATTTAACATGTTATTCACACCTGTCTTCTGTCTTCTGCATTCAGTTCTATTCCTGTTCACTCTCATATTCTCTTCAATCAGGAGGTGATGATCGTTTTTTAAGTTTCCTGTATTGAGATTGTTAGTAGGTTGGCTCAGTTAGTCTACCTTCTCCCTTTGGTTCTCGATGGTCAACAATGGTGAACTCTCATTTGCAATTTACTTGACACACGCTGCACACCAAGCACATTCTACAGTTGCATTCTCTGAGACCTGAATTCTGGCTACTCATTAGCATTTTTGTGGGACACGCTATGTGATAATGCCTCAATATTGCAAAGTTCTTTCCAAAATAACTTAAACTCAATCAGTGCATTGACAATACCCAATATATACATACTGTTGGTATTTTAACATTATGAATTATTCTTGTTAAGAAAAACAACATTTCAGTTCATATCTCCAATCTCAAGTATTCTAATCTCTCTCCAATCCTTGTTGCACTTTTCATTCTTCTGAAGTTTCATAAGCTGGCCTAAAAAAACTTGGAACAAACATTGAATACACAGTAAACATTTATTTTAAAGAGCAAAGGAAAAGAAGAGATGGGTGTATGGATGGGACCACCACACCTGCACATTCACATACTTTCACATCAAGTAACACAACCTTCCCCTGGATTAATTCAAACACCCTTCTGATACAGATTTAACAAACACATGACAGACTTTGCACTCACTCATACATCCACTCTCTCACGCAAATGAGCTCACGTGTGGCCCCACCTCGTGCAACACTTCTCAAACTCAAACCATCCACACTTTATTATAGGGGAGAGGGAGTGCAGACTGAATGAGCCCCTCCCTACGGGGGTGGAGGGGGATGCTCCACTACCTCTGAAGGTCTGCCCGTGTCTTCTACAGAACCTCTATCAAGGGATATAGGGAACCCTGAGCAGAATGCAAGGAATCCTGCAGAGGACAAGGGGAGCCCTTATTGGGGGAGGGCTTGGAGAATGACCCTTCTCTCTTAATGGTATCCTTGCTTCTCTTCCCCATTATTGTTCCCCAATATGGCATAGAGGGTGGGAGTGAGAACTCCATCCATCTGCTCCCTCGGGACCCCAGCTCTGAGCAATGCTAAAAAATCATTTCCTTACAGGTCACACGGCACCCTCTGTCCCAAGGCTAACTGTCTAATTTGCACACCCAACTATGGGGACCTCCCCAAACGTACTCTAATCTTATCAGTAATATGATGGCAGAGTCTACAGTGTGTGATGTTAATTCTGTTTAAATGTACCGTGGGTTAACAGTAAAGAATCATATTCTGGAAGAATTAGAGATCTTTTATTTAGAGTAATAAACAAACACATCTTAACCCAGCCATATGCTGGAACATTCTGGCAATCCCGTGCATGCTCAGTGCTTTGTCCAATCATGTACTGGCACATCATTGCACGTGATATCACCACATCTTCCATTCCTTAAAAAGAAAAAAAAATAACAACGTTAATCAAAACACATCTATACCAGATAACTGAAACTCTGAAGTTGGCTCTTTCTTAAAGCCTTTGCAATTCTTTCTTATACCGCTCCCTCCTCTGTTTGGGCCATGTGGTCTGTGTCCATGTGTTCCTTTTATCTTGTATCCTCACTTTGCCTCCTTGTCTTTCAGACAAACGTCTCCTTAGATCAGTCAATTCATGTTCCACTTCCATTTGTAATGAAATACGAAACTTCTTTTCTTCATCTTATTCATTCATTAACTGTGTATTCTCTTTTTTATGCTGAGACTTCATCATTTCTATAATACTTCTCAATTCTTTCACTTGTGCTTTCACTTCTTCCTTATACTGTGCCCACAATGAGTGTTCTTGCTCTAGACGGTGATGAAACTGAATCTCATATTCTCTCAGTGTCTTTCATTATCGCTTGCATTGAAGCAACCTGCTCCTGCCATTGCTTTTTCATATCATCAATTGCCTCCTGTTTGGTCATTCCAGACACTGCAGTTACTGCTTTTATGTTCTCCATGTCAGCATTTTCCTCCATGAGCTGGACCTGCAGTCGAGTGACATCACCTTCTGCTGACTGTAATGCAACGTTCTGTCACTTCAGCTCTGTGTCACTATCCAAGACAAAAATTCTTTTCACCAAATTAAGTCTTTCACAGGCAGATAAACCCAGAATTGACTGTACATTTTTTGGCACAACCACAAGTGAAAGCATATGCACAATATTTTTGTGTGATACCTTTGCATGCATGTTCCTTTAACTGGAATGTCTGCACCTGAATACCCAGTCACTTTTATATTTGTCTGAAGTAACTTCGGTCTTGGTTTTATAGCATTAAACTCAGATTCTGCAAGAACATTTACTTGTGCTCCAGTATCGAGTTTAAACAGAATATTTTTTGTTTTGATTCACTTGCAATGGAATAGTCCAGTCATTCTTTCCTTGTATATTTTCACAAAGCACATCTATATAAAATTCTTCACGTTCATCTTCAAGCACAGCATTTACTTGTTTCATTTTATTTTCCTTCTTTCTATTTTTACAACAGCATTAAAAATGATTAATCTTACCACAGCCATTTCAAATTTTGCCATATGCGGGACACTGATTTGGACGATGTTCCCGTGCACAGCGATCACATGACTTTTTTCTTTCCAATGCCGTCTTGCTGTTTGTTGGTTTCGTCAATGTATTATTATATTTCTCTTACATGCAATCTTACTGATGAACGTAGGAAGCAGTTGTAAGACATTGGAACTCTTGCAGATCAGAGGCGAGCTGCACTAGAGTCCAAACTGATAGAAAAACATAGTGGCTACAAGTTCAATGCTCCAGTAGTGCCAACTTCATTTAATTTTAGTGGTTCTGCTCCAGGAATGAATTAAGTTCGTTTTTGATTCATTGTACTGTGTGACTGGTTGTAGTAAAAGCTTATGTTGTTCCTTCCAGTAGTAGTACCAAACAAAAAAAAAAATCAGTTGTATCATCCACAAAATCCATTCAACTTCCTACTATGCAGAACAGACAAAATGACCAGAGAAGTGGGAATTTGATCTTGAGAGCCCTCTGGAGAAGAAAAGCAAGTTTCAGAGGAACATCGGCCTGAGAGTGACTAATGTTAAGAGAAATAGATGTCTCCAACCATAGGAATCTGAAAAGCAAAGAAAAATGTCACGTTGACAGCTTATCCATGATTTCATTTCAAGCAGGGAAATCATTAGCTTCTGGAATAATTTCAACACATATGTAGTTTAGGCTAGATCCGTGTTTACATCCCACTTCTGACACCATGTTATGTTACTTCTGTTTAAACGTACCGTGGGTTAACAGTAAAGGATCATTTTCTGGAAGAATTGGAGAACTTTTATTTACAGTAATAAACAAACACATCCTAACCCAGCCAAGCACTGGAACATTCTGGCAATCCCGCGCATGCTTAGTGCTCTGTCTAGTCATGTACTGGCACATCATTGCACGTGATATCACCACACAGTGCACCTTATTGCTGGGTGCAATAAGGACACCACTACTCCTTTTAAATGGGGAGCTACTGCTTTAACTAAATATTCCAAAGTGGTTGAGGTTAACCTATGACCCTCCGATGAGTTGTTACTGTCATCATCAGATCACACAGGTGAAAGGCTCTAGTTCCTTCCTCCAGTGTGCCCCACTCTTCCTGGTGCTGCAAATCCCACTCGAAGAGTACCTTAACCACCGCTATTTCTCTGCCCCATAGCAATTCATCAGCCCTGTGGGAAGTGAGTGGCACTCCCAGGGCATAGTTAGTCATGTGGTGGGATGACAGCATCTCAAGAGCAATCATCTCCCTGTTTGATAAGTTCACTCTAGCACCCCAGGTACTCAGAAACCACTTGGGCAGAGGCTCCCTGTCTTCTGCCCAAACCTGTCTCCCAGCTCCGCCAGTTCCGTAGCAGAGAACTTTCTGATGGCAGTTGGCTCGGTGAGACACACTGAGTTATCCTCCCCAGGTCCCTCTTCCTCCCTAATCAATATTATTCCGTAGCCAATGAAAATCCTCTTCACAAAACCAGTTTTCATGTTATCTGTAAGCTTACTAATTTTACCTCCCACATTGATATTTAAATTTTAATGTCTATAACAAGCAGCAAGAGTCCCAGCATTGATCCCTACAATGCACCACGTGTCACATGCTTCCTATTTCATAACCAACACTCCACCATCATCCTTTGCTCCTATTCCCAAGTCAATTTTGGATTGAATTTACCAACTTGACCTGGATCCCATGGGCTCTAATCTTTTGAATCAATTTCCCTTGTGGCAACATGTCAGAGACCTTCTGAAATCTGTGTAGACTACATCATCTATATTGTCTTCATTAATATATTTGGTTATCTCTGAAAATTCAGTCAAGTTGGGAAACATGTTATGAAGTGCTTCCCGTTTCTGAAAGTTTTCACAAAATGACTGAAGATAAGCCAAGTTCCTGATTACTTTATCATAGTGTATTCTCTCCAAATGTTCAAGGATCCTGAACAATTTCATTATCTCATTTGAAAATGTCTTTTCACACAACAGACACTTTGGCTGCTGTTGGTTGCTTGCTGCTGGTATAAATTCATATTTTAGATACTCCACATAGTTTTTCATTTGGTCTGTTTCTGCCATTTTCAATATGGATCAATCACCTATTATTTAAATGCAACCTCAAGCGCTGTGATCAACAAAGGAGAAGTTATGACATCATCATAGCTCAGACAAAACCTGGCTGCCTGAAGGTACGTAAAGTGGGCCAACGATATCTCTGTTGGACTATGGGCTAGAGAAATGCAGCCAAGACCATTCAAAAGGGCAGATTCTGAACTTCACCCCACTGAACATCATACCCTAATTCAAAGGAATAGTGTCACTGAGTGATTAGAATATGGGAATTGTACCTGCTGGCACTGAAATACAGTAGTGAATGGCAATAATGCACTTGGCCGGGCCCCGAAATAACAAGATTTCTTCAGTCCAAATTTATCATGATAGCCAAATACAGACACGTCACATTACTTTTCAACAACTAGAACATGCTTTGAACAAAGTCTAAGAAAATTGTAGGTTACCAAGAGATGAGGTGATTAGTGATCATTGTAATCAATTACAAGACATTGAGGATCAAATGCTTACAAGTAATTAATTTCTTAAATTAAGCCTAAAATTCTTCAGCTGTCCCCTATGCTACGGAGCATCCCCCTTAGCTTTATCACCCCCTTAGAAACTCCCACCACCCCCAGGTGGACAATACCACCCACTTTGTGAACCACTGATCCACATGAAATGCTTCAGGATTTTCATTAATCTTGATTAGTCTTGATATTTTCTGGACCTACTTTTTGTCAATCTTTCTTTTTTTAAGTTACGCACCCCGCCCCCCCCCCCCCCCACACACACACACACTTTCTGTATTCCTGAGGGATATTCCATGTTCAGTTCTCTTTACCTGACATAAATTTCCTTTTTCTCTTTATTCTACTTGGAGGGGACCCTGCAAGTTCTTGTGGAACTGGTACCATTACCTTTAGCTGGCAAGGCTGTTGGTTTGGCAGGTACCATTGCATAAGCCTAGGGAAGTAAATACACTTTGTGTGTCATGCACACTCTAGTTATGGTGGGCCAGTGGTGGAGAGAATGAATATTTTGACTGTTCAGTACTGTGCCAATGAAAGAGGCTACTTTGTCCTGGAAAGTATCAAGTGTAGAGTATTGTTGAAGCCGCACTTATCTACGTAGATAGAGAATCTTCATCATATTCTTGACTTCTTCCTTGTCAATGATGTACAGCTTTTGTAGTGTCAAGAGGTGAGTAACTTGCCGGCCTTTGACTTGCTCTCTTACTAAGTTGCTGATCTATGAGTTTACTGATCTACAGTAACCTCCTGGATGCTGTTGGCAGGTAATGCCTTTGAATGTAAAGGGTAGGTAGATAGACTCTCTCTAGTAGAAAATCAAAATGCAGCAGACCTGAAAAACAAGAAAACATATATAAACTTAACAAGAAGAACTCACCAAGCAACAGCCGTCTATGCTGGAGGCGATTGTTATCTGGTATTTCTGTGCTGTACATGCTATTTGTGAAGTATCTGCCTATGCCTGAATGTTTTCTAGGTCTATCTGCATGTACATGTGGGCTGCCTCATCTGCTGGTGAGAAGCAAATGAATCAGAATCAGACATTATCACTGGCTTATATGAAGTGAACTTCGTTGTTTTGAAACAAAGACATAAAATTACTATAAAATACAAACCAAATAAAGAGTGCAAATAAAGGAATAATGATGTAGTATTCATTGTTTCATGGACTATCCAGAAATCTGATGGTGAAAGGGAAGAAGCTATTTCTAAATTTTTGCGTATGGGTCTTCAGGCTTCTGTGCCTCTTGTTTGATGGTAGTAATGAGAAGAGGGCATGTTCCAAAAGGTAAGGGTCCTTAGTGATGGGTACTGACTGTTAGAGTAATTTTTGGTTTTAGCACATTTACATTTAGTAAATGACTTCAGCCACCAATCTTCAAATTTGAATATAAATTGTAGATTTAATACAAAATGCGGCTCACAACAACAGGTTCCTAAAAGCCTTCAATCACAGACCGGACTGTACTGATTAAAATTAATTTAGATGTCTGTTCTGCGGTGCCAGTCAGGAGGTGTGAAGTCTGTGTGTAGTGTGCACCTCAGGGGTGTGTGCTTAGCCCACTGCTCTACTCTCTCTATACTGTTACGAACTGTAATGTTTTAAAAACAAACCAGCAGCAAGAGATTTCACACTGAGTCAGATTTTAATATTAAGATCTCTATCTTTATTAGGTTCTACTTATAATATAGTAACTTAACTAAGATAAACAAAAGTGAACAGTGTTATGTGTGTGTATGTGTGTAAACATAACTCCCAAAGTATTGAGCTTGGGGGAACAAGGTTTAGATGGTAAAGTAGGAAAGTTCAATAATCCACAGAATAAATACTGGGAGAGAGAGTTATTTGTAATCCAGGGTGAAGTGTAGAGGAAACGTAAGTACGAAGTATCCCACAGGTTCCACATCAGGTAGAACGAGATAACGGTCGCCATAGACCTTGTCCGTCGTGTCGTTCCAAATCCACATACGAATTATCACCAAAAGTGACCTGTCACAGGAATATCATCTTCCAGTGGTTACCACACAGCATACCCAGGCAAGGGCTACACAAGTGGTCTCACAAGGTATCCCCAAAATCCACTCCTATGGATTATACGAAGTGACAGTCACACATTCGTTGTGCACCGTGTGCCGATGTTTAACCAAATCTTTTAGGCTTAAAAGAGTTCTAAACCACCGCAGTGACCAGCCGAAGTCCCGGCAGCTGGTCTCCTCCCTCTCTCTACTATGACTGAAAAGTCTCTCTTGCTCTCTGTCTGTGCAAAGATCTGAAGCAAACTCCTTCAGCCTGTGACAGACGTCATAGTCCCACCTAACTCAGGCCCTTAAAGCGACAGTCCACAGTAAACGAAACCTGTGGGTTCGTAACAATACCCATGACTGTGGGGTAAGGCATAGCTCAAATACCATCTATAAATCTCCTGATAAAACAACCATTGTTGGTAGAACCTTAGATGGTGACAAGAGGGTGTACAGGAGCGAGATACGCCAACTAGTGGAGTGGTGTCGCAGCAACAACCTGGCACTCAATGTCAGTAAGATGAAAGAGTTGATTGTGGACTTCAAGAAGGGTAAGATGAAGGAACACGTACCAATCCCCATAGAGGGATCAGAAGTGGAGAGAGTGAGCAGTTTCAAGTTCCCGGGTGTCAAGATCTCAAGATCTCTGAGGATCTAACCTGGTCCCAACATATTGATGCAGTTATTAAGAAGGCAAGACAAAGGCTATACTTTATTAGGAGTTTGAAGAGATTTGGTATCTCAGCAAATACACTCAAAAACTTCTATAGATGTACTGTGGAGAGCATTCTGATAGGCTAAATCACTCTCTGTTATTGGGGGGGGGGCCTACTGCACTAGACCAAAAGAAGCTGCAGAGGGTTGTAAATTTAGTCAGCTCCATCTTGGGTACTAGCCTACAAAGTACCCAGGACATCTTCAAGGAGCGATGTCTTAGGAAGGCAGCGTCCATTATTAAGGACTTCCAGCACCCAGGGCATGCACTTTTCTCACTGTTACCATCAGGTAGGAGATACAGAAGCTTGAAGGCACACACTCAGCGATTCAGGAACAACTTTTCTTCCCTTCTGCCACCTGATTCCTAAGTGGACATTGAACCCTTGGACACTACCTCATTTTTTTAAAACATATAGTATTGCTGTTTTTGCACGATTTTTAATCCATTCAATATACATATACTGTATAAAGTATACTGAATAAAATTTACTTATTTATTTTTGTTATTATTATTTTACGAGAGGTGATTAGTAAGTTTGTGACCTAAAGTAGAAGGAGACAATTTTAGAAAACCTAGCACATTTATTTTTCAACATAGCCCCTCCTACATTTACACACTTAGTCCAGCCGTTGTGGAGCATACAGATCCCGTCTTTGTAGAAGTCAGCGTCTTGAACCTCCAGAAAATGGTCCACAGCAGGGGTGATTGATAAGGAAATGAGTTATACAGCTCTTGTTACATGCACATGCAGTTCAACTCTTTGAGTGATTATGCAGAAAGTTTGAAGTTAATAACTCATCTCCTACCTTAGGCCACGAACTTATCAATCAACCCTGCTGTGGACCACTTGCTGGAGGTCCAAGACACTGACTTCTACAAAGAAGGGATCCGTGTGCTCCACAACCGCTGGACTAGGTGTATAAATGTAGGAAGGGCTATGTTGAAAAATAAATGTGCTAGGTTTTCTAAAATTGACTCCTTCTACTTTAGGTCACGAACTTATCAATCACCCCTCATATGTTTTTTCTTCTATATTATGTATTGCATTGAACTGCTGCTACTAAGTTAACAAATTTCACGTCACATGCCAGTGATAATAAACCTAATTCTGATTCTGATTCTGATAGTTTCAAAGAAAGCATTGTGGATGCATTATAAATATGGAATTGTACTTTGATGCTTAGCACATAAAACATTGCGCTTCATGTTGGGTCAGCCAGACATTTCAACTGAAAGGGCCTCAATATGAGGCCTACTGTATCTTGTTTTGTCGAATATAGAAGTTGCTTCACTTCTTCTAGTACTTTACTCCAGTGACTTCATTCACGCAACAACACTGACTTCTTCAGCAATATCTCTTGAAAATACTCTCAATGCTGGAGAGGTTTGTGTCCGTAATAGAGCTGACTGAGTTTACAAACCTCTGCAGCCCCTTGCAAGCCTGTGCATTAGATCCTCTTTATTAGGTTGTGCTGCAACCAGTGAGAATGCTCCCCACCATGCACCAAATGAAATTTGCGAGCGTCTTTCTCAAAATCCTAATAGAGTCACTGATGTGCCTTCTTGATGATTGCATCAAAGTGTTGGTCCCAGGAGATTGGTCCTCTAGAGATACTGAAACCCAAGAACTTAAAGCTGCTCATCCTTTCCAACTGTTGACTCGTGAAATTGAACATAGTATAATCAATTGCAAACAAGTGACCTTCTTATGATGGAAGAAAGAAGACTATTGATGCAGCTGAAGATAAATATGTCTGGGGAATCAGGGAATGCAAGAAGTGATGTCCTGTGGCTGGGATGATTAACTTCTGATTAACACAACCGTACTTCCTTGTGCAATGTGTAACTCTAGCCATTGGAGAATATAACCCCTGCTTCCCATTGACTTCTATTTCATCAATGCTTCTTGATGTCTTGATGTCAAGAGCAGTCAGCTTCACTTTATCTCCAGAACTCAGCTCTATAAAACCAAGACTGTGATGAGGTCTGGTGCTGATTGTTTCTAACTGGGCATCAGTGAGTGTCACTTCATAGCACTCTCAATAACATCTTCCATCACTGCTTTCATGATTAAGAGCAGATTGACTGGGTGGTAATCAGATGAATTGGAATTACCTTTCTTCCTGCAAATACAACATACCTGAGTCAACAGAGACAGTTTAACTAATGGCTTGTGTAGTTCTGCAATGCAAATCTTCATGAATATTACCATGAAATTGCCTTTTTCCACAGCCTTTGCTGTGACAAGTGCTCTCAACAATATCTAGGTATAGAGTATCTGTACTGGATGATTTTTGTAACAGTTGAGGATCACACTAGGAAGTCAAGATGGATTATCTACTTGGCTGAACACAGTTGTGATCATTTTATCATTATCTTTATTAATCATACATTGGTACCTGTCAATGTGGTTTGGCATGCTGTTGAGACTCTCCCTTCTGTTAGCTGTTTATTTCATCGGTAAGTACACACTCAGGACAACAAATGCTTTTTCGGGTTTTAATTCCTTTATCTGTTTTAGATGTTTTAGAACCGGAAGAGGGTCTCAAAACAAAACAAACGAATTTACAACCAATGCCTGCCGTTACAACATCAGTTTAACTTTCGATCCACACCCTTGCGTATTGACGAATTGTGTATGCAGTATAAAAATACATAAAGCAAACCGCACAAAACTAATACGACGTGGCAATTCTGAAGAAACACGATACAAACAACATTAGAATCCCACCAACCCTGTACCTTATACATAGCAGCGAAAATGTAAGCGAATACATCTCATCTAAGACTCCCTTTTAGTACACACGTACTTAACTTCCAAACAGAGACTAAACATTCATGTTACGCTGTTACATCCACAATCAGTCCTGATACAATAAAGTTAGACAAAAGCTACACTTTGGCGCAACTTTTACAAGATATTGCCTGCTAGTTGAATTACGGGAAGACTGACCTACTCGGCCGGTAAGGAACTTTGCACAAGCCACGCTGTCCAGCGCCGATGCCTTCACTCGTGAAAATCTAAAGCATCCACACATAAAACATGTCAAATTACCGACATTCTTAATTCACCAACAAGCATAAATGAATTCACATGGATATCATCAATGAATACTCACCTTTCCTCACCATGCCCAGTATCTCTGGGAGGAACTTAATCCCAAAGCCCCACCAGCTTCTTCTGCAGAAAACAAAAATGGTCTCTCCACTATTCCGCACGTGCGTAATGACATCACCATCTCCACTTAAAAGCACAGACAACTATTCTAGCATTACCCGGATGGATGCCTAAGTACACTTTTAATGATAATGAACAAGATTCGACGGTCACCCGGTTACAAGTATTCATAACTAGATGTGTAGAGCTGGACAGGTTCATGGTAGGTGAAACCAAGCTTAGACTAGACAAGAGTTTTGCAGACCTGTTTGTCCCCAGCTTTTTCCATTGGTGTGAAGAGGCCAAACACAACAACAATTGGAAGAACAACATCTCATATTCTGCAGGAGTAAGCACAACTTGATGGTATGACCAGGTAACTCATAACTCCAGTGCTCTCCTCAACACATGCACCCAGTGTTCGTCCCTCCCATCTCCTCACTCCACCCATCTCCATCTGCCCAACGTCTCCTTGCTAATCTTGTTCCACTTATCACCTGTCAGCTTCCATCCAATCACACCCTCCCTCATATGGTTCCATCTGCCTATCATTCCTCCCTGTCTGACTCCACCTATCACCTACTACCCTAAATCTCACCCAACCTCTCCACCCCATTCCCTCGCCCCTCTATATACTGCTATATCCTGGAACTCTTCATGTTCCTTCTCAGTCCTGTTGCAGGGTCTAGACCAAAAATGTAAACTTCACTTTTTGTCTCCAGCAGATGAATCTAGAATTCTATTTTTCCCTAGATTCCAGAATCTTTTGCCTCTCAGATTCTGTGAGTATGGGTGTCTCAAGCTATTGCTTGACAGGCCTGTGAGATAACTCACCGACTTAAACACCTCTGACCAAATGCTTGTAGATACTCGATGTATGTGTTATTCAAATTTATGATTTAAAAAATACATGCGCAGGAAATCTGAAACAAAGAGAAAAAATACAAGAAACACTCAGCAGGTCAGGCAGTATAATTAGAAAGACAATCAGAGATAGCATTTCCGATAGAAAGCCCTTTATCACTCAACTCTAATTCTTTTTCCAAAGATGCTGCCTAAACTACTGAATGTTTTTAGCATTTTTTTTTCATTTCAGTTTATTGCTGAGTATGATATACAGATGATCATTTTACAAGTTCTCTGTATAAGCATGAATCCAGGAGGAGGAGGAGAAGTTGGTAACACGACGCAGCGCGCGCGGCCTCTCTGGTGAATTATATCTGTAATCTGTCAAGTAGGGGACCGTGCACAATTCTGATTTGATGGAGACGGATGTGAGAGTACGGAGGAACATCTGCAGAAACTTCTGAAATGCCCTCTTCGCTGCCGCTGCTACTATGTGATAACTGGAGCAGAAGACCCCAAATCCTCGGCTTTGCTTGTTTTGGCGGCCGGGGCGAGATCGAAGGCGCTCAGCAGAGGATGGCGCTCAGGAGGCTGTATCGGAGGGGCTGGTCAGAGGCTCGAAGTTTTCGGACAGACAGACTCAGTGTCGGCTGTGGTCGGCTGCTTCCAAGGCATCAACAGTTGTCGGTGCCTTGGAGGTTCATGGCAGGGAGTTTCTCCCTTTTGCCGCCTGCTATCAGGGACTCGGGAGTCGATCGGGACTTGAGACTTCTTTTTTTACCGTGCCCATGGTCTGTTCTTTATCAAATTATGGTATTGTTTTGCACTGCTGTAACTATATGTTATAATTATGTGGTTCTGTCAGTCTTAGTCTTTGGTTTGTCCTGTTTTCTGTGATATCACTCTGGAGGAACATTATATCATTTCTTAATGCATGTATGCATTTCTAAATGACAATAAAAGAGGACTGAGTGTTCTCATAATCTAAAAAAAAAATCCAGTTTACAAGTCTGAAATGCTTGATGATATAGGTTTCCCCCGCCATCCGAAGGTAGAGCGTTCCTATGAAACGGTTCATAAGCCGAAATGTCGTAAATATATTTATTTATATGGGAAAATTTTGTGAGCGTTCGCAGACCCAAAAATAATCTACCAAATCATGCCAAATAACACATAAAACCTAAAATAACAGTAACATATAGTAAAAGCAAGAATGATATGATAAATGCACGGCCTGTATAAAGTAGAAATACTTTTCCACAATCATTGCCGACACTGTTCTCCAAAGCGAAAATCTCATGCAAGCGCTCTTGGCAGAAAATCTCACGCAAGCGCTGTTGGCAAAAACACGGCGCAAGCACTCCCAGTAACCTTTAAGCTATGATGCTGCCAAATCATACCAAATAACACGTAAAAATACACAGCCTATATAAAGTAGAAATAATGTATGTACAGTGTAGTATCACTTACCGGAATTGGTTCAGCACCGAGCATACTGATAAGGGTGTGTTAGGCTGAGTCGTTGCAGGTCGGGTGGTGCAGTGGCCCCCACCCTCCAGGCCACCGACCGATACATTGCTGCGAAGCATGCAGGGGTCCAGCGGTAGCCAGAAGGCACACAGCACATCTTTAAGAAAAAAGCCAAAATAAACATGCTAATTAATTACTTGGCGCCCGACACATAATTGTCAGCCCACATCAGTGCCGATTGCCGATTGCATCGCCTCTGATCCAGGCCAATATTTATATGTCGGGTGGCACCTAATTAATTAGCATGTTTATTTTGGCTTTTTTCTTAAAGATGTGCTGTGTGCCTCCCGGCTACTGCTGCATTCTCCACGAATCAGTATCTGTCCGCGGCCTGGGGGTTGGGGTGGTGGGACACTGGGGTGTCATCTCATCATTGTCTGTGTCCATTAGAGCAGGCAGCTCATCTTCTTCTGTGACTGCCCGCCTCAATGTCGAAGGTCGAGGTTCTTCGTCTGCTGTGGCTGATGTGGAAGGCTTGCTTGACTGCTGAGCCTCGCACATTTTGCTATCATACAGTTCTTTGTAAGGACTCAAACCATATTGCAAATATCCCCTAAACCTGTGTACCCTTTCAAAATTAAAGTCGTACTTTATCATTGCAGCGAAAATCTCACGCAGTTGCTTCACGTTCATTTCGCTACTGCATTTGGTTTCGATTGTTATTCTTTCCTGTTCCAATCGCATCAGCTCTTCATCTATCAGTTCTTGGTCATGGGATGCCAAAACCTCTTCAACATCATCTTCAACAGCTTCCACAAGCCAAACTCACGTTGTCCTTACTTCATTCACCATGATCAAAACACTTAATTATGTCTAGTTTTACACTAAGTGTAACACCTTTCCAAGCTCTTTCAGGCTTTTCCAATACCTCAGAACTCATCTTGCAAATGGCTGCTCACAGGCACGTGTTAAATCAATGCCGTTCCGAATCCGGGGGCGAGCGGCTGCTCAGGGCGTGCGATGCGCCGCCTTTTATCACGCACTGCTTTTTTCGCGTGCTGCCTTTCTTCGTAACAGTGAAAACACCTTCTGAAAGCGAAAACAGGGTACCAATGTAGGTCTTTCGTAACAGTGAGGTTTCGTAAAGCGAACATTCGAAAAGTGGGGGGACACCTGTATCTCTAAATCTCTCAAAAGCATGTCATCTCTGAGTGCAAGTGCAGGTCTTGATAATGTATTGCTTGGGAGCCATTTTGCTGTTATACTATGTATTAAAGAGTTCTGTGTGCTGGAAGTACAAAAGCCTGTGCAAATATTATGCACTGTTCAAATCATAGTTCAAAGTAATTTTATTATCAAAGTACATATATGTCACCATATACTACCCTGAGATTCGTTTACCTGTGGGCATTCACAGTAAATAGAAAAAAATACAATAGAATTGATGTAAGACAACATGCAACAGAGATGGACAAACAACCAATGTGCAAAAGATAATAAACTGTGCAAACACAAAAGAAAAGAAGAAAAAGAAAATAATAATAATATTAAATAAACAAGTAATAATTATTGAGAACACCAGTTAGCGACCTTAAAAGTGAGTCCATTAGTTGTATAATCACAGGTTGTGGAGACTGAAGGTTGAGGGGTAATAACGGTTCTTGACCTTGGTGGTGTGGG
The DNA here is from genome assembly GCF_030028105.1 of Mobula birostris. Taxonomy (NCBI): domain Eukaryota; kingdom Metazoa; phylum Chordata; class Chondrichthyes; order Myliobatiformes; family Myliobatidae; genus Mobula; species Mobula birostris. The sequence goes on along the minus strand of NC_092379.1, from coordinate 103,876,020 downwards.
TCCTGAGTCTCCTGTATCTCCTTCCTGATGGCAGCAGCATGAAGAGAGCATGGCCTGGGTGGTGGGGGTTCCTGATGATAAATGCTGCTTTCCTGCCATAGCACTCCTTGTAACTGTGCTCATTGTTGGAGAGGACTTATCTGTGATGGACTGGGCTATCCACTAATTTTGTAGATTTTTTCCGTTCAAGGGCATTGTGTTTCCATCCCAGGCCATGATGCAACCAGTCAGTATACTCTCCACTGCGTAGCTACAGAAATTTGTCAAAGTTTTAGATGACATAGCGAATCTGCGCAATCCTCTAAGAAAGCAGAGGTGCTCCCATGCCTTCTTTGTAATGTCAGTTGCATGTTAGACCCAGGACAGGTCCTCTGAAATGATAACACTAAGGAATTTAAAGTTGCTGACTCTCTTCACTTCTGATCCCCTGATGAGGACTGGCTCAGGAACTTCCGGTTTCCTCGCCTGTAGTCAATAATCAGCTCTTTGGTTTGGTTCTACAATAAACCAAAGGACAAGAATTAGTGCAAACGTGCACTAAAGGCTGGTGTGCCTGAATTATGCCCCAAATGTCCTGTCTGAATGAAAAAAAACAAAAGATTTTGAGGCTTAAATTAATTTAATTACTTAAAATGGTTTGGTCATCCAGGTGTAGTACATTTTTGAACAACTTTGCTGTGGAGTTGTTTCATTGGTCTCATAATTTGATAATTTTCTCTTCAGCTAAAAGTTAATTCTTGAAAATTGCCATTGCTTACTTTTAAGATTAAAAGTGGTTCAGTATGCCCTTTTACTGCACTGTATTTATAGTGAAAACTGGTGTAGTCCCATGAGTTACTTACACTGCAATAACAGGTATATGTAACAAGCAAGTCAAGTGGCATTTGAATGCATTGTTCAGTACAGTGTAGGTAAACAATAACAAGGGAAATTGTGTAGTCAAGAGTCCATTGTACTAGAGCCTAAGCGTCTATTGTACTAGAGAACAGTTCAATAATCGTATAACTGTGGGATAGAAGATGGTGGTACGTATGTGCTTGGTGGTATGTAATGCCATATTTGAACTGATAAGGAATTTATATAAAAGTAGAAGGTTTCAAAGGTGAAAAAACAGTGGTAATTTCAAAATTCGCCATACATAGACCACGTGCGATCCTTGGTAGAAACATTACCCAGGATCTCACGTGGTCTGCACATACCGACTGTGTGGTGAAAAAGGCACAACAGCGCCTCTTTCACCTCAGGCAGTTGAAGAAGTTTGGTGTGAGCCCCCAGATCCTAAGAACTTTCTATAAGGGCATAACTGAGTTCATCCTCAGAATCAGAATCAGTTTTATCATCACTGGCATGTGACGTGAAATTTGTTAACTTAGCGGCACCAGTTCAATGTAATACATAATCTAGCAGATAGAGAAAAAAATAATAATAAATAAAATAAAACATAATAAATAAACAAACAAGTAGATCAATTACATATATTGAATAGATTATTAAAAAGTGTGCAAAAACAGAAGTATTGTATATTAAAAAAGTGAGGTAGTGTCCAAAGCTTCAAAGTCCATTTAGGAATCAGATGGCAGAGGGGAAGAAGCTGTTCCTGAATCGCTGAGTGTGTGCCTTCAGGCTTCTGTATCTCCTACCTGATGGTAACAGTGAGAAAAGGGCATGCCCTACATGCTGGAGGTCTTTAATCATGGACGCTGCCTTTCTGAGACACCTCTTCCTAAAGATGTCCTGGGTAATTTGTAGGCTAGTGCCTGCGATGGAGCTGACTAGATTTACAACTTTCTGCAGCTTCTTTCGGTCCTGTGCTGTAGCCCCTCCATACCAGACAGTGATGCAGCCTGTCAGAATGCTCTCCACGGTACAACTACAGACGTTTTTGAGCGTACTTGTTGACATGCCAAATTGCTTCAAATTCCTAATAAAGTATAGTCGCTGTCTTGCGTTCTTTATGACAACATCAATATGTTGGGACAAGGTTAGATCCTCAGAGATCTTGACACCCAGGAACTTGAAGCTGCTCACTCTCTCTACTTCTGATCCCTCTATACATCCTGACTGGCTGCATCACTGCCTGGTATGGGAATTGTACTTCCCTCAATCACAGGACTCGCAAAGAGTGGTGCTGATAGCCCAGCACATCTGTAGATGTGAACTTCCCACTATTCAGGACATTTACAAGGACAGGTGTATAAAAAGGGCCCGAAGGATCATTGGGGACCCGAGTCACCCCAACCACAAACTGTTCCAGCTGCTGCAATCCGGGAAACGGTACCACAGCATAAAAGCCAGGGCCAACAGTCTCCGGGATAGCTTCTCCACCAGGCCATCAGACTGCTTAACTCATCCTGATACAGCTATATTTCTATGTTATATTGACTATCCTGTTGTACATACTAGTTATTACAAATTATTATAAATTGCGCATTGCACATTTAGATAGAGACATAACGTAAAGATTTTTACTCCTCATGTATATAAAGGATGTAAGTAATGAAGTCAATTCAATTCATTCGCAAGAAAGAACCCCCATGCCAGGGGCTAGGAGAAGGAGGATCGATTGTCTGGCCCAAGGAAGAGTCCCTATGTTGGTGTTATAAATTGGAAAATGGTCTGAGTGAGTATTGTTAAAGACGGAACAATAGAATTCATATTTTAAGTTGGGATCAGCACAGTTATGTTATTATTTGTTCATTAGAGTAAGCAATAACATGTGAGCTTCAATTAATTAAGAGTCGTGTAGTGCGTTTCCTAACCTAGTTCTATTGATGAATGGTCAACAGTAGATCATTTCATAGCACACTGGAAGTAAAAACTTCCTTCTGAATTACATTTTAGTGACTATCTTGATGACTATCTTACATTTGCTGCCTCTATCACGCTCTTCTCCAGAAATGGAAGTATTCTGTACCAATTGCACTTAAGCATCATAATTTTGAAGACTTTGATCATGTCACTGCTTGCTTTCTTTTCTTAAAAGTATATAACATGGAACCAGGCCCTCAGCCCCCCTCATCCATGCTGACCATCTTGCCTACCTCAGCTTATCCCACTTGCCTGCATTTGGCCTATATCCGTCTAAACTTTCCCCAATCCATACACATGTTAAAATGTCCTTGAAATGTTTTCTTTTCTATTTATAAACACCTTCACATTTCTGCTACCATACTTATCCATTTTCTTGTCATCCACTCCTGCACTTTTGTGTAATATGTTGACCATAATTGTATGCAGTATTCTAACATGCAGATGATGCAAGGTTCAATCCAACTTAACTTTCTGGGTTTTCAAACCTCATCCTCTAGAAACAACCCAAGAGTTTAGCTTGCTTTTTGTGCCTTTGCTAACCAATTTTCTAGTGGTTGGTTCTACTGCCCAATGGCCTTGTTCCTCTATCCCATCTGGACTCATACCATTCAGTTAGTAAGAAACCTCCCTATTGCTCTTCCTCCTATCCAGGTTGGTCTTTATGGTGTTTCACATTTATCCACATTAAGCTTCATTCTTGATCATGTATCCATTCTACAAGTTTATTAAGATCTCTAACTAATATGTCTCTTTGTTGCACTCCTTCTTTGAATTGACTATCCCTCCCAACTCCCAAACCTCCCCCAACTTAATTTGACATCATCACAATACTTTATATCAGTTTTATATCAAAGTCAATAATGTAATTCACCTCCTCCAATATCTCATTCACACTTTATACTTTATACTTTATTGTCACCAAACAATTGGTACTAGAACGTACAATCATCACAGCGATATTTGATTCTGCGCTTCACACTCCCTGGATTACAAATATTAAAAATATTAAAAATAGTTAAAATTAGTAAATATTAAAAATTTAAATTATAAATCATAAATAGAAAATAGAAAAATGGGAAGGAAGGTAGTGCAAAAAAACTGAGAGGCAGGTCCGGATAGTTGGAGGGTACGGCCCAGATCCGGGTCAGGATCCGTTCAGCAGTCTGATCACAGTTTGAAGGAAGCTGTTCCCAAATCTGGCCATAGGAGTCTTCAAGCTCCTGAACCTTCTTCTGGAGGGAAGATGGACGAAAAGTGTGTTGGCTGGGTGGGTTGTGTCCTTGATTATCCTGGCAGCACTGCTCCGACAGCATGCGGTGTAAAGTGAGTCCACTTCCTGTTTTCTTCCTTAAAGCCAACTAGCACCATGATGCAGGCAGAAGAGTTGCTATCTGACAGCTTCAATACGTTGGTTTTGATCATAGAAAGGGAGCAAATAGTTTGGGAACCAGAGTTAATCCTCTCCATTGATGTTACTTGACTTGCTGAGTTCCTCCAGAATTTTGTGTGGGTTGCTGGAGAACAGAAGACCTGGCATGTTGGTGTGGAGTTCATGTGTTTTTTTTTGTGACTGTGTAGGTTTTCCCCCAGTCCTTTGATGTCACAACTATTTTCAGCCCTTCCATTTCCCATTACATTGTCTTCTCACTTCTGCTTTGTGCTTTGGCAATTTTCTCTCCCAACATTTTGCAGTTAATCTGTTTGATCTGCTTTTTGTTAATCCTATCATTGCTATTATAAACACTGAATGATACTGCAAGAAATTTGGCTGAGTGTACAAACAGAAATCTGAAACAACCTCCTTGTCTACTGAAGGAAAACTGTAATATTTGAAAATGTTAGTAAGATAGAGTGCTTTGAAGCACCGAGGGGATCAAGGTAGACCAAGTGAGTCAAGTATTATTGTTTGTGTACCAGAAGAAGTGTGAGGTGGTACACTTTGGAGGGACAAACTCCAAGGCAGAGTACAAAGTAAATGGCAGGATACTTGGTAGTGTGGAGGAGCAGAGGGATCTTGGGGTACATGTCCACAGATCCCTGAAAGTTGCCTCACAGGTGGATAGGGTAGTTAAGAAAGCTTATGGGGTGTTAGCTTTCATAAGTCGAGGGATAGAGTTTAAGAGTCGCGATGTAATGGTACAGCTCTATAAAACTCTGGTTAGGCCACACTTGGAGTATTGTGTCCAGTTCTGGTCACCTCACTATGGGAAGGATGTGGAAGCATTGGAAAGGGTACAGAGGAGATTTACCAGGATGCTGCCTGGTTTAGAAAGTATGCATTATGATCAGAGATTAAGGGAGCTAGGGCTTTACTCTTTGGAGAGAAGGAGGATGAGAGGAGACATGATAGAGGTGTACAAGATAATAAGAGGAATAGATAGAGTGGATAGCCAGCGCCTCTTCCCCAGGGCACCACTGCTCAATACAAGAGGACATGGCTTTAAGGTGAGGAGTGGGAAGTTCAAGGGGGATACTAGAGGAAGGTTTTTTACTCAGAGAGTGGTTGGTGCGTGGAATGCACTGCCTGAGTCAGTGGTGGAGGCAGATACACTAGTGAAGTTTAAGAGACTACTAACCAGGTATGTGGAGGAATCTAAGGTGGAGGCTTATATGGGAGGCAGGGTTTGAGGGTCGGCACAACATTGTGGGCCGAAGGGCCTGTACTGTGCTGTACTATTCTATGTTCTATGTTCTAAAACATTGACCCTCACTTATATTCTGTCAAGCAATGCTTTGCACTCCAACATTCTTAGCCCCACTGACTACAAATTCCATTTCACACCTCACCACACCTCCTCTCCAATGATCACTCACATCACCAGTATTCTTCCTGCTCAACACCATGGAGACAGCCACTAAACCCTATTAAATATCACCCCCTGTTGGCTTGTGGTCACCTTATCCACAGCATTCAGTGTGAACTTCATGTATAATTTAATAATGCCAAAATGTATCAGGGTCATTAACTCTGTTTCTTTCTACAACTGCTCCCTTGTCTTCCCAATTTGTTGATGACAAATGATATAGCTGTTATTTTGGTAGATGTAATTGAAAAGCTAATGGTCCTTTTACTTTGGTAGGTTCATTGTTATCCATGGTTAACTATAAGTCACAAAAGAAAGTGGATTTATTCAACAGCATTAAGGTAATAAAGATAAATGTCCTTATGCTGAATGGCAATGCATCATTAGTTGTGAAGTGCAGTTAACCATCAATCCACTTTTGGCTGGCATGACACAATGGGCCAAGTGGCCTCCTCCTATGCCAGAGTATCTATTATTTTATTCTTCATGATTTTGGTCTTTTAAACGTTGCACAAAGTTGCTCGCATTAATTAGCTGGTAACTCCAAACACCTAAGCCTTGATTTTAATAGGGTGGTGGGGTTTGTATGGATGGAGGACATGGTCACAACAAACAGTTCTGTTTTTGACAACTTTGAACAGGAATTTTTAACTTTAAGGCTTAACTACAAAATTCCACCTAATCAGCGGATAGTGGCAGTAGGACTGTAGGTAGAAGTAATATGTCATATGAAAAGTGGGTGGTCATGAGGGATTAAAATCAATGGGCTTAAGCACTTGAATAAATCGATGAGAAGAGGTTCAAGTGATCTTTCTATTGGGGAATGGGGAAAGAAGAGTATAGATAGGATCTAAACTTTCCTAATGGGTAAATTATTCCATCATCAGAGATGGATCTGAATATTTAAAATAAGATCCACCTGCTTCCAATGGGTGTACTTGACATTTGCTATTACTTTTTCTGCATATTATCACTATATTACATAAAATCAATTAATTATTAGACATGACCTAGAAGTAGTAACTCGATTTGTATTTAGAATATATTTTGCCTTGCCTCACTTAATTTTACCCCATAACTGATGCATACAAAAGAGGCACAGATAATTTCCACTTCATTCTACCCTGGGTTCCTAGCCACACTACAAATTTGAACCTGTGGATTCATCAAGAAGTATTCAATCTCTTGTGTCCAAAAGTTCAAATTCTAAGTTAAATGATAGCAATCTGATAGGGTTATGGATTGAATGGTACTTTCTAGCTTGACTTTCAAATACATGCATTGCAGAGGCCACAAAAAAAGAAAGAGGAGCCATTTAATTCAGTCTAAATTGTCCTTTCCACATTTCCAGTAATATTTCTTTTTGTGTTAAATCACCTGAAGCAGTAACAGGGAAAAAATCTTATTTAGTTCTGAGATGATGTTGATAACATGATTTTGTTAAAGGATGCAATGTGCTAAAAACAGCATATTATACAAATCAATATGGAATGTCCATTATGAAATGGAAGATTCCACTGTGAAACGTGCTTTGACTTAGGTTTGACATAGTAGAGCTAATAATATGAAAGTATGTTTGCTCTTTGTAAAACAACCGATATTTTGGAGTTTACCTCTTCACTTAAGGTGATCAGTACAGGAACATGAATCCTAAAACAAGGTTTTCATTCCTACTGCTATGGACCACATACATTAGCGAATTCTCTGAAACAAACCCCCTTAAACAGGAATATGCACAAATGAAATACACTCCTAACCAGATTCTTATATACCAAGATGCAATAGCATGAGGTACTATATTTGAAAGCACAGATTATGGACTGTAATTAATTAATGTGATGAATAAGTTTATTAATTCAACCTACAATGACGTCTATAATTTATTTACACAGTTTTATGTCTTCTGTCATGAAATGTTGCATCTGTTAATGCTGATTATCTTCATCTTCCTGAAAAACAGCATCCCCAACGCGAGAAGCAATTTGGCTTCTTCAGCAAGATGTCGCGAGTCCTGACCGCAGTACAGGAGGAAAGGAGCACCTTGCTACTTCAGAGCCAACATATTTAATTACATTAGCATTAATAACTTTTTTAATAATGTTTCAAAAATGGTTAGATCATGATGTATTTTGACAGATGAAATAAGATGATCGGTTATTATCGGAAGGGTGGGTCAATAAGCATGGAACATAGATTTAAGGCAGTGGACAAAAAGAACATTGCGTACACAGGATAAAATTAATTGCACAGTGTTTTTCTGGACTCGGAATGGACTATCTGAAAGAAAAATGGTTGCTACTTGAATAATACTTTTCAGAAGAAAATTGGATAGATAGCTTGAATTTAAAATATTGTGAGATATAAGAAAGAATGAATGAACTGTAAATCTTGCAAATTGCCATCCCAGACAAAGTTGATCAAATAGCTTCCTGCGTTATTTCATTAACTAATTGCATGAGTAACATGCAATAAGGCCATTTCCAAACTTAGACTTCTCCAGTGTTGCTCCAGTCCTGCCAAAGGGTCTTGGCCTGAAACATCAACTGTACTTTTTTCCATAGATGCTGCCTGGCTTGCTGAGCTTCTCCAGCATTTTGTGCATGTTAGATTAGATTTCCAGCATCTTCAAGTTTTCTCTTGTTTGTGATTATTCTTCTCCAGTGTCATTTGATTCCTGTGAACCTTTGAAGCTTTGAACACAATGAAGTTTACTTTTTTTTATCATTGAGAAACTCAATACTGGAACAAATTTCATGGTGCTAAATCTCACAAAAAAAGAAAAAAGTAGAAGAAAAATAAGATAAACCAAGAAATACCATTGGTAACTTTTACAAAGTTTGTAAAAGCTTTGTAAAAGTGCTAAATATGCAAAGAACACTGAAAAAGATAGGTAGTTTACAGCATCAAAAAACAGTTCAGCCAAAAACTAGTGCAGCAACTTGATTTCAACCAAGTTTTTATTGACAGAAAAGGATTGGCCTGCTTAGAGTTCCGATGAATAAACAATCAAACATCTGAGGAGTTGTGATTATAGTGTTACGACTAATAAATTAATCAATTTAGATACAATATACAGAGGCTAGAGATTATTGTCAGAGACAATGACCATTGTTATAGTTTGGGTGTGAGTGACACATCCACAAGGCAAACAGCCGTGTCCATAAGTGAACTAAATACCTTATAGCTGAGAAACTCTGTCAGGCAGTGCAACATCTTGATGTATATGAACACACATCAAAGTTGCTGGTGAACGCAGCAGGCCAGGCAGCATCTGTAGGAAGAGGTGCAGTCGACGTTTCAGGCCGAGACCCTTCGTCAGGACTAACTGAAGGAAGAGTGAGTAAGGGATTTGAAAGTTGGAGGGGGAGGGGGAGATCCAAAATGATAGGAGAAGACAGGAGGGGGAGGGATAGAGCCAAGAGCTGGACAGGTGATAGGCAAAAGGGGATACGAGAGGATCATGGGACAGGAGGTCCAAGAAGAAAGACAAGTGGTGGGGGGACCCAGAGGATGGGCAAGAGGTATATTCAGAGGGACAGAGGGAGAAAAAGGAGAGTGAGAGAAAGAATGTGTGCATAAAAATAAGTAACAGATGGGGTACGAGGGGGAGGTGGGGCCTTAGCGGAAGTTAGAGAAGTCGATGTTCATACCATCAGGTTGGAGGCTACCCAGATGGAATATAAGGTGTTGTTCCTCCAACCTGAGTGTGGCTTCATCTTTACAGTAGAGGAGACCGTGGATAGACATGTCGGAATGGGAATGGGATGTGGAATTAATATGTGTGGCCACTGGGAGATCCTGCTTTCTCTGGCGGACAGAGCGTAGATGTTCAGCAAAACGGTCTCCCAGTCTGCATCGGGTCTCGCCAATATATAAAAGGCCACATCGGGAGCACCGGAAGCAGTATATCACCCCAGTCGACTCAGAGGTGAAGTGTTTCCTCACCTGGAAGGACTGTTTGGGGCCCTGAATGGTGGTAAGGGAGGAAGTGTAAGGGCATGTGTAGCACTTGTTCTGCTTACACGGATAAGTGCCAGCAGGGAGATCAGTGGGGAGGGATGGGTGGACGAATGGACAAGGGAGTTGCGTAGGGAGTGATCCCTGCAGAATGCAGAGGGGGGGGGCGAGGGAAAGATGTGCTTAGTGGTGGGATCCCGTTGGAGGTGGCGGAAGTTACGGAGAATAATATGTTGGACCCAGAGGCTGGTGGGGTGGTAGGTGAGGACCAGGGGAACCCTATTCCTAGTGGGGTGGCGAGAGGATGGAGTGAGAGCAGATGTACGTGAAATGGGGGAGATGCGTTTAAGAGCAGAGTTGGTAGTGGAGGAAGGGAAGCCCTTTTCTTTAAAAAAGGAAGACATCTCCCTCGTCCTAGAATGAAAAGCCTCATCCTGAGAGCAGATGCGGCGGAGACGGAGGAATTGCGAGAAGGGGATGGCGTTTTTGCAAGAGACAGGGTGAGAAGAGGAATAGTCCAGATAGCTGTGAGTCAGTAGGCTTATAGTAGACATCAGTGGATAAGCTGTCTCCAGAGACAGAGACAGAAAGATCTAGAAAGGGGAGGGAGGTGTCGGAAATGGACCAGGTAAACTTGAGGGCAGGGTGAAAGTTGGAGGCAAAGTTAATAAAGTCAACGAGTTCTGCATGCGTGCAGGAAGCAGCGCCAATGCAGTCATCGATGTAGCGAAGGAAAAGTGGGAGACAGATACCAGAATAGGCACGGAACATAGATTGTTCCACAAACCCAACAAAACGGCAGGCATAGCTAGGACCCATACGGGTGCCCATAGCTACACCTTTAGTTTGGAGGAAGTGGGAGGAGCCAAAGGAGAAATTATTAAGAGTAAGGACTAATTCCGCTAGACGGAGCAGAGTGGTGGTAGAGGGGAACTGATTAGGTCTGGAATCCAAAAAGAAGCGTAGAGCTTTAAGACCCTCCTGATGGGGGATGGAAGTATATAAGGACTGGACATCCATGGTGAAAATAAAGCGGTGGGGGCCAGGGAACTTAAGATCATCGAAAAGTTTAAGAGCGTGAGAAGTGTCAAATTTATAAAGGAGCAGATTGATTTCTTCTTTTCAACTAATACTACGGTTGAAGTTTCCAACGGAACTGTTTGGGACGCCTTTAAAGCTTATATCCGTGGTCAGATTATTTCCTATTCGGCCGGTTTGAAAAGATGTATTAACAATGAAATACTTCTACTGGTTGATAAAATTAAAGAAGTTGATAAAAAATATGCTATTTCTCCTAGCAAGGAGCTGTACAAACACAGAGTTGAACTCCAATTGGAACATAGCTTATTATTAACATCCTTGATCGAAAATCAATTAATGAGAACTAGAAGTGATTTTTATATTCATAGTGATAAATCGGGTAAATTACTGGCTAACCAATTGAAATTTGATTCGGTTAAACGTCAAATTACTAAGATCCGCAAACAGGATGATACTTTCACAGTTGATCATGTTGGGATAAACCAAACCTTTCAAGAATTTTATACCTCTTTATATCATTCTGATTTTCCTCATGATTCTAATTTCATGCATGATTTTTTAAGTAAATTGAGTTTTCCGAAACTATCTCCCGAAGATTACCCTATCATTAAAAACTTCCATTTCAGAGGAAGAAATAATATCTGCAATCTCATCATTAAATTCCGGTAAAGCATCCGGTCCTGATGGGTTTACAGTGGAATTTTTTAAATTTTTTTCCTCCATTCTTTCTTCTAAGTTGTCTAGAACATTTAAGGAAGCAATTAGTTTAGGTAAATTACCACAATCGTTTTATGAAGCCTCTATTTCCTTAATTCTTAAAAAGAATAAAGATCCTACGGATTGTGCATCCTACAGACCAATATCTCTTCTGAATGTAGATTCAAAAATTTTTTCAAAAATTCTAGCTACTAGACTGGAGAAGGTGTTACCTCAAGTTATTTCCATGGATCAAACCGGATTCATTAAAAATCGCTATTCATCTTTTAATATTAGGAGGTTAATGAATATTGTTTATACCCCCTCACTTACTACCCCGGAATGTATTATCTCATTAGATGCTGAGAAAGCCTTTGACAGAGTTGAATGGCCTTATTTATTTAATGTTCTTGAGAAATTTAATTTTAATTTGACATTTATATCTTGGATTAAATTGTTATATTACTCCCCAGTAGCCTCGGTCTGTACAAATAACTATAGATCTCCTTTTTTTCGTCTTTTTCGTGGTACTAGGCAAGGTTGCCCTCTTAGTCCTTTACGATTTAATATTGCTCTTGAACCTTTAGCAATTGCTATCCGTGACTCGCCAAATATTGTTGGTATTACCCGTGGAAATGAAATACATGAACTATCATTATATGCAGATGATTTGTTGTTATATATCTCTAACCCGGAGAAGTCAATTCCTGCTATCTTAGATCTGTTAGCTCAATTTAGTAACTTTTCTGGTTACAAATTGAATCTTAGTAAGAGTGAATTATTCCCTTTAAATAAGCATGTACCTATTTATGGACGTTTACCATTTAAATTGGTTACTGATTCATTTATATACTTAGGGATAACAATTAACAAAAAATATAAAGATTTATTTAAAGCTAATTTTTTACCTTTAATTGATCAGATTAAACTTTTATTTACCAAATGGTCCCCAATCTCTTTGTCTTTGATTGGTCAGATTAATGCTATTAAGATGATCATTTTGCCTAAATTTTTGTATATATTTCAATCGGTTCCAATTTTTATCCCAAAATCTTTTTTTGATAACGTAGATTCAAAAATTTCTTCATATATTTGGCCGAATAAAAATCCTAGGTTAGGTAAGAGATATTTACAGAAATCCAAGAAGGAGGGGGGACTTGCCCTCCCAAATTTTAGATTCTATTATTGGGCAATTAATATTCGATATTTAAAATTTTGGCTACAAGATTTGGACGCACCTTTAAACCCTCACTGGGTAAATCTTGAATCTAATTCATTACAAGGGTTTTCCTTGGGTTCGGTTTTAGGAACTTTACTTTCTTTTACTGCTTTTAAATCATATAAACAAATGAATAACCCAATAGTTAAACATACTTTACGTATATGGTTTCGATTCCGAAGATTTTTTGGGTTTAATCAATTCATTCTAGCAAGTCCCATTATATCAAATTTTCTTTTTCAACCTTCCATGATGGATCAAGCTTACTTTGATTGGAAAACCAAAGGTATAATATCTTTTCGCGATTTATTCTTGGATAACTGTTTTATGTCTTTTGATCAACTCTCTAATAAATATAACTTACCCAGATCTCACTTTTTTAGATATTTACAGATTAGAAACTTTTTAATTACTGTCTCTCCTAATTTTCCACACCCATATCCAATGGACACTTTGGAAAAAATCTTAGACTTAAATCTTTCTCAGAAAGGTATAATAGCAATTGTATATAATATAATTATGAATTTATGTCCTGATGCCTCTAATAAAATTAAAGCTGACTGGGAAAGAGAACTTGAGATTAATATACCGACTCAAAAATGGGAAAAAATTCTTCAGTTGGTGAATTCATCCTCTGTATGTGCTAAGCATAGGTTGATACAGTTTAAAGTAGTTCACAGGGCTCATATGTCCAAAGATAAACTATCTCGTTATTACTCTTATATTAATCCAATATGTGACAGATGCCAGTCTGAGATTGCTTCTTTAACTCACATGTTTTGGTCATGTCCCTTGTTGGAGAAATATTGGAAAGATATTTTTGATATTATTTCAACGGTCGTAAATATAGACTTACAACCTCATCCAATTACTGCTACCTTTGGACTACCAATGATAGACTCAAATAATTTAACCTCTTCATCACGAAGGATGATTGCATTTCTTACTTTAATAGCTAGAAGGTCCATCTTGTTGAATTGGAAAGAGATCAACCCTCCTACAGTATTTCATTGGTTTTCACAAACTATGGTGTGTCTGAATTTGGAGAAAATTAGAAGTGCAGTTTATGATCCTTCTACTAAGTTTGAAAAAATTTGGAGGCCATTTATTCAGCATTTTCATTTGATGTAATTCGATCATTTCCAAACTGGTTTTATTTCTCTGTACTGTTGTTGGAGGGGAATGGAGGCGTCGACGCTGAGGTTTTCTTCTTTTCCATTTTTAAGTTGTTAGTTTTGCCCAAGTCTTTTAGTTTAGTTTAGTTGTTTTTTTCTTTTGGGATGGGTTTTTTTTTTCTTTTTTTTTGTCTTTTTCCTTTTTTTTTGCTTTATATTATCCGTGATCAGTTTTACATGTATGGGAATTTTGGTAATTTCCACTATTTGGTTTTGCAATTACTCTTTTTTAAATGTAACAATACATCTCATATTATCTGTATTATTGCTATGTTTTGTTTCTATATTTTGAAATTAATAAAAAGATTGAAAAAGAAAGAGAAGTGTCACGAACATAGGTTGGAAGGGATTGAACAAGGGGTGATAAAACAGTGTCGAGGTATGCAGAAATGAGTTCGGTGGGGGCAGGAGCAAGCTGAGACAATAGGTCGGCCAGGACAGGCAGGTTTGTGGATCTTGGGTAGGAGGTAAAAACAGGAAGTGCGGGGTGTGGGAACTATAAGGTTGGTAGCAGTGGATGGGAGATCCCCTGAGCGGATAAAGTCGGTGATGGTGTGGGAGACAATGGCCTGGTGCTCCTTAGTGGGGTCACGATCGAGGGGTAAATAAGGGGTAAATAAGGGGTTCTATGCCTATTCTGGTATCTGTCCCCCACTTTTCCTTCGCTACATCGATGACTGCATTGGCGCTGCTTCCTGCACGCATGCAGAACTCGTTGACTTTATTAACTTTGCCTCCAACTTTCACCCTGCCCTCAAGTTTACCTGGTCCATTTCCGACACCTCCCTCCCCTTTCTAGATCTTTCTGTCTCTGTCTCTGGAGACAGCTTATCCACTGGTGTCTACTATAAGCCTACTGACTCTCACAGCTATCTGGACTATTCCTCTTCTCACCCTGTCTCTTGCAAAAACGCCATCCCCTTCTCGCAATTCCTCCGTCTCCGCCGCATCTGCTCTCAGGATGAGGCTTTTCATTCTAGGACGAGGGAGATGTCTTCCTTTTTTAAAGAAAAGGGCTTCCCTTCCTCCACTATCAACTCTGCTCTTAAACGCATCTCCCCCATTTCACGTACATCTGCTCTCACTCCATCCTCTCGCCACCCCACTAGGTATAGGGTTCCCCTGGTCCTCACCTACCACCCCACCAGCCTCTGGATCCAACATATTATTCTCCGTAACTTCCGCCACCTCCAACGAGATCCCACCACTAAGCACATCTTTCCCTCCCCCCTTCTCTCTGCATTCCGCAGGGATCGCTCCCTACACAACTCCCTTGTCCATTCGTCCCCCCCATCCCTCCCCACTGATCTCCCTCCTGGCACTTATCTGTGTAAGCGGAACAAGTGCTACACATGCCCTTACACTTCCTCCCTTACCACCATTCAGGGCCCCAAACAGTCCTTCCAGGTGAGGCAACACTTCACCTGTGAGTCGACTGGGGTGATATACTGCGTCCGGTGCTCCCGATGTGGCCTTTTATATATTGGCGAGACCCGACGCAGACTGGGAGACCGCTTTGCTGAACACCTACGCTCTGTCCGCCAGAGAAAGCAGGATCTCCCAGTGGCCACACATTTTAATTCCACATCCCATTCCCATTCTGACATGTCCATCCACGGCCTCCTCTACTGTAAAGATGAAGCCACACTCAGGTTGGAGGAACAACACCTTATATTCTGTCTGGCTAGCCTCCAACCTGATGGCATGAACATCGACTTCTCTAACTTCCGCTAAGGCCCCACCTCCCCGTCGTACCCCATCTGTTACTCATTTTTATGCACACATTCTTTCTATCACTCTCCTTTTTCTCCCTCTGTCCCTCTGAATATATCTCTTGCCCATCCTCTGGGTCCCCGCCCCCCCCCCGTCTTTCTTCCCGGACCTCCTGTCCCATGATCCTCTCGTATCCCCTTTTGCCAATCACCTGTCCAGCTCTTGGCTCTATCCCTCCCCCTCCCTTCTTCTCCTATCATTTTGGATCTCCCCCTCCCCTTCCAACTTTCAAATCCCTTACTCACTCTTCCTTCAGTTAGTCCTGACGAAGGGTCTCGGCCTGAAACGTCGACTGCACCTCTTCCTACAGATGCTGCCTGGCCTGCTGCGTTCACCAGCAACTTTGATGTGTGTTGCTTGAATTTCCAGCATCTGCAGAATTCCTGTTGTTTGATGTATATGAAGTGCTGTTTTGCCAGCTCCTACATTTAGACACTGCACACTTTCGAAACTTGTGGATATCTTCACGTGAATCTTGTACTTAACCACAGAAGTTGCCATATGTACTCTGCGATGTCAATTGACACATAATGTATTTTAACATCACTGGGAACTGCGGGGCTCAACCATTGTATCAGGCTTGACTGAAAAGTAAGTCTTTTTCAACACCACTTAAAAGGCTTTGCTTACCTAGCCAAAAGTCTTTGAATTGTCTAAAGGAGTGACAACTTTGATCAAACACTATGGTCTCATTGTTATTCATTTTACTGGTAAGTATTCCCTGGAGCTTAATTGAATGTTTTCGAAGAAGAGAGACTGCCCTTTTATCACTGGTGTGATTGCTTTCTTACGGAGAGGAAGAATGTTAACTGGGTTTTCCGTGTTTTGGATGTGGATGTGGACTTTTTTTTCAGTCTTATAGGTTTTTTTTGTGTTCTGTGTTTTTCGCAAAATCTTTCTAGTTTTTTTGTGTGTGTGGGAGGCAGATTTGGGGATCAATGTGCCTGTTCCACTTTTGTTCATTTTTTTGTGCAGGGAGGAGAGATTTGATGGTTCTTGATTGTGCTGACTTGCTCTTCTTTCTTGATTTCATGACTATCTGGAGAAGAAGAATTTCAGATAATGAATGAATCTTTGAACCATTGAACTTAGTGACCTGAAAGGGTAAATGGTGAGATAAGAGTCATGAACAAGGGGGGAAAGCTGCAAAATAAGGAGCCAGTGATTTAAAAGTGAGATGCTAAGTTTTTTTTCTCAAATGGTAGTAAATTCCCTGCCCTTGAGGAGGGTGGAAGCCAGATCATTCATATATTTAAGCTAGAGATAGATAAATGGAACTGAAAATTATGGGAAACTGGCATAGAAGAAGAGATAAAAACATCATAGATCAGCTTGAGGGTCCTGATGACCTACACCTGATCCTATTTTCTTGCGCTTTTGTCTTCCTGAGTTGTTTCTGCTGGAAACTAACAGCCTCAAATGTACATTTCTGAAATCACTATGATAAAAAGCTAGACAGCAAACTTTGCTACTTGGATTTAATTATTTGGCTATTAGTGCCTATTTTACAACTGAGATCTTGGAATTTGTGATTCTTCTACACGTAGCCCACTGTGGAATACCCCTTTTCCATGGCCTGACAAGTGATATACTGTTCCATTTCCAAAAGAAGCAGAAAAAGAAGGATGGGTCTTCGAAACGATGAAAAAATTTCAAGAGCATGGATGCAAAGAATGCTTCCACTTGTGAGATGCATAATTACAAGACATGATTTTAAGGTACCCAAAAAAAAACATTCCAAGAAAGAACTCAGAAGGAACCATATTATCCCAACAACGGAGAGAACATGGAACTCATCACACAGGGATAGGCTGAAGTGAATATATTGAAGGAGAGTTTGGACAAGCATATTAGGGAGAAGGGAATAGAGGGTTCTGTAGATAGCTATAGATGGTAGAAAGTGAGAGGAAGCTTGAGTAATGAATAACTAATACACAGACTGTGACCAGTCTGCTTCAGCACTGCTCATCCTGGACTAGTTGTAAGCATTATACAAACTTATTGTATTTATACATTTAACATGGGTATTGCTGATAAGATTGACACTTAATGCTCATACCTAATTGCTCTACAGAAGGTGATGGTGGCATCCTCCTCTAGAATTGTTGCAGTTCTGATGATGATTATATTCCTATGTTGCTTTTAGGGAAGGACTTGCTGCATTTAAATACCCCATTTCCTAAGGTGCGATTTGCATTAGTCCACTGGTTCCTTGGTTTCAAAATTCTGTAGGTGTGAACATAAAAATTATATTAATGCTTTGCTGAAGTGCTGAAACATTTGCATGAAACTAGAGGAAATAATGTACCATCATTCATTCCTAGTCAATAGCTGAGTTCAGCCAAGGTAGCAGTTACATTACAACTAACTTCATTGTTGCAAGGATAAAGAAAAAAAAAGACTTTGCTTCCATTTGCTTTCAGAAGTATTGTTGGAAGGTAAATAGGAGTGCATATTGGGTGAGTACGTTAGCAACATACTGACTACGCCACTAATTCGGAATTCCCATTTCCTAACTGCATTTGTCATGACCTCACTTATCAGACTTTTTGTTTTAATTGACTGACCCCTCAGTAACCCATCAGACATGCTACTTGATGATTTGTTTTTTTATTATTGATGAATGATTAATGATCATTAGGTTTGATTAGTAAAGTAATGCTGCTTTAATAATCAGTCCTAATGGGAAATCATTATTTAGGTTTCATGATATTTCTCCAATCAGCTTCATCACATCTAACTACAGGTTGGCTGCACAGTATTTGTCAGTTACTGTGGAACCAGGGTGCATCAACCTTGTGTGATAGTCTTAGAGGCTTCCCAGTGGCAATGTCTGGATTCTCAACACTGTACCACATTTTATCAAAGGACCATACATTTACAACCAAACAACCATTAGTAAGTAGGTTATACAGGTTTCAGGTATATGTGGCATTACCAAGCTTTCATCCTATGTAAGGAGTGCCAAGGCAGCATTCATAACACATTAGTTTGTCCATATTTGTTAACTTCCAACAGCGAGTTTCTCTCTCTCACTCTCTTGCCATCTATATATTTATCTCCAAATGAAACAGTGTTCCTCTGGGGCCAAGGTGCAAAATAGACACAGCACATACAAAATACTGAGCAAAAAAAAGACATGGTCATGCAAAGGAACAAATCTGTAGCCCAAGTCCGTGAGCAACATGTCCTGCAATTTGATGTGCAGTTCCTGGCAGTGCCAAACAAGCCTATGCATTCAATCCAGCCTGTTATTCCACCAATTGAACAGTGGAGGACAGCACCAATGGGAGAGACCAGTCCCCAACTAAGAAACACTACCTCTGGCGTCTCCTCTCCTGAATTGCAGCAGCAGGTAATCCCACAACTTGAGGCTACTGTAAGTCCTCGCTACAAATTTAGCTTCCCTGCCATCCATCGTGCCACCAAGCAAGGGATACAGACCTGTGGCACCTTCCGTTATCAATGTCCAACAGGGTCTTGCGATCGCAAAAGAAGTGTCCAAGACAATCACCCACGGTTACATTGCACACCGCCCTCACATACCAACTCTGATGTCTTCGATGCCTTCTTGTAGCAGGCAACAACACAGCCTGCCCCAGTCCAGCTCCTCCAATCAACAGGCAACTCATTGACAGGGTGGACTTTCAGTACCTAAAGTTCTTGGTCCGGCATTGTCTTGTGATCATAAAAGAAAACACTTAACAAAGGAAAAAAAACACCTCTAGTTGGTCCCCGAGGTGCCACTGCATCTGAACAGGCCATGATCTTACCAGAAGGCATTGTCCTTCTTAAATGAAAAGTATAAAATGTATCTCCCTCTTATGGAAAGAACCACTACATTTATATCCTTAATTTTAAGTGATTGCTTGGCAAGAGTGTCTGCCACCTCATTTCCTTCAACCCCAGCATGGCTAGAAATCCAAATGAAATGTATACACAGACCCTGCAGCTTCAACAGATGCTGTCCAATCTCAAGAAAAATATCTGGCTTAAAATTTGAAGTACCTGTTTTAGTAGATGTCAAGACCGAGAACAAAACAGAGCACAGAAGTACATAATCAGGAATACTTCTTTGACCCATTCTAAGGCTAAAATGATAGCAACCATCTCAGTCATGAATACTGATACTTTGTCTGATAGTCTTTTCTTAATAGTCACCTGAAACTTGTAACATCAATAGAAACACCTGTACAACCTGGTATAGGATCTTCTGAACTATCTGCGTAATAACCATAATATCTGGCATGCATATATTGCTGAACTTTTTGTGCCACTGATAAACAATCACTCCTCATCTTGATCCTTTCCTGAAGGCCCAAATGAACCACAGAGAAAAGGAAAACCATGAAGGGGTGACAGAAAGGGGTAAACTGGGACCATAATTCACATTAAACAACCCAGGATTTTGTGTTCGTCATTTCCCATCCATCCTAAACTGAACACCTTGCAAATATAGTGGTCCCACACTCCACTAATGTTGCCAACATTATGTCCTCTTATGTTAACCCAATAAACAATTGCTAACTGTAATCTGTGTAGATGTAAAGGTAATTCACCCATTTCTACCAGTAATGCCGAAATCGGGGATGATTTAATAGCACCAACACATAATCTCAATGTTTGAACTTGAACTTTATCTAGGGGCCTTAAGACCACTGGTGAGACTGACCCATAAGCAATACATCCATAATCAAAGACGGGCCTGATTAAAGCAATATATATCTATTTAAGTGACCTCTTACTTATGTTCCAATCATACTGAAGCTCCTTCAACAACTCCAAAAGACTGATGTTAGGTAAAATATTGAAAGGCTTTTATTCGCTGTACAATACTATCTCCATGGTGAGTGTCTGCCCCCGGACTGAGGAGGAGGGGCAAGGCGAAACACCTTTATACAGGATCTGTGGGGGGAGCCACAGGGGCAGTCAGCAGAGGGGCATGTCCAGACAGTTAACCTAGTTACAACATATATATGGTTTACCACACACACCCAACTAAGCATCTGAGCACATTAAGGGCTTTTTTACTTCTTCTCCAGAATTTTATGCACTTCCATCTTTCATGTTGAGTCCATCCACATACCTTGCACTAACTCATGTTTAAGAACCTTACCACACAACTTGAGATTAATTGTGCGTGTAATGTTCCTTTTAGAAAAACAAATACCTTAAGGCTTTGCAACAGAAATTTTAAACCCCACCAATGTCCCCATTCTTCTACTTCATTAATATCTGCCTGCATTTTCCTAACTATATAATTTATATTCCTGCTTCTCTTCCACACTGCATCATCATCAGTATATATTACTATGGAAATATCTGAACCAACATTTAAGAAAATATCATTAATCATAATATTAAAAAGGAGTGGGCTACATATACTCCTCTGTGGAGTCCCATCTCTATCTCATAATCCTTAGAGAAAGGTGTTCTCACTTGCAATTTTCTATCGTATGAAATATCTTGAATCCAATTGGACATTCTACCACCTATTCCCATCTTTTCCAGTTTAAGCAGCAATCCTTGTTCAAAACATATCATAAGCTTTCTCTATATCTAAAAAATTACTACCATTGATTCCTTATTAACTTAGGCCTTACAAATGTCAGATTCCAAACTTAACACCGAGAATATGATCATTCTCCCTTTATGAAATCCAGATTGGTATACAGCTAATTGTCCACTACTTTTCATAAAATAAGAAAGGCCTGCTTTAACCATTAATTTCATTGCTATAATCATTCATTTCATTGTCTTACAAACATGTGAAGTTAGCAAAATAGGCTGAGGTTCTGATTGATTCTTACCAGGCTTCAATATAGAGATAACAACCACTAATTTCCAGGAAGTAGGAAGTCACTCTTCAACCCATATTGTAGTACAAAAGTTCAAAACCAATATAAGTTTCAAATTCAAAAACCATGTAAACATATTATAACAAGTATCATCTTTCCCAGGTAATGTCTGACCAGCACCATTAATAGTTCAGACAATGTAAATTCAAAATCCAAGCAGGAACTGGAACATTCTTTCTTTCTCAACAATATAAGGAATGCTTACCAAAATTGTTTCTCTATAAAACCTCTCTTCTTTACTTAAACTGGCTGAACTGTGAACACTGACATATGTTTTTGCTAATAATACTGCCTTGTCAGAGTCAGTAATTGTAATCTTCTCCCCACCATACAAATCAGCTAATGCATCAAGTTTTCTAATGTCGCCCATTTTCTGTATCATACCCCAAACTTCCTCTATCTGTATCTTATTCCCAATGCTATCACAGTACATTCTTCAATACATTTTCTTTGCCCTACTCACAATTTTTCAAACTATAGCTTGAGCTCTTTCACGTTGTGTGAAAGATGAGTAGGAGTAACACTGCCTAACTTTCCTAAAAACTTCATTCTGCTCCTTTGCAGCTCTCTTACATTCGTCCATCCACCAGGGAACATCTCCCCTTTTGTTATCTACCAACAATCTGGGAATTGATTCCTTAGTTATGCAGTTGAGTACAAAGAACAGGTCATTAATGCTCAACTCAATATCCTCCAAGACTAAATGAACAGGAAATCAACTGTCACATAAATCGTCAAGTACATCCCAATTTGCCTTTTAAAAGTCCATCTGGGGATATGAGAACCTTTCCTCTGATACATATCTACTTCCATTGTACTGATAAGGAGGAAATGATCGCTCCCCACTGTTGTATCATTATACACTTCCCAGTTACATACACTTGCTATATTCTCAAATACCAGTGCAAGATCTATAGCAGAAACAGTATTGTTAAATAGATTTATCTTTGCACTCCGACCATCACTCAAGCACAGCAAACATTTTTCTTCCAGATAGTCTTCCACCACCATCCCATTCAGATTTGTGTCACTATCATCCCACATTGTACTATGAACATTAAAATCCCTACACCACATAACCTTATTTTTCCTATTTCCACCCACACTTTCCAATATATCAGGTTCACATGGGTTATAAAAAATTATTGTAGGTATTTTACCATTCTTTCCCCAAATTTCAAGCACAATTGACTCATAAACAATCCAAATCTCCAAAACTCTATGCGCTATCCTATTTTTGACAAGGGTAGTCACTCCTCCTCCATTGCCCATTTTCTAATCCCATCTTATAACATAACATTGTTCCTTAAAATTGAGACCAGTTTTCAAGTACACATATAACATCAAGTTTATTTGGTAAATCTTTAATAAATTTCTTAAAATCTGGACCATTAGCTAACTAATTCCACAGTAAGATTAGAAAAAACATTAAGACCCCTCCTTCGAAGTCTGAACATTATTTACACCTCTTTGTAAGGCAGGGATTCCCAAACTAAGAATCATGGAGCTTGGTTGCACTTCCACAGCTTTCTTATGTACATGTGGGTTCTCAGTAATATTAACTGTAATGTTAACTGTTAACTGCTAATTATAAAATGGCTTCTCTGAAGTGTAATAATGAAATGGCTTCTTTGTAATGTTAACTATGAGGTAATGTTCTCTGTAGCTGAAATGTTTGGGTTATAGTTATAGATAACGGAGGAACTAACCAATGGAAGCTATGTTATTCTATCTGTATGTGTGGGAACCTGGGTCAGTGTGCAGGCTTTTCAGAAGGAGAACCAAAGAGGAAGGACGTGCTGGACGCGCTCTGGTCAACCACCGTGGTTGGTCCCAGGCGGCGGGACAAGGAGGTCAGAGGAGATCGAGTGGTGGAAAGAAAACCCCGTTAATTGAGCTCCAATGGTTGTGCATGAAGTGGTTAAACTCTGATAAGTTTGGCGCCTTTTACTTTCCTTTTATATTGTATCTGTATTAATTACATGGTTCCAGTAAGATTTATAAAGTGTAATCTGTAAACCCTACATTGTGTGCTGTCTGATATTTGATGTGTGAGTTTGTACCAGGGTGCATTACACAGCAACTACGCAAACGTGAGACACGGTTCGGTGGGTGGACGGAGTTTCCCCTAGACAAACACGAGAAGATAGCCCTAAGTGTTACATACAAGACACCCTCCATAAGCAGAGCTATGTTATTCTCCACAGTTGCTCCAATTTAGCTTAACATCTTCTCCACAATTGCCATAATCATTTTCTCCACCTCATCTACTACTCCAGTTTATACCCTTACACACAGCTGCTGCATGGCCACTTTGCAGCCGTTGAAAGCAGCCATTGAAAACATCCAAGACACATAGACTCAAACCACGTAACTCATAAAACCTATCCAGCAACTTTTTCTCATCAAATGCAATCACCATCAATAAGCTATTTGTTCTAAACTCCGTGAAACCCTTTTAAACACTGACTGTCCACAAGAAATCACTCCCCAAAGCCACTGTCATTCAATATAATTTTCTTCTTCCCCACCTTGTAACCCCAAAAGTTTCTCACATTGATTACCATCTGATCAATATACTAAGAGTGCCCCATCTCTTAAATGTTTTGCACCCACAATATCTCTTAATGGTTTTTTTCAAATCCTTATTTAGCCTAAATGTATTGATATTAGAAAGAGGTCCACATTCACAATTCAACAAAACCTTAAACTCTTCCTTCCTTAAATCCTGTCTACACACTACGGTCCTCAATCGGCCACATTCTTCCATCACCTTCCTCCATAGGACTCCTATCATCCAATACCACCTCCCATTTACTACCTCCATTTTCTCCATCACTTTGTGCCATCACTAATCGCTTCCAGCCTGAGAGAAAATTCCCAACAGCAGGCTCAGTCCTTTGCTCCAACCCCAATCAGCTCAGGTCACTGGCCAGAGAGTAATTGGCACCCACCCACCCCAATAAGAACAATAAAAACACTAAAACTCTTAACAACACTCAAAAATATCTAATTAAAGTAATTTGAAAATTGTAAACTACCTAATAAATTGTTCCTCTCTATTCAAATGAACGAAATCACTACTTCTATGCCTGGTTTCGTTGGACATAAGGTTGGTGAATGGTCTTTCCCCATAATTGTTGTGGAGTTTCCATGTAATTCTGAGTTTGGTGACAATTATACAGAGAAATACCAGCAGTGACAAATGGAACTACTATTTTTATTGCAAATGTATGACTCCTAATAGCCTTCACCAATAGTTAATGAATTACAATGTGAGTTATCTTATAAGACCTTAAGAGCATAAGATATAGGAGCAGAATTACACCATTTTGCCCATTGAGTCTGCTCTCCCATTTCATCTTGGTTGATTGAATTTTCCTTACGGCCCCAATCGCCTGCTTCCCCAACCCCCACAATCCTTCATGTCCTGAACAATCAAGAATCTATCAACCTCACCCTAAAAGATATATAAGGATTTAACCACCACAGCTGCCAATGGCAAAGAGTTCCACAGATTCACCAACCTCTGGCTAAAGAAAGTCCTCATCTCCGTTCAAAAAGAACGGCCCTCTATTCTAAGAATGCGTCCTCTGGTCGTAGACTCTCCCATCATGGAACACAACCTCTCCACATCCACTCTATCAATGCCTTTCACTATTCGATAGGTTTCAATGAGGTTACCCCTCATTCTTCTGAATTCTGGTGAATACAGGCCCACAGCATCAAACACTCTTCCTATGACAAGCCATTCAATCTGGGAACCATTTTTGTGAACCTCCTTTGAAGCCTCTCAAGTTTCAGCACATCCTTTCTAAGATAAGGGGTCCAAAACTGCTCACAATACTCCAAGTGAGGCCTCACCAGTGCCTTATAAAGTTTCAACATTACTTCCTCATATTTTTATATTCCAGTCCTCTTGAAATGAATGCTAACATCACGTTTGCCTTCCTAACCACAAACTCAACCTACAAATTAACCTTTGGGGAATCCTGCACAAGATTCCCAAGACACTTTGTGTATCAGTATTTTGTATTTTCTCTCCATTTAGAAAATAGTTAATCCTTTTATTTCTTCTACCAAAGTGCATGATCATACACTTCCTGACACCTTATTCCATCTGCCATTTCTTTGCCCATTCTCCTAATCTGTCTAACTCCTTCAGTAGCCTTTCTACTTCTTCCCAACCACTTGGCCCTCCACCTATCACTATATCATCTGCAAAATCTGTCATCTAAATCATTGACATATAATGATAAAAGAATTGGTCCAACAGGGACCCCTACAGAACACCACTAGTCACCAGCAGCCAGTCAGAAAAGTCTCCCTTTATTCCCACCCTTTGCCTCCTGCCAATCAGCCACAGCTTTATCCATGTTAGAATCTCTCCTGTAATACCATTGGCTTGTAGCTTGTTAAGCAGTCTCATGTGTGACAGCTTGTCAAAGGCCTTCTGAAAATCCAAATATACAACATCAACTTATTTGCCATTGTCTATCCTGCATGTTATTTCTTCAAATAATTCCAACAAATCTGTCAGGCATGATTTTCCCTTTAGGAAACCCTGCTGAATCTGGTTTATTTTACCATCTGATTCCAAATACCCTGAGACCTCATACTTAATAATTTATTCCAACATCTTCCCAACCACTGAGGTCAGACTATCTGGCCTATATTCTCCTTTCTTCTGCCTTCCTCTCTTCTTGAAAAGTGGGGTGACATTTGCAATTTTCCAGTCTTCCGGAACCATTCCAGAATCTAGTGACTCTTGAAAGACCATTAATAATGCCTCCACAATCTCTTCATGCACCTCTTTCAGAACCCTGGAGTGTACACCATCCGGTCCAGGTGCCTCAGCTACCTTCAGACCTTTCAGTTTCCCAAGAACATTCACCCTAGTAATAGTAACTTCACACACTTCATGACACCTGACACCTGGAACTTCCACCATACTGCTAGTGTCTTCCACAGTGAAGACTGATGCAAAATATTTATTCAGTTCATCTACCATTTCCTTGTCCCCCATTACTACCTCTCCACCATCATTTTCCAGTGGTTCTATATCTGCTCTCAACTCTCTTTTACACTTTATGTATGTATCTGGAGAAAATTTTGGTATCGTCTTTAATATTACTGGCTAGCTTACTTTTGTGTTCCATCTTTACCTTCATAGACTTTTTTAGTTGCCTTCTGTTTGTTTTTAAAAGCTTCCCAATCCTCTAACTTCTGACAAATTTTTACTCTATTTTATGCCCTCTCTTTGGCTTTTATGTAGGCTTTGACTTCTCTTCTTAGCCATGGCTATGTCATCTTGCCTTTAGAATACTTTTTCCTCTTAGGGAGTATGTATCCTGTAGCTTCCAAATTGCTTCCAGAAATTCCAGCCATTGCTGTTTTGCCGTCATCCCTGCCAGTTTTTTTTTCCAATCAGTTCTGGCCAACTCCTCTCTCATGCCCCTGTAACTCCCTTTACGACACTTGGAGTACTGTGTTCAATTCTGGTCACCCCACTACAGGAAGGATATGGTTACCACAGAGAGAGTGCAGAGGAAATTTACAAGGATGTTGTCTGGATTGGAGAGCGTGCCTTATGAGAATAGATTGAGTGAACTTGGTCTATTCTCCTTAGAATGACAGAAGATGAGAGGTGACCTGATAGATGTGTATAAGGTGCATTGATCATGTGGATAGCCAGAGGCTTTTTCCCAGGGCTGAAATGTCTAATACAAGGGGGCATAGTTTTAAGGTGCTTGAAAGTAGGTACAGAGGGGATGTCAGGGGTAAGTTTTTCACACTGAGTGTGATGGGTGCATGGAATGAACTGCCGGCAACAGTGGTGGAGGCAGATACAATAGGGTCTTTTAAGAGACTCTTAGAAAAGTATATTAAGCTCAGAAAAATAGAGGGCTTATGAGAATAGATTGAGTGAACTCAGCCTTTTCTCCTTGGAGCGACGGAAGATGAGATGTGACCTGATAGAGTACAGGTGATGAGAGGCATTTATCGTGTGGATAGCCAGTGGCTTTTTCCCAGGACTGAAATGGCTAACACGAAGGAGCATAGTTTTAAAGTGCTTGGAAGTAGGTACAGAAGGCATGTCAGGGGTAAGTTTTTCCACATAGAGTGTTGGGTGTGTAGAATGCACTGTCAGCAATAGTGGTGGAGGTGGATACAATAAGATCTTTTAAGAGATTCTTAGAAAAGTACATTAAACTTAGAAAAATAGAGGGCTATGCAGTAGGGTAATTCTAGGTAGTTTCTAGAGTAGGCTAAGTGGTCAGCACAACATTGTGGGCCAGATGACCTGTAATGTGCTGTAGATTTCTATGCTCTATATATTCTATATTCTATAAAAGTGATACCGTGGCATGCAAAAATTTGGGCACCCTGGTCAAAATTTCCGTTACTGTGAATAGCTAAGCAAGTAAAAGATGAACTGATTTCCAAAAGGCATAAAGTTAAAGATGACACATTTCTCTAATATTTTAAGCAAGAAAACTTTGTTTAGGTCAGGAGACTGTGAGGACCATGGCAAAACCTTCAGTTTGCACTTCTTGAGGTTGTCCATTGTGGACTCTGAGGTGTGTTTAAGTTCATTATCCTGTTGTAGAAGCCAGCCTTTTTTCATCTTCGGCTTTTTTACAGACAGTATGATGTTTGCTTCCAGAATTTGCTGGTATTTAATTGAATTCAATCTTCCCACTACCAGTAAATGTTTCCCATGCCACTGGCTACAACACAAGCCCAAAGCATGATCGATCCACCCCCGTGCTTAACAGTTGGAGAGGGTTTTTTTCATGAAATTCTGCACCCCTTTTTCTCCAAACATACCTTTGCTCATTGCGGCCAAAAAGTTCTATTTTAACTTCATCAGTCCACAGGACTTGTTTCCAAAATGCATCAGGCTTGTTTAGATGTTCCTTTGAACCTTTTGAATAGAACTTTTTGGCCGCAACAGGATAATGAACTTTTCGGCTTCTACAGCAGGATAATGAACCTAAACACACCTCAAAATCCACAATGGACTACCTCAAGATGCGCAAGCTGAAGGTTTTGCCATGGCCCTCACAGTCCCCTGACCTAAACATCATCGAGAATCTGTGGATAGACAAAAAAGCAGTGCATGCAAGAGGGCCCAAGGATCTCACAGAACTAGAAGCCTTTTGCAAGGAAGAATGGGCAAAAATCCCCCAAACAAGAATCGAAAGACTCTTAACTGGCTACAAAAAGTGTTTACAAGCCATGATTCTTGCCAAAGGTGGTGTTACTAAGTACTGCCATGCAGGGTGCCCAAACATTTGCTTCGGGCCCTTTTCCTTTTTGCTATTTTGAAACTGTAAAAGATGGAAATAAAAAAGTTTTCTTGCTTAAAATATTAAAGAAATGTGTCATCTTTAACTTTATGCCTTTTGGAAATCAGTTCATCTTTTACTCACTTATCTATTCACAGTAACAGAAATTTTGACCAGGGGTGCGCACACTTTTGCATGCCACTGTACATCTGACTTTAGTTTCTACTTTTCAAATTTCAGTGTGAATACAATCACATTATGATCACTTGCACCTAAACGCAAACAAGAGAAAATCTGCAGATGCTGGAAATCCAAGCAACACACACAAAATGCTGGAGGAACTCAGCAGGCCAGGCAGCATCTATTGAAAAAAGTACAGTAATGTTTCAGTCTGAGACCGTTCATCAAGAATTTCCCTAAAGTTTCTTTTACCTTAAGCTCGCTAATCAATTTTGGTTCATTGCATTACACCCAATCCAGAATAGCTGATCCTCTAGTGGTCTCAAGTATGAGCTGCTCTAAAAAGCCATCTTGTAAGCACTCCTGGAATCCAGCACCAGCCTGGTTTTCCCAATCTACCAGCATATTGAAATGCTCATGACTATTGTAACATTACTCTTTTAGCATGTGTTTTCTAACTGTCATTGTAATTTTAGACCACATCCTTACTACTTTTAGGAGGTCTGTATACAACTCAACTCCCAACGGGGTCCAGCATGTTAATAGAGTAGTTGGATTTTCCAACAATCATTACCGTTATCATGTGTGATACTAGGCTTTTATTCAAACTTAATTTAAAATTCTTACAACGTTCAGGCCAAAGAGGAGTTCAAATTTGAAAGATTATCAGTTAAAAACTTGTATTGCCACTCTAACAACATGCCAAATATATCTGGGGTAGAGGGGGAGGAGATGTAGTTTTATAATGGTGACTAGGGCTTGTCACACAGGTCCAGGCTTCTCTTCAAGTAATTCTGCTTTATTCCTTACTTATTATCACGTGTTGCTAATTACACATCATGTCAAGCATGTCAGAGGCTATACAGAATGAAGCATACTTTGGAGAAGCATGATGCCAATACTGTAAAATTCAAAAAATTATAAATTGCTATTATTGATATTAATGAATGCATATGATACTTATACAATATTGCTCTATCTGCTATTTATTATAGACATATTTAAAGAAACTGAAAAATTCAAAAGAGTAATACCATACTTTGTTAACACAAGTTTCTAGCTCTTTGAGTGTTTTTTGTAAATTCAGCAGACTGTAACCTCTGTCAAGTCAAAGGATTCAAGATCCATTTACCCGCAAAAAAATTGGAGTGCCTCCAAGATAGAAAGACTGACAAAAATGTGATTGCAATCTTCACAGTCACACAGCTACTGAATGGAATACAAATGACCCTTAACCAGCCCTTTGGCACTGCATGTATAGATTTCGGAAGTGAGAGAAACATACCAATATATATGGGTAAGATTGATGAAACAAAAATCTATGCAGTCGTAACAAACTAACCTTACCACTGCAACAGCAATTACAACTCAGAAGTACTTTGAACAGGAAGTAGATGACCTCACATTTGTTTCCTTCTTGCTCACTCACTTATA
Organism: Mobula birostris; assembly: GCF_030028105.1. NCBI lineage: Eukaryota > Metazoa > Chordata > Chondrichthyes > Myliobatiformes > Myliobatidae > Mobula > Mobula birostris. The sequence continues at coordinate 103,845,780 of NC_092379.1, read as the reverse complement.
TTTTCTATACCTCTTTGTAGTCCTTTTACGTCTTCCTTCCCTGTTATTAATCATTAACATGTTTATAAACATCACGCTTGATCCTTCAACCAGATAGAGTGTAAATTGCTAGGGCTCAAACAATGATCCAGCAGTACCCTAAAAGTTACAAAGTACAAAAGTGAACTAAAATAGAACTTTTCATTTCAACCAGTATTTTTCATTTCTGCTTTTTTTTAATCAACTCTCAGTCTTATCTGTAAACTACCTCAATTCTATGTTCTCTAACTCTGTTGACCAAATTTCTGCGTCAAATGCCATCTGAAAATTCATTTATTCCTCCTTATCTATTCTACTTGTCACATACTCAAACAATTCCAATAGAACAGCCAAACATAATTTTTTCTTCAGAAGTCTACGCTGGCTCTGCTGAAACGTGTATTTTGTCTGTGTGTTATTAAATCCTTCATTATAGATTCAAGAGCATTCCCCATGATTGATGTTACATTAACAGGATGGTAGTTCCATTTTTTCTCAACCTTCTTTCTTAAGAAGGTGTATCATATTTACTATCCTCCAATCTGCAGGAACAATTCTGGAATCTAAAGAATTTTTAAAATGATAACTGCTAGAGCATCCACTATTACTATAACAACCTTTTTCAAAAGCCACACACAAGATGCAAGAGGAACTCAGCATCTATGGAGAGAAATGGACACTCATGTCATATTTCCCTGCTAAACTGAGAACCTTGTAAATTGGGAAAACAAAATTAATTAATTTTACATACCTTGTTGTATTGTTCGTTGTTTTGGAGCTAGTTGCTTTTGTTTTGGTCATTTTGCAAATTACTGCTGATACATGGTGGCTGTCTTTTGAATAGAAATACACTTTAGGATTTTATAGGGAGTTTATTTTGCCCTCAGGGGGATATAGGGCAATAACCAAAGAAAGCGTTGTTTATTCAAGGTTCAAGATTGCTTAATGAATTTCCAATACATAAGTGTAAAGGAGAGCAAAATAATTGTTACTCCAGATCAGATGCAGCACCAAAAGAACACAACAATAATAATAAAAACACAAATAAATATAAATTGATAAGATATACATAGATTGATTGTATGTTCTTAAGGTGACGCTAGGCACAGGAGTGTCTGTACATAAGGTGACTGACAGGAAATGATACAATAGTAAAGCTGATCAGTATCTCCACCCACTAACCCAACCCTCCACACCCCCAACTACCACTACGTTTTCTTTAATACTCCCAAAATGTAGTTGAATAAGGATTGTTAAGATGAAGTTAAGAGTCATCAAGGTATATGTGGAACTTGACATGTTTTTGAATGACACCACATTAAAGGAAAACACAAATTAGAAACTGAAGTAAAGTGTATATCCTTGAGAAAGCCCAGATGAAATGGTGCATAAATAGGAGGGGAAACTATTGTAGGTCATTCTTTGGTTATGATTCAATATATAAGGTTGGTCCCACCCAACTAGTTGGCATTGGAGGAGAATATTGATTGACTTTATAAAGGCTATGCCTAGACTGGGAAAATTAAAGAAGCATAGCCTGAATGATCATAAAGAGAAAGAATATCAGTTGTGAATTTAATAAAGTTTACTTCAGTCCCAGAGGAGGGTCAAAGCCTTGATTCAAATATTCAAAGAAGCAGCTTGGAGAAAGGTGAGTATTGATATGCAAGATAATAAGTCAGATGAAGGTGGAGGGAGCACTGGAAGAAGGTCTGAGAATACATCTTTGCAAACTATAGATGTGTATCTAATTCTTTAAGGTACGACCACATTGTAACACCTTACAGAACAATGAACATAATCCAGAAATGATTGGAACTCACCCGCTCCACCAGCATAAGAGTAGGAACCACAACCTCCATGAGCCATACAATATAATAAGACGGTGCCGGTAACTGGCGACTCTGCGCGTGCTCTCCCGAGCAAACTGTCCTCTACACTACCCTATACCCGAGAAACCCTTGACTGCTGTGTAGCAGAGGTCAAGTATATTCAGGCCTCTAGTGGGGCAGGAGACATGTTGGTATAACTTTGGCATTGCCTTTCTGAGGTTGGCCTGGTTAAAGTCCCCGGATGTAACGAGCAAAGCCTCCGGATACCTGGTCTCAAGTTCACTGATGTTGGCATGGAGCACACTCCGTTTTAAGAAGGCAACAATAATCCCAGCGCTGAAGAAGGGCAAGGTGGCATGCCTGAATGACTATTGACCCTTTGGCTCTGACATCAATTGCTATGAAGTGCTTCAAGAGATTGGTTATGGCACACATCAACCACAGCCTACCGGTCAACCTCAACACTTTGCAATTCACCTGCTGGAGCAACAGGTCAACGGCAGATGCCATCTCTCTGGCCCTACATTCCTCCTTAGAACACCTGGAGAATAAAGACGCTTACGTAAGGCTCCTTTTCATTGACTACAGCTCTGCTTTTAATACTATCATTCCAAATAAACTGATTCCTAAGCTCAGGAACCTAGGCCTTAGCACTCAGATCTGCAGCTGGATATTCAACTTCCTCACGGACAGGGCCCAGGCTGTAAAAATAGGGGACAATCTCTCCTCTACAATCACTCTGAGCACCGGTGCCCCACAAGGCTGTGTACTCAGCCCCCTGCTGTACTCACTGTACACCCATGATTGTGTAGCCAAGTTTCCATCAAACTCAATATATAAGTTTGCTGACGACACAACAATTGTAGGCTGTATCTCAGGTAATGATGAGTTTGAGCACAGAGAGGAAATTAAGAACCCGGTGGCATGGTGCAAAGACAATTACCTATCCCTCAACGTCAGCAAGATGAAGGAATTGGTTGTTGACTTCAGAAGGAGTAGCGGACCGCACGACCCAATTTACATCGGTGGTGCGCATGTGGAACAGGTCAAAAGCTTTAAGTTCCTCGGGTTCAATATTTTTAATGACCTGACTTGGTCCAACCAAGCAGAGTCCACTGCCAAGAAGGTCCACGCTCGCCTTTACTTTCTGAGAAAGCTAAGGAAATTTGGCCTGTCCCCTAAAACCCTCACTAATTTTTATAGATGCACCATAGAAAGCATTCTTCTAGGGCGTATCACAACCTGGTATGGAAGTTGTCCTGACCAAGACCAGAAGAAGCTGCAGAAGATCGTGAACACGGCGCAGCACATCACACAAACCAATCTTCCGTCCTTGGACTCACTTTACATCTCACGCTGTCGGAGCAGTGCTGCCAGGATAATCAAGGACACAACCCACCCAGCCAACACACTTTTCGTCCCTCTTCCCTCCGGGAGAAGGCTCAGGAGCTTGAAGACTCGTACGGCCAGATTTGGGAACAGCTTCTTTCCAACTATGATAAGACTGCTGAACGGATCCTGACCCGGATCTGGGCTGTACCCTCCAAATATCCGGACCTGCCTCTCGGTTTTTTTTGCACTACCTTACTTTTTCATTTTTCTATTTTCTATTTACGATTTGTAATTTAAATTTTTAATATTTACTATCGATTTGTAATCCAGGGAGCAGGAAGCGCAGAATCAAATATCGCTGTGATGATTGTATGTCCTAGTACCAATTGTTTGGCAACAATGAAGTATAAAGTAAGTATCTGCAACCCACATTCTCTGCTTGTTGAAGTGCTCCAGGTTAGCAAAAGGTCATCATCTAAAAATTAACTCTGTTTCTCCCTCTATAAATACTACCTAACCTACTGATTAATTTCAAAATTTCTGTTCTTATCTCAGATTTCCAGTTCTGCTGTAATTTACTTTTGGATTATCACTTAACTTGGTTTCTGACCAGTTTTTAACATCACCCATTAGGCTTGTTCCCAATGCAAAGCCAAGGCTACATGAGCAACTGTGAATAATTAATCTGTAAAAAGATTAATTGAATTAACTCTTGTTAGTTAACTGAATCATTAATTACAGTTGAACTAATAACTTCAGAGCCACACTGGTTTAGTGCCTGGTGGTTTGGGTTCCTTATTGCTTTGCTGGTGGCTCTCAGTTCTATTCCATATTTCTTTTTTCCAAGAACAATGCCCAAGGAGGGGGTAAGTAATAATTTTTGTCTACAGATGTCCATTTGAATTTTATTGATCTTGATTGTGTCACTGCATTCTGTTTGTTAGCACTAGATACAGTGTATCCCCTTATTGTTTACTTTCTCATTTTACAAATGACTGCAGGTCTTAATGCGTCCTGGAGCGCAGAAATGCAATACTGATTCTGTAAGCAACACACATAAAATTCTGCAGGATACCAACAGGTCAGGCACCATCTATGGAAATGAATAAACAGTCAACATTTCGGGCAGACACCCTTCATCAATACTGGAAAGGAAAGGTGAAGATCTCTGAATAAAAAGGTGGGGGGTGGGGTAGGAGGACGAACTAGAAGGTGATAGGTGGGTGGGAAAGGTTAAGAGTTGGAGAAGAAGGAATCTGATTGGAGAGTCTGATTTGCTTCTGTAATGTATTTGGTAACCTGATGTTTCAGATGGAACAAAGAAGAATGTATCTGAGCAAATAATAGTCTTCATTATGACAAGAACCCCATAGAAACATTGTTTGTAGCATTAGAGGAACATATTTTACATTCAATAAGATCAGTGCCTGGTCCTCTAGGGGGTGGATCAAGCAACTCTGTACAACAACTGGATTTAGATTCAATGCCACGTCTTCCGAAAACAGATGCTGTAGAAGTCTACACCGTAATCTCATACAGTGAATGAAATGAGAGTTAGAAAATGGCTGAATGCTCACAAATAGAAATTTCAACTTCATTAAAGGAGAAGACTGTAATGTTGGCCAGTTTCTATTCCACTGCAAGCATCATTGTTTGTTCTGGAACTCCACAGACAAAAAGGATAAATGCAGTCTCATTTCCAAGCAGGATAAAGTTGTGGAATGAAAAAAAATATCAGCATTATATGAGGAAGTTACTGGATATCCAATCATAGAATGCATGTAATACTGTTTCAAATGACACTGATAATTTCACAATAAGAAAAAAAATGGTAAGCATTTTCAACCGAGGGAAGTGTCATCATCGTACACATTTTTAAATAAAAATGTATTGGATATTTTAGATAACTATTGTGGATGTTAGTTAGAAGAATTAAAAGAACAAGAATGAAAACCAAACCTTTTGCTGAGGTCCAGGACAGAAGAATTAGTATTTCAGAATAATTCTCTTGGGAAGTTTATGAAGAGTAATGCTCAACTGTATCTTCCTTTATGAATCATTATTAACCAAGGAAAAATATTGTGTTTCAACAGCAACTCCCCATCCTAAAATAATAAAAACAACCTGTTCTCAGTCCTGCAGCTCCTTATTTGTGCATGAACATTTTTCCAGTTTCAGAGCTCCCTTACCAACACTACTGTGTGCATATCTTTAACTTGTGTGAAGATGTACTTTAAGTCTATGACTGATGAAAGCTATCTTGTCATCTTTCAAGAAATTAAGTAATCTGCTTGGAAATCTTTGAATAACTCTTTAGTAATCATAATTTCTGACTACCTGATAGAAAGACAAAGGGATGTGGATTCATTTATAACTTGATACTACACTGAATTCTTTGTTCAACTGGGGAAAAGTTCTATGACTGGAAATTCTGCAGGAGTTCACTTGGTTTCCTGCCATAAGACTATTGATGGATTAGTAAAACAAATCCCATGTCAACAAAAAGAGAAACAATATATTATTTTCGCTGTTTTCTAGGTTTACATGATAAAATTGCAAAGGTACAATGGTAATTGAGACAATCCCCGTTGTTTTTTAGGACCAGAATTTCAAAACATCTGGTCATAAAATTTGGGTCCTTTTTGTTCACTACTTTAAGTAAAATAGGAGGAGAAGATGGCGGCGCGACAGCAGCGCGTGCAGCCTCTCCGGTGATGAATATCTGTTATCTGTCAAGTAGAGGACCATGCACAATTCTGATTTGATGGAGACAGATGTGAGAGTACGGAGGAACATCTGGAAAACTTCTGAAATGCCCGTTTCGCTGCCGCTGCTACTGTGTGGTAACTGGAATCTCCAGAGCTGAAGGCCCCAAAATCCTCGGCTTTGTTTGTTTCAGTGCTGGGGCGAGGTCGAAGGTGCTCAGCAGAGGATGGCGCTCGGGAGGCTGTATCGGAGGGGCTGGTCGGAGGCTCGAAGTTTTCAGACGGATGAACTCAGTGTCGGTTGTGGTCAGCTGCTTCCGAGGCATCAGCAAGTTGATGGTGCCTGGAGGTTTATGGCAGGGAGTTTCTCCCTTTTGCTGCCGGCTATCAGGGACTCGGGAGTCGATCGACTCAGGAACTTTTGAGACTTTTTTTACCATGTCCATGGTTTGTTCTTCATCAAATTATGGTATTGCTTTGCACTGCTGTAACTACATGTTATAATTATGTGGTTCTGTCAGTGTTAGTCTTTGGTTTGTCCTGTTTTCAGTGATATCACTCCGGAGAAACATTGTATCATTTCTTAATGCATGTATGCGTTTCTAAATGACAATAAAAGAGGACTGAGTGTTCTCATAATCTAAAAATATTAACAGAGTTGCTGTTATGATAGTTACAATTTCTGCTTAAATGGAAATCAGAAGAAATATTCCTTTAAGATGGTCCTGCTGAGTGCATGCAACAACTTACTAGAGGTTCCCAAAACAAGGAATACGACAAAATATTTTATTAATAACACTTTTTCCATAGAGAAAATTATGGTAAACGATCATCGCAAGCAAAGAGGCCAGCAAGGGTAAGACTGAGTCAAGGGTCAAAGTGTGCAGGTGCGGGGCGATGTTGGGACCAGTTCAAGGCATGTTCAATAAGAAGTCAGAGCGGGGTCAAGGCAAGTTAGAAATGAAGTCAGCAAGCAGAGCGGAGACAAGGATGAAAGGCAGATTCGGGGCCGGTTCACCTAAACCGAGAGTGAGGTTTGATCAATTTAAGCTCCGGGCCGTTTTGGGAAGGTTGGTTTTGGGACGGAACGTGGCTGTGGGGTCCAGGTTCAGATGTATTGATGCAACAGGGCCCAGGTTTTAGAGCAAGGAATGACCTCATGGTTAGACGATTTAAACGCCTAGTCAGATGGATTGAAAAGGCAGGGAATTAGGACCAGAGGCAAGGCTCTTCAGTGTTTACTCCGCTGTGAGGCTGAGGCTGAGGGCCTGCTCTGACTGCTCCGGGCTTCATTTCTAAGGACTCACTCTCTCTGCACATTGGGTGTTTGTAGTTCTCTTTTTAATGTGTTCTTTTGGGTTTCTTGTTTTGTGACTGTCTGTAAGGAGACAAATCTCAAGGTTGTATAACGTATACATACTTCGATAATAAATGTACTTTGAACTTTTAACTGCATCTAAGTCAGCCAGACTATCAATTGCAAAAGACAAACTGCTGGGTGAACTCTGTGAACCAGACAGCAATTGTGGAGGGAAATTAATTATAGCTGTTTTCAGTTGAGACCTTTGTTCTGAACTAATAAGCTGCAACTGAAGGCAACATTCCAATTATTTGCTGATCTGCTCAGCCATTACCTTGGATAAGGTAAAGAAAAGACATAATCTTCCACAGTAAATGAAAATCGAAAGAAATGCAGATGCTGGAAATCTGAAATAAGACCAGAGAATGCCGGAAGAACTGAGCAGGTTGGCTAGTATCTTTTAGTAACAGACTAGGAGAACTGCGCTGCTCCAAAGAGCGCTATATGAGGTCATTCTTACCTCAGCCAAGAGGCTCGATAATGAGCCAACCTATAGCTGGGGAAGTGATGACCTCCTCCTGTTAGACTGTTTGAGGTAACTTATTTTTTATTCTTTCCGCTTCTCTTCTAATATTTATATCTCTGCATTTGTAATGCTAATGTGACACAGTAATTTCATTTGGGATCAATAAAGCATATATCTATCTATCTAGTATCTGTGAAAAGAGAAAGATTAAACAGTTCAGGTCGAAGGCCCTTACTCATAACTGCGAAAGAGAGATAGCAAGTTAGTCCAGTTAAGAGAGAAAATGGAAGAAAGCAATGGGTGTAACAAAGGCAATGTCTGTAAGAAAGAGGAATTATGCAACCAGTATGCAAAGTTAAACTCCTAATCTTCAAACTGTTCCAAATGCTACTTCTCATGTTCTTGAGATAATCTGAGTAAAGCACCATATAAAATGCACTCCCTAATCTTCTTTATTATGGCTGCAGTAAAAAGTCAGTTAATGCTAAGATCAGTATTGTTGCTGTCTTACTGTTACTATTCCCATATCAAAGGTAAGGGTTGATCTTCTGCAATCACATTCTGAATACTGGAAAAAGGGGAGGACCATGTACCAATTGGGCAATAATTAGCTGCTCACAAGTAGAAAAACAGTTTAATGGTAGTGGTTCATCAAAGAAGCTGCTCAAGTCAAGGCAAATGTAAAAATTTCATCTGTGTGCTCCAGTTTCCTCCTACCTTCCAAAGGCATACTGGTTAGTAAGTAAATTGGTCATTGTAAATTGTCCTGTGGTTAGGTGAGGGTTAAATATGTAGTTTGCTGGGTGGTACTCATTGGGGCGGAAGGGTCTGTTCCACACTGTATCTCTAAATAAAGTTATTGTATCTGAATGCACAAAGTGTTCATAGCAAAACATATGGACAAATGGGACATTATTGAGAATAATACATTAAATCCAATAAATGTGATAGCAACAAGACTGTATTGATCAAAAGTGAAAATTAAATATTCCAGGGAATTTGTATTCAAATCGACAGAAAACTAGCAAATGGCCCTATAGCAAAGCCTGTTATTAAATAAACAATTTGTAACTTTAAACTTTACACAGATTACAATAAATTTAGCAGAATTAGTGATGAATACGGAAGTTTATTCTTATTGAAAATATTAAAATAATTATAATCACCCAAGAGAAGGTAGTGGGAAAATTAAACTAATATTGCCAAAGAAATAGTAGGAAAATCAAAGGAACTAAAATCCAACATGCTGTACATGCCTAACCATCTGCAATGCAGGCTTCTAAATATGATTTCAGTGACTGCAGATACATTAGAGATGATCATCCAGAATTCTCTTGAAAGAGCCCCAGCAGAGTAGATTTAGCAAATGTAAAATCATTAATCAAGAAAAATAAACAAGGGTAGAGGAGAACTTTATAGCAGTTTGCCTATTCATTATTGATGAGGCACTTAAAAACTCATAGGATGGTTAGGAATTAGGTAACTTGGTTGTATGAAAAGGAAATTGTTAGGAAAAAGTATAAGCAAAAGAGTAGATGTGAGGAAGTTAACAGTTATAGTATATTTGGATTTTCTAAGGCATTTGATAAGTTACTTTACAAATGTTAGTTTATATAAAATAAGGGCTTAAGATACTAAAGTACTAGCATAGATATAAGGTTGATTAAATGACAGAAAATACGAGGTAGGAATAAATGAATCATTCCCAGGTTAGCAGATTACTAGTGGGTGATAAAAGGATTGGTACAAAGTCCTCAGGTACTCACTATGTTTGAAAATGAATTTGATGGGGCCACAGTGGCAGAACTAGTACAACTGCTGCCTCACAGCACCAAAGGCCCTGATTGAATCCAGCCCTTGGGTGTTCCCTGCGTGGAGATTTTTGTGGGTTTTTTCCAGAGGCTATGATTTCCTCCCACATCCAAATAGGTGTGGGTTAATAGGTTAATTAGCCAATGTAAGTTGCCCCTAGTGTTTAGTTGAGTAATAGAATCTGAGGGAGAATTTTTTTTAATGAGAATAATGTAAGATTATTGTAAATGAGAGATTAATGGTTGGCATGAACTGTGTGAGTTGAAGAGTCTGTTTTCATACTGTTTGTCTCTATGACTTTAATAGAAAGAGTATATCTGAGTTCATTTATTATACGAATATAAGAGGAGGAATAATGCAAGGAGATTGCAAAAGGATATGAATAGCTTAAACAAAAGGCAAGGAGGTAGCAGGTGGATAATAATCGAAATATGTGTGGTTACTCAAAATCAACAGGAAGAATTGTATTTTATTTCTACCTGGGTTGTACCAAGCATTTGTTCATTCATGAAAAGCCAAAAATAAGTACACTAATTGGAAATTGCTTCCGAGGTGTGTAGAGTTTTCATGGCTCCACATTTAAGCGTACTGCATATATGTTGATCTCCCCTACCAAGGATATACCCTCCTTGAAGTTCATCTAGCACTGAACCACGAGGTTAATTCCAAGGATAAGGTGTTGTCCCAGGAGAAAAGTTATAATTGGTATATATACAGTGGCATTAAAAAATAAGTGGCAATCTCATTCAGTCATAATAGAGTCTGTAAGAGGTTAACTGGATTGATATTGAGAAGCTATTTTGACAGGATGAAGATTCTACTGTAGAACTAGAAGAAAATAATCATTGGATAAAAGATTCATTCATTTAGGAAAACATTTTATATGCAGGGACTGTTGGAATTTTAAATCTCAGAGACTTGAGGATGCTATGTTCAGGACCGGGACTGATAGATTTTTGAATGCTAAGGGAATTAGAATTGAATTGACTTTATTACTTACATCCTTTATATACATGAGGAGTAAAAACCTTTACGTTACATCTCCTTCTAATTGTGCAATGTGCAATTTAAAGTAATTTGTAATAAATATATGTACAACAGGACAGTCAATATAACATAGAAATACAATTGTATCAGCATGAATTAATCATGATGAGCTGGTGGAAGAAGCTGTCCCAGAGCCTGTTGGTCCTGTGATACCATTTCCCAGATGGTAACAACTGGAACAGTTTGTGGTTGGGTTGACTCAAGTCCCCAATGATCCTTCAGGTCCTTTCTACACACCTGTCTCTCTAAATGTTGTGAATAGTGGGAAGGTCACATCTACAGATGCTCTGGGCTGTCCGCACCACTCTCTGCAGAGTCCTGCGATTGAAGGAAGTACAGTTCCCATACCAGGCAGTGATGCAACCAGTCAGGATGCTCTCAGTTGTGCCCCTGTAGAAAGTTCTTAGGATTTGGGTGCCAATACCAAACATCTTCAACCGCCTGAGGTGAAAGAATTGAGCTGGGAAATGGGCTTAAACCAAAGGATCATCAGTAATCTTATTGAATGGCCAAGCTGGTTAGAGGGATCATATCGTTTACTCCTACTTACCATACTCAGAACTTTTTCTTGCTAAAAAGGAGCATAAAAGACTACTTTTTCTATCATGCAGGTGAGGTGCTTTTAGATGATAACTTTCTATTAAAAAGTGAAAACTTACCATTCCATGGGGGTTGGGGGGTGGTTGTGGAATGGAAGATGGCTGCTGCATGCAACCATGCAGTACCGATCTGCTGACTAGTGGATTCATGCAAGGAAGGCATAATCTTCAGATAAACTTGACAGTAGTAATTTCCACCAGCAGAGGGAGTATTATTCTCATGAATGACAAAGGTTAGAGGTCTGACTGAAAACGGGAGCACAGTAGCAGCACTGTCTCCCTAGCTCCAATTGGACAGTGCTCCAAATGTCAACTCATCTGTTTTGTTTGAAAGCTGTTCCAAGCAGAGCGAGAAGAATAAACGAGTAACAGTCAATACAAAAGGATACAGGTTGATAATGAATAATATTAACTCAGCGGTAGTGCTCCTTCTGAATCATTTGCATCTAATGTGGAGCTTTACTAAGGCTCACAAATGAATTGTTCACCAGAAAATAAATTATACTGTACTCATACTGTACTCTTCTGTACTTATATAATCAAAGCTCCAACTATTTCGGACGTATCTACAGAAATACAAACTCGACCCATTAATCGTTTGAATTTTTGTAGTTTCCTGACAAAGAAAATAAGCTCAAACATGAGGAATTCTGCAGATGCTGGAAATTCAAGCAACACACATCAAAATTGCTGGTGAACGCAGCAGGCCAGGCAGCATCTCTAGGAAGAGGTACAGTCGACGTTTCAGGCCGAGACCCTTCGTCAGGACTAACTAGGCCTGAAACGTCGACTGTACCTCTTCCTAGAGATGCTGCCTGGCCTGCTGCGTTCACCAGAAACTTTGATGTGTGTTTCAAAGAAAATAAACTACTAGTTTTTGATGTCTCAGTTTGCAACTAAGACTGAATGCTGGGTTGGATAATATTACCATTATTTTGTTTTTTTCTCATTTTCTTACATTTACATTTCTTACTCTAATCATTCCCTTAGGTAATTTTAATTATCTCATTATGATCAATGAGAAGCCAGGGAATCTGAAACTAAATACAGAGCTACCAATATTGTTCCAGGATGAAACTACTGGCAGGAAGCTATTGAATAATCTTACTCCCCAGATAAATATTTATGTTTATTCCCCAAGTTTCCCAACCACCTTACTTGCAATATTCAGGAATCTTATTTTTCTTTTAATGGTCATTGTGAAATGCAGCTTTTCCATGGTGATTTCCAGACAAGCAACATTCCTAGGCAAATACATGGAGAAACACAAAATGCCGGAGGGACTCAGTAGGGCAGACAGCATCTATGGAAATGAATAAAAAAGGTCTCAGCCTGAAACGGCAACTGTTTATTCATTTCCATAGATGCTGTCTGAGCTGCTGAGTTCCTCCAGCATTTTTTGTGTGTTACTCGATTTTCAGCATTTGCAGAATTTCTTGTGATTATGAACTGCCATTCCATTTGCAAACATTCTGATAGATGAGGGCTTAGAAGGGGATATTGTTACATTTTACACAAAGGAAATTTTTGATACAATTATGTCTGTGTGCGCGCAGTTCTGGTTGCCTAGCTATAGCAAGGATGTTATTAAGCTGAAAAGGGTGTAGAAAAGATTCACAAGGATGTTACTGGGGCTGAATGGCTTGACCTATAAGGAATGGCTGGATAAGCTGGGGCATTTTTTTTTCCCCTCTGGAGCATAGGAAACTGAGGGTTGTTCTAACAGAGGTATATAAAATCTTGAGGAGCAAAGTTAAGGTGAATGGCTACAGTCTTTTCCCCAGAGTAAGTGAGCTCAAAGCAAGAGGGCACAGATTTAAAATGAAAGGAAAATGAGTTAAAGGGGACTAGATGGACAACTTTTCACACACATGGCTGTGGATATATAGATATGGACTATAGGTATTAAAAATACATTTTACAGGTACATGTATCAAAGATTAAAGTAATTTTTTTAATCAAAGTACATATATTATATGTCACTAAATACAGCCCTGGATTCACTTTATTGTGGGCATATTCAATAATTCCATAATAGAATACTGCAATAACGATAACAGAATCAATGAAAGACCACACCAATTCGGGCATTTAACCAGTGTGCAAAGGTTAACAAACTGTGCACCTACAAAGATAAAGAAATAATAATAATAATAAATAAATAAGCAATAAATACTGAGAACTTCCGATGAAGAGTCCTTGAAAGAGAGTCTATAGGTTGTGGGAACGTTACAATGATGGGGCAAGCGAAGTTGAGTAAAATTGTCCCTTTTGGTTCAACAGCCTTATGATTGATGGGTAACAACTGTTCCTGAACCTGGAGGTGTGGGTCTTGAGGCTGCTGTACCTTCTTTCTGATGATAGCAGCAAGAAGAGAGCATGTCCTGGGTGGTGGGGGTCCCTGTTGATGGATGATGCTATCCTGCAACATCATTTTATGTAGATGTGCTCAATAGTGGGGAGGGCTCTACCTGTGATAAACTGGGCAGTATCCACTACTTTTTGTTGGATTTTCCATTCAGGGGCATTGGTGCTTCCATACCATGCTTTGTTGCAGCCAGTCAATACACTCTCCACTACACATCTATGGAAGTTTGTCAAAGTTTTAGATGTTGTGTCAAATGTTCACAAACACCTAAAGAATTTGAGGCACTGCCGTGCTTTCTTTGTAATTGCACTTGCATGCTGGGCCCAGGGCAGGTCTTCCAAAATAATCCAGGGTTGTATTTAGTGACCCTAAATTTGCTGGCCCTCTCTACCTCTGATCTTCCGATGAGGACTGGATCATGGATCTCTGGTTTCCTTCTCCTGAAGTCAATAATCAGCTCCTTGGTCATGCTAACATTGAGTAAAAGGTTGCTGTTATGGTACCACTCAGCAAGATATTCAATCTCTCTCCTATGTGCTGATTCATCACCTTTATATCTGCCTACTGCAATGGTGTTGTCAGCAAACTTAAATATGGCTTTAAAGCTGTGCTTATCTGCACAGCCATAAGTGTAAATTGAGTAAAGCAAGGATTAAGCACACCGCCTTGTGGTGCACCTGTGCTGATGGAGATCATGGAGGAGATATTGTTGCCAATCCAAACTGACTGAGGTCTGCAAGTGAGAAAATTGAGGACTCAATTGCACAAGGAGGTATTGAGGCCAAGGTCTGGGAGGTTATTGATTAGTTTTGAGGGAATGATGGTATTGAATGCTTAGCTGAAGTCAATAAAGAGCCTCCTGATATATGCATCTTTGCTGTCCAGATGTTCCAGTGAAGAGCCAACAAGATGGCATCTGCTGTGGACCTGTTGCTCTGAAGTGCATCTAAATCACTTCTCAGGCAATAGTTGACAATCTCACAAAACATTTCATCAGCATAGGTGCAAATGCTACTGGCCGATAGGTTACCACATTCTTCTTAGGTACAGGTATGATTGAAGCCTGCTCAAAGCAAGTGGGTATCTTAGACTGCCAAAGCGAGAGGTTAAAGATCTCAGTGAAGGCTCCAGCCAGTTGATGAGCACAGCTCTTTAGTACGTAGCCAGGTAAACCATCTGGGCTGAATGGTTTTTGTGGGATCCCCCTCCTAAAGGCTGCTCGCATGTTGGGCTCAGAGACTGAAATCACAGGGTCTTTGGGGTTGTGGGAGTTCATGTTGGTTCCGCCATGCTTTGATGGTCTAAGTGAGCTCATCTGGAAGCTGGGCCTCTTGTAACTTTCTTGGTCACCAGACTTGGATCCCATTTACCTTCACAGTGTTATGGGCCAAATGCAGACAATGGCACTAACTCGGGTATGCAACTTGGTCAGCTTAGGGGAATGGCTTCCCCTCCCTCTTAATGGGATTACAGACCTCTCTCTTCTTTCCCTTTCATTAGCTTCTCAGTCCCTGTTTCTTCCTGAGTTCCCACACTCCCTTCCCCCTCATTAGTGCCTCAGTCCCTGTACTCCTTCCCATTTAACAGGCCTCGGTGTTCACATTCACAAGAGTTCCAGTTCCTGGTTTCCATGTGAGCTTACCTTGTTCACAGGAAAGAACTAAAAGTGGTTTGTTAATAGAAAGAACACCCAATAGTCTGGAAAATCTATTAGTCCAGCATCATCATGCCATATTTTTGAAGTTTTACTGTAACTGGAGGAAGATGATTCACTAGGCTGTAGAAAAATACATGTGATAGGTTTTGCATATATACAGAAATGGGATCTTTCTGCATTACATCATACATTACTTCATTGATAAGCAGCATGTTGTTTGCTTGAAAATTGTAACACTGATTTAGATTTGGAGACTCTAAGCCCTTCTCTGGATGTGTTGTGGATAATATTGTGAAACTGAGTGGCATTTGGAGGTTGGTTGCTAATACTAATGTTGAATCTGAAATAATACTCATCTGAAACTCTGTTTCAATTTTTCAGGTACTTTTGTTGCTCCAATTTCCACAATTAGAATTCTCTTTGGTAGTCTTATGATGAAGAAATTCGAGATCACACAAAATAATGCTGCTTTCTTCTGCTGTGTTGTTGTCTTCATTTCTATTATTTTGTCTATCCCTACTTTGTTTCTGGGCTGCTCAACATGAAGAATTGCTTGCATCAATACTATGTATATTTTAATAGAATCAACTATAAAATATATTGCATATCATCAATATTGTCATTGTATATCAGAAGTTACTATATGATAGAGGCAGGAAATGGAAGAATATGGACATTGTGTGGGCAGAAGGGATTAGTTTAGTTGGCTACTTAATTACTAATGTAATTAGGTCAGCACAACATTGTGGGCTAAGGTCCTGTCCCTGTGTTCTACAGTTTTATTTTATATGTATATTGCAGTACAATTCTTAATAACATACTAAATATCTTGTTATGCAGAAAACCTATCGCCTGGAAATTGTATGGTGTTGTGCTAAAGAAAAAGTGCTAAGGCAATCCAACTTTAATTCTAAAACAAATCACGTTTACAATTATTTCCAGATTAAATTGCACAATTCCTGAAAGTAGACTTTCAATCTGCATGCAAGTGAAATTACTATCATAATCCTCCGTGGTACTTGTGACAGTTACCCAACATTAGATGAATACATCTGCTCCTGCAACTTGCATTTTCACTCATACCGACATAAATTGGAGCTCAGATCGCTGCTGAATGACAGCTGAGTTCCTCCAACATTTTGTGTGTGTTGCTTGGATTTCCAGTGTCTGCCAATTTTCTCTCGATTTGTCCCACTTATTGGAATTTGCCTACTATCCAAAGAGACATGGTCCACACTGCAGCTCCAGAATTGTCTGCAGATAGAGTGTATTTTCTCCAGCTCTTGAGACTTGTTGAATTGATCAAAGTTCAAAGCAGATATATTATTGAGGTATTTACTGTATATTTTATCATATACTACCCTGAGATTCAGTTTCTTATGGGCATTTATTATTGTTCCTTTCTGTAACTTGTGGTGTATTGTCCGGCAACGGCGCCAGTTCTTTAGCATTTTTGACTGTTTTTTACGAGGCCGAGTTGCTAGCTCAACACCCAACCCAGCACGGATGGAAAGTGTGTAAGGAGTCGGCCAGATTCGATTTTGGGACCACTCGTCTCAAAGTCCAAGGCAGATGCCACTATGCCACTGGCCAGCTAATAGGCATTTATAAGAAGAAAATAAATAGAGTTTTATTAAAACTATACATAAACTGATAAAGACCAACAAACAACCAATGTGCAAATAAAGAAAAAGACAAATTGTGCAAATAAAACAAATAATACTGAGAACATGAGTTGTAAAAGGGGCATAAAGTCGTAGGCATAGGAGCAGAATATGGCCATTTGGCCCATTCAGTCTGTTCTGCCATTCCATCATGGCTGATTTATCATCCCTCTCAACCCCATTCTCCTGCGTTCTCCCATAACCTTTGATACTCTTACTAATTAAGAACATATCAACCTCCACATTAAATGTACCCAATAATTTGGCATACACACCCGTCTGTAGCAATGAATTCCACAGATACACCACTGTCTGGCTACTGAAATTCCTCCTCAGCTCTGTTCTAAAGGGATATGCATCCATTCTGAGGTTGTGCCTACCACTCCTAGACTCTCCCACTATAGGAAAAATCCTCTCCAAGTCTGCTCTATCTAGACCTTTCAATGAAAGTCCTTAAAAATGAGGTTGTAGAATTAGTTTAGGGGAGTGGCGATTGAAGTTATCCACACCCTTTCAGTACCCCTATTGTTGCAGTAATAACTGTTCCTGAACCTGAAGGTGTTGGACTTAAGACTTTTGTACTTCGTTACTAATGGTAGTAGCAAGAAGTGGGCATGGCCTGGATCCATTGCAGTCACTTAACATAATTCTACAGCAAGGAAGCTCAGTAACTTGCTCGGGTAGAAGAACTGAAAGGGTTGACAGTTTTCTAAATGGAGAGAAAATACAAAAAACTGAGATGCAAAGTGACTCATGAGTCCTTGTGCAGGAATCCCTAAATGTTAGTTTGCTGGTTGTGTCTATGGTGAGGAAGGCAAATGCAATGTTAGCATTCATTTCAAGAGGACTAGAAGATAAAAGCAAATATGTAATGTTGAAACCTTATAAAGCATTGGTGAGACCTCACGTGGAGTATTGTGAGCAGGCTTTTTTCTTAAGGTTTTTTAGATTATGAGGACATTCAGTCCTCGTTCATTGTCATTTAGAAATGCATGCATTAAAAAATGATACAATGTTCCTCCAGAATGATATCACAAGAAACACAGGACAAACCAAGACTAAAACTGATAAAACCACATAATTATAACATATAGTTACAACAGTGCAAAGCAATACTGTAATTTGATAAAGAGCAGACCACGAGCACGGTAAAAAAAAGTCTCAAAGTCCCAATAGACTCATCATCTCACGCAGGCGGCAGAAGGGAGGAACTCTCCCTGCCATGAACCTCCAAGCACCGCCAACTTGCCAATGTAGCACCATTGGAAGCACCCGACCGCAGTGGACTCTGAGTCCGTCCAAATACTTCGAGCCGCCGACCAGCCCCTCCAACACAGCCTCTCCGAGCACCATCCTCTACCGAGTGCTTTGACCCCGCCCCAGAGGCCGAGGAACAAGCAAAGCCGAGGACTCGGGGCCTTCTCCTCCGGAGATTCTGGACCACATAGTTGCAGCAGTAGTGAAGCAGGCATTTCAGAAGTTTCACCAGATGTTCCTCAGTGCTCTCACATCCGTCTCCATCAAATCAGGATTGTGCATGGCACCCTACTTAACAAATAACAGACATCACCATCGGAGTGGCCGCTGCGAGCTGCATTGCACCGCCATCTTCTTCTCCCTTACCTTAGAAAGGATGTGCTGAAACTGGAGAGGGTTCAAAGGAGGTTCATGAGGATGATTCCAGTATTGAATGTCTTGTCATATGAAAAGTGCCTGATGGTTCTGGGCCTGTATTCACTAGAATTCTGAAAAATGTGGGGTGACCAAACCTATCGAATGGTGATAGAGTGGATATGGTGAGGATGTTTCCTATGGTGGGAGAGCCTAAGACCAGAGGACACAACCTCAGAGTAGAGGGGCTTACTTTTAGAATGGAGATGAGGAGAAATTTCTTTAGCCAGAGGGTGGTGAATCTGTGGAATTCTTTGTCATCGGCAGTTAAGGAGGTCAAGTCTTTCTGTGTATTTAAGGCAGAGGTTGATAGATTCTTGACTGGTCCGGGCATGAAAAGATACAGGGAGAAGGCAGGAGATTGGGGCTGAGGGGAACACTGGATCACCCAGGATGAAATGGTGGAGCAGACTCAATGGGCCAAATTGCCTAATTCTGCTCCTTTATCTTATGGTCTTGTGGTCTTATCATCCTATGGTTCCACATATCAATACATTCTCCAACCATAACAACTGAACATAGTTACAAGAAGTCACCAAAATAGCAGAGTAGCAATGGCAAATGTAACCAACCATCTGAAGACAACACATTCAATCTGTATCAGTCTTTCGACTACATGACAAATAGAGGCAGATCACCACTGTGTATTGCATACTGCACAGCCTTGCCACCAAAGGCAGCAGGTGGTGTCCAGCAAGAAGAACGTGAAGAAGATGTTTCAGCTAGGTGTAAACAGTGGATGAGAACACTCTTCTGCAACTGCTTTTTCTCCATGGCAGTCACGATTTGTTGCTGACATGCTGAGAGTGCCACTGAGGTCTGATCTCCTTTGCTAATCATTGCATATTTTAGAAACTGCGTTCAATTGAGCCTGCTTCTACTCATTCTATAGGTTCTGTTTTAATGCATCTTTGTACCTGGGAACCCTCATATTGCCATTCCTGAACAACAGACTCCAACTGCTGAAGAAACTCAGCAGGTCAGACAACATCAATGGAACTCAATAAGCAGTTGACTTTTCAGGCCAAGACCCTTCACCAGGGCTGGAAAGGGATAAGATGCCAGACTAAGGAGGTGGGGAAGGAGGGAGAAAGACAAGGTGATAGGTGAAACCAGGTGGGTGGGGGAGGGAGGATAAAGTAAGAAGAGGTGATAAGTGGAAAAGGCAAAAGGACTGGAGAAGAAGGAATCTGATAGGAGAAGAGAGTAGATCATGGGAGAAAAAGAAGCAAGAGGGACACCGGGGGAAGAGATGGGCAAGTGAATAGAAGAGACAACAGGTAAGATTAGGGAAATGAAGAACATGGAAGGGGAAGGGGAATAATATTAGCAGAAGTAGAAAAGTTGATATTCATGCCATCAGGTTGGAGGCTACCTAGATGGAATATACCTAGATGAGAGTGGCTTCAATTGTAGCAGAAGAAGAGGTCATGTCAGAACAGGAATGGGGATAGGAATTAAAATGGTTGGCCACCAGAAAATTCCACTTGGTTCACTCCCATCACACCTACACCCACAACACTTCACAAGCTCTCAATCTCCTCAACAACTTCCAATTTGCTGGCCTTATTCGCTTCATTTTCCTGTCCCTATACACTTCTGTCCCCCATATGATTAGTTTCAAGGGTTTAGATGGGGCAGAGTTTGTTAAGTGTGTCCAGGACGGATTCCTGTCACAGTATGTGGACAGGCCACTAGGGGGAATGCCATACTAGATCTAGTACTAGGTAATGAACCGGATCAGGTCACAGATCTCTCAGTGGTTGAGCATCTGGGGGACAGTGACCACCGCTCCCTGGTCTTTAGCATTATCATGGAAAAGGACAGAATCAGAGAGGACAGGAAAATTTTTAATTGGGGAAGGGCAAATTATGAGGCTATAAGGCTAGAACTTGCGGGTGTGAATTGGGATGATCTTTTTGCAGGGAAATGTACTATGGACATGTGGTCGATGTTTAGAGATCTCTTGCAGGATGTTAGGGATAAATTTGTCTCGGTGAGGAAGATAAAGAATGGTAGGGTGAAGGAACCATGGGTGACAAGTGAGGTGGAAGATCTAGTCAGGTGGAAGAAGGCAGTATACATGAGCTTTAGGAAGCAAGGATCAGATGGGTCTATTGAGGAATATAGGGAAGCAAGAAAGGAGCTTAAAAAGGGGCTGAGAAGAGCAAGAAGGGGGCATGAGAAGGCCTTGGCAAGTAGGGTAAAGGAAAACCCCAAGACATTCTTCAATTATGTGAAGAACAAAAGGATGACAGGAGTGAAGGTAGGACCGATTAGAGATAAAAGTGGGAAGATGTGCCTGGAAGCTGTAGAAGTGAGCGAGGTCCTCAATGAATACTTCTCTTCAGTATTCACCAATGAGAGGGAACTTGATGATGGTGAGGACAATATGAGTGAGGTTGATGTTCTGGAGCTTGTTGATATTAAGGGAGAGGAGCTATTGGAGTTGTTAAAATACATTCGGACGGATAAGTCCCCGGGGCCTGACGGAATATTCCCCAGGCTGCTCCATGAGGCGAGGGAAGAGATTGCTGAGGCTCTGGCTAGGATCTTTATGTCCTCGTTGTCGACGGGAATGGTGCCGGAGGATTGGAGGGAGGCGAATATTGTCCCCTTCTTCAAAAAAGGTAGTAGGGATAGTCCAGGTAATTATAGACCAGTGAGCCTTACATCTGTGGTGGGAAAGCTGTTGGCAAAGATTCTTAGAGATAGGATCTACGGGCATTTAGAGAATCATGGTCTGATCAGGGACAGTCAGCATGGCTTTGTGAAGGGCAGATCGTGTCCAACAAGCCTGATAGAGTTCTTTGAGGAGGTGACCAGGCATACAGATGATGGTAGTGCAGTGGATGTGATCTATATGGATTTTAGTAAGGCATTTGACAAGGTTCCACACGGTAGACTTATTCAGAAAGTCAGAAGACATGGGATCCAGGGAAGTTTGGCCAGGTGGATTCAGAATTGGCTTGCCTGCAGAAGGCAGAAGGTCATGGTGGAGGGAGTACATTCAGACTGGTGGGATTCTGACTAGTGGTGTTCCACAAGGATCTGTTCTGGGACCGCTACTTTTCGTGATTTTTATTAGCGACCTGGATGTGGGGGTAGAAGGGTGGGTTGGCAAGTTTGCAGATGACACAAAAGTTGGTGCTGTTGTAGATAGTGTAGAGGATTGTCGAAGATTGCAGAGAGACATTGATAGGATGCAGAAGTGGGCTGAGAAGTGGCAGATGGAGTTCAACCCGGAGAAGTGTGAGGTGGTACACTTTGGAAGGACAAACTCCAAGGCATAGTACAAAGTAAATGGCAGGATACTTGGTAGTGTGGAGGAGCAGAGGGATCTGGGGGTACATGTACACAGATCCCTGAAAGTTGCCTCACAGGTAGATAGGGTAGTTAAGAAAGCTTATGGGGTGTTAGCTTTCATAAGTCGAGGGATAGAGTTTAAGAGTCGCGGTGTAATAATGCAGCTCTTTAAAACTCTGTTTAGGCCACTACTACTACTACGTCGACTCAGGCCTAGGGGGCCGATGTCGGGCACGATGACGGACTCTCCACTTCTCCCTCTCCCTCACCAGTCTGTTCAGTTCATCTACATTAGCCACGCCGCTGTCTTCTAGGAGCGTGTTGACTATAGTCTTGGGAGGTCAACCAGGGTTCATCCTCCCGTGCTTGGGCTCCCATATGATGACTAGGCTGGCAGGTAGCTCGGGGTGGCGTAGTCAGTGCCCCGCTAGTTGCAGTCTTCTGGCCTTGATTTTAGTGGTGAGCATTGGTAGGTTGTTATAGAGCCCGACGTTCATCATGTGCTGTTGCCAACTCACGACAAGAGCCATCCGGAGCATTCGTGTATAGCAACCATCCAGAGACTTTTGCATCGTCTTGGTGAGTGTCCATCGTCTGGTTAGGCCACACTTGGAGTACTGTGTCCAGTTCTGGTCGCTTCACTATAGGAAGGATGAGGAAGCATTGGAAGGGGTACAGAGGAGATTTACCAGGATGCTGCCTGGTTTAGAGAGTATGCATTATGATCAGAGATTAAGGGAGCTAGGGCTTTACTCTTTGGAGAGAAGGAGGATGAGAGGAGACATGATAGAGGTGTACAAGATATTAAGAGGAATAGATAGAATGGACAGCCAGCGCCTCTTCCTCAGGGCACCACTGCTCAATGCAAGAGGACATGGCTTTAAGGTAAGGGGTGGGAAGTTCAAGGGGGATATTGGAGAAAGGTTTTTTACTCAGAGAGTGGTTGGTGCATGGAATGCACTGCCTGAGTCAGTGGTGGAGGCAGATACACTCGTGAAGTTTAAGAGACTACTAAACAGGTATATGGAGGAACTTAAGGTGGGGGGTTATATGGGAGGCAGGGTTTGAGGGTCAGCACAACATTGTGGACCGAAGGGCCAGTAATGTGCTGTACTATTCTATGTTCTATGTTCTATGTTCTATCAAAAAGGCCATAAAGCTCTCCAGTCTTTCCTGACAGCAGAAGCAGCCAGTTTGCCTCCACCAGCACCCTCCTCTCTCTGGTGGAACTAGAACTTACCCTCAACAATTTCTCTTTCAGCTCTTCCCACTTTCTCCAAAATCAAGGTGTAGCTATAGGCACTCACATAAGCCCCAGGTATGCTGCCTTTTCATTGGTTACGTAGAACTATTTATACACCTATTCCCATCCAACATGTCAGTCCATGGCCTCCTCTTCTGCCATGATGATGCCACTCTCAGATTGGTGGAGCAACACCTCATACCCTGTCTAGGTAGCCTCTAACCTGATGGCATGGACATCAATTTCTCCAACTTCCATGATGTTTTTCCTCTCCCCATTCTCTCTTATTTTTCTTTCTATCTATCTCCTTCCTCAATGCCTCTCCTCCTTCCTTTCCTTCTATGATCCATTCTCCTCTCCTATCATTATTCCTTCTCCTCCAGCCCTTTATCTTTTCCACTTATTACCCCCCACCACCCCACATCACTTGGTTTCACCTAACATCTTCTAGATTGTCCTCTTCCCCCTGCCCCCAACTTCTTATTCTGGCATCTTCCCCCTTCCTTTCCAGTCCTGATGAAGGGTCTTGGTGCCTAAAAGGTCGACTGCTTATAAATTTCAATAGATGCTGCCTGACCTGCTGAGTTTCTCCAGCATTTTGTGTGTGTTGCTCTGGCTTTCCAGCATCTGTAGGATCTCTTGTGTTTAATCATTCCAGACTTGATTTCAGCCTACTTTGCACTTTTTCGGGAAATTCTGAATTTAACAATAGTACAATATATATAAAAAATAATTTACTGTACAAAGAAGGTTCTTTTTCTGGGCAAATATGTAAAACAAAATCTATACTGTCTCTGTAGGTGTATCATATAGAATTTATACTTTTCAAAACATCTTTCAAGCTGTATCACAAAACATTGTCTGCCACATGACATAGACAACTTTCAAAGGACATCACCAGTGCATTACACTACCAGCAAAGGAATAAATTCATTGAGACAGCAATAAATAGCACACAGCACCCAGATACTTTCCAAAAAGTATCATACAGTATTTATATAGCCCAAATGGCATAATCACTATATCCAAATAGCAAGCACAGTACTCACATAATTTTCATTGTATCTGGCACATAATTGTGACATCTCAAACTACCAGTTCACACCCATATCAGATAAATGCCTTCAAATCAATTTTATTTATCACAGTTTTTTGGCATTAGTGTATTCTTTATCTAATTCAGTATATAATTTTTAAACAAAAGTAAAATTATCACTGGCCTTGATTTTACATGGAGGTTGATTTTTTTTTTTGTTTTCAACCATAACTCTAGCAAGAAATTCACACACTTGGAACTATTTGGATCTGTTTTTATGCACAACTGAGGCATGAAAGCCAATTTATGCAAGTCTTAACAGAAATATGACCATGGAAATCACACTCATTTCAATCTGAACAGCATACTTCCTTGTGAGATTCACTTTTGCATGACTAATGTAGTCTCCAGTATATTTCCTCATCTTGTGAGGTTATCAACATGCACAATATTTATCATTGCTTACTGACAGAAATTGGAGCGACAAGGTGTTTCCTACTTTTTTTTCCAATTCCCAGTAAAACTAGGAGCAAATTCTGCAGCATCAAGACACAAATTGAAGGGTGTCCTCTGGGATGTGGATATACAGCTGGGCACATCTGCTTCCTTGAGTTTAAAATTCTCCGCATATTTCACACATCATCACGGAGTCTCACTGTGTTCATTGCTGCTCTGCTAACTTTTGTAGAGTGATAAGCCTTACAGTACCTTGGAGTCACTAACAACACAGGAGTTAATCTGCACAGAGTCACATAGAGGTAAAACACCATGATGTGGCCACGTACACTGAAAAGCACATGCTTCCTTCCCTGCAATTTTACCTCGTCTTCATGGCAGGACTTAATGCTTCCAGACTGAGGCTGCCATGGAGAGTTCTTCAAGGCTGGAAACTGTCTCTCATGATTCCAAGTAGCAAAAACACAACAGCTGCAATCTCTGTAGACAGCTGCCATCAAAATCCAGATGTGTAAAATGTTTGTGCAACTAGCAGGATAGAAATAAGCTAATATAGTTTAAATGTAAATTTTCCCCAATTTCATAATTATGCTAAATGCATTGTCCATAAAGATTAGACTTTTAGATAAATGTTGTTTCACTAATGGCTTCACTATCATACCACAATAATGTTGAGAATCTGAGATGATCTTCTTTGGAGTGCAGAGACCCATTAAGTACTTCTTTTACATTCTGAGTAATAAAGCTTTGGAATGAATTACAGTTATTGATTTCACATAGAAAACCTACAGCACAATATAGGCCCTTTGGCCCACAAAGCTGTGCCAAACATGTCCTTACCTGAGAAATTACATGGGGTTACCCATAGCCCTCTATTTTTCTGAGCTCCATATACCTGTCCATGAGTCTCTTAAAAGACCCTATTGTATCCGCCTCCATCACTGTCGCCGGCAGCCCATTCCACGCACTCACCACTCTCTGTGTAAAAAAAACTTACCCCTGACATCTCCTCTGTACCTCCTTCCAAGCACCTAAAAACTGTGCCCTCTCATGCTACCCATTTCAGCCCTGGGAAAAAGCCTTTGACTATCCACACAATCAATGTCTCTCGTCATCTAAGAAACTTTAAACAAAATCCCTGTCAACATTTAAGAAAAGATTAGATGAATGGCTGAAAGAAGGGGAAATAAATGGCAATGGATTCATGATGACATGGAATACATGTCATGGCACACATGGAGTATAAAAACAAACCAGTTAGCCCAAACAACCTATTCCCCACATTTAACTTCTATATAATTCTACACAATTCATATTTATGTTTTAGATCTGCTAACTCAAGTCTTGTTTCCTCCTGCAGGATGAGCTGTTAGTGTCTGGTCACAACTTTCAACCTGGTGTTTGGTATTGATTGAATTGAATATATGTCTCCTTGCCATTCAGGTTGTCAAAGGTATTTATTTAACATCACTGCTAACAGAATTCAGGTAATAATGAAATAATCTGGCATGCATAAATTTAATAAACACATCTTTCAGGATATTTTGCTCAATGTTATGATAAATGAACATTTCTGAACTTAAGTACCAGAGAAGTTAATATACCACAAGCACACCATATGCTTTGGAATGGAGCTCTGTTGCAACAAATATAAGTATATAAGTTACGTAACAGGACTGAGTTCCCACATATATTTAGGCTGCATTTATTTCATCTACAGAAGTTGCCACACATCATGACAATTTAATCAACATAAATCTGTTTAAAATCTTTGGATCTGGATGAGTATGCTGCAGTTGTTACCAATCTCATTAAAACCTGTGTGGATGAGTGTGCGCCAGCAAAGACTTACTGTACATTCCCAAACCAAAAGCCGTGGATGAATCAGGAGGTATGGCGTCTGCTGATGGCTAGATCTGTGGCATTCAAGTCTGACAACCCAGGCCTGTACCAGAAAACCAGGTATGATATGCACAGAGCTATTTCAAGGGGGAAGAAACAATTTCGAATGAGGTTGGAGGCGATATCAGATGCATGGCAACTCTGGCAGAGCCTGCAAGACATTACTTCCTACAAAGTGAAACCCAATAGTATGAATGGCTGTGATGCTTCACTACCAGATGAACTCAACACCTTCTATGCCCGCTTTGAAAGGGAGAACACAACTACAGCTGTGAAGATCCCTGCTGCAGCTGATGACCCTGTGATCCCTGTCTCAGAGGCCGATGTTAGACTGTTTTTAAAGAGAGTGTACCCTAGCAAGGCAGAAGGTCCTGATGAGTACCTGGTAAGGCTCTGAAAACCTGTGCCAACCAACTAGTGGGAGTATTCAAGGACATTTTCAACCTCTCACTGCTATGAGCAGAAATTCCCACTTGCTTCAAAAAGGCAACAATTATACCAGTGCCTAAGAAGAATAATGTGGGCTGCCTTAACAACTATCACCCAATAGCACTCACATTGACAGTGATGAAATGCTTTGAGAGGTTGGTTATGACTAGATTGAACTCCTGCCTCAGCAAGGACCTGGATCCATTGCACTTTGCCTATCACCACAATAGGTCAATGGCAGATGCAATCTCAATAGTTCTCCACATGGCTTTAGACCACCTAGACAATACAAACACCTACGTCAGGATGCTGTTCATTGACTATAACTCAGCATTTAATACCATCATTCCCACAATCCTGATTGAGAAGTTGCAGAACCTGGGCCTCTGTACCTCCCTCTGCAATTGGATCCTCGACTTCCAAACCAGAAGACCACAGTCTATGCGGATTGATGATAACATATCCTCCTTGCTGGTGATCAACACTGGTGCACCTCAAGGGTGTGTGCTTAGCCCACTGCTCTATTCTCTGCATACACATGACTGTATACTAGGCATAGCTCGAATACCATCTACAAATTTGCTGACGATACAACCATTCTTAGTAGAATCTCAGGTGATGACGAGAGGGCGTACAGGAGTGAGGTACACCAACTAGTGGAATGGTGCCGCAGCAACAACCTGGCACTCAAGGTCAGTAAGACGAAAGAGCTGATTGTGGACTTCGGGAAGGGTAAGACAAAGATAGACATACAAATCCTCATAGAGGGATCAGAAGTGGAGAGAGTGAGCAGCTTCAAGTTCCTGGGTGTCAAGATCTCTGAGGATCTAACCTGGTCCCAACATATCGATGTAGTTGTAAAGAAGGCAAGTCAGCGATTATACTTTATTAGGAGTTTGAAGAGATTTGGCATGTCAACAAATACACTCAAAAACTTCTATAGTTGTACCGTGGAGAGCATTCTGACAGGTTGTATCACTGTCTGGTATGAAGGACCTACTGCACAGGACCAAAAGAAACTGCAGAAGGTTGTAAATCTAGTCAGCTCCATCTTGGGCACTAGCCTACAAAGTACCCAGGATATCTTCAAGGAGCGGTGTCTCAGAAAGACAGATTCCATTATTAAGGACCTCCAGCACCCAGGGCATGCCCTTTTCTCACTGTTACTATCAGGTAGGAGATACAGAAGCCTGAAGGCACACACTCAGCAATTCAGGAACAGTTTCTTTCCCTCTGCCATCTGATTCCTAAATGGACATTGAAGCTTTGGATACTACCTCACTTTTTTTAATATACAGTGTTTTTGTTTTTGCACATCTTTTTAGATCTATTCAATATACGTAATTGATTTACTTGTTTATTTATGTATTGCATTGTACTGCTGCTGCTAAGTTAACAAATTTCATGTCACATGTTGGTGATAATAAACCTGATTCTAATTCTGATTCTAAAAATAAAGTAAATTGTTAAAAGTTTGAGAGAGCCATGGTTTTCAAGGGATATTGGAAACTTGGTTCGGAAAAAAAAAGAGAGATCTACAATAAATATAGATAGCATGGAGTAAATGAGGTGCTCGAGAAATATAAAGAATGTAAAAAGAATCTTAAGAAAGAAATTAGAAAAGCTAAAAGAAGATATGGGGTTGCTTTGGCAAGTAAGGTGAAAATAAATCCAAAGGGTTTCTACCGTTATATAAATAGCAAAAGGATAGTGAGGGATAAAATTGGTCCCTTAGAGAATCAGAGTGGACGGCTATGTGTGGAGCCAAAAGAGATGGGGGAGATTCTTAACAATTTCTTTTCTTTGGTATTCACTAAGGAGAAGGATATTGAATTATGTAAGATAAGGAAAACGGGTAGGGAAGTTATGGAAACTATGATGATTAAAGAAGAAGTACTGGAGCTTTTAAGGAATATAAAAGTGGATAAGTATCCGGGTCCTGACAGGATATTCCCGAGGACATTGAGGGAAGTTAGTGTGGAAATAGCAAATTTCATTAGAAACGGGGATGGTGCCGGGGGATTGGAGTATTGCTCATGTTGTTCCATTGTTTAAAAAGGGTTCTAAGAGTAAACCTAGCAATTATCGGCCTGTGAGTTTGACATCAGTGGTGGGTAAATTGATGGAAAGTATTCTTAGAGATGGTATATATAATTATCTGGATAGACAGGGTCTGATTAGGAACAGTCAACATAAATTTGTGCATGGAAGGTCATGTTTGACTAATCTTACTGAATTTTTTGAAGCGGTTACTAGGAATGTTGACAAGGGTAAAGCAGTGGATGTTGTCTGTATGGACTTTGGTAAGGCCTTTGACAAGGTCCCACACGGAAGGTTGGTTAGGAAGCTTCAATCGTTAGGTATTAATATTGAAGTAGTAAAATGGATTCAGCAGTGGCTGGATGGGAGACGCCAGAGAGTGGTGGTGGATAACTGTGTGTCAGATTGGAGGATGGTGTCTAGTGGTGTCCCTCAGGGATCTGTACTGGGTCCAATGTTATTTGTCATATACACTAATGATCTGGATGATGGGATGGTAAATTGGATGAGTAAGTATGCAGATGATACTAAAAGATAGGTGGAGTTGTGGATAATGAAGTAGGTTTTCAAAGCTTGCAGAGAGATTCAGACCAGTTGGAAGAGTGAGTTGAAAGATGGCAGATGGAGTTTAATGCTGATAAATGTGAGGTGCTACACCTTGGTAGGACTAATCAAAATAGGACATACATGGTAAATGGTAGGGCATTGAAGAATACAGTAGAACAGAGGAATCTAGGGATAATGGTGCATAGTTCCCTAAAGGTGGAATCTCATGTGGGTAGGGTGGTGAAGAAAGCTTTTAGTATGCTGGCCTTTATAAATCAGATCATTGAGTATAGGAGTTGGGATGTAATGTTGAAATTCTACAAGGCATTGGTGAGGCCAAATTTGGAGTATTGTGTACAGTTTTGGTCACCGAACTATAGGAAAGATGTCAACAAAATAGAGAGAGTACAGAGAAGGTTTACTAGAACATTACCAGGGTTTCACCTCCTAAGTTACAGAGAAAGGTTGAACAAGTTGGGTCTTTATTCTTTGGAACATAGAAGGTTGAGGGGGGACTTGACGGAGGTAATTAAAATTATGAGAGGGATAGATAGAGTTGACGTGGATAGGCTTTTTTCCATTGAGAGTGGGAGAGATTCAAACAAGAGGACACAAGTTGAGTGTTAAAGGGCAAAAGTTTAGGGGTAACATGAGGGGGAACTTCTTTACTCAGAGAGTGGTGGCTGTGTGGAACGAGCTTCCAGCAGAAGTGGTTGAGGCAGGTTCAATGTTGTCGTTTAAAGTTAAACTAGACAGCTATGTGGACAGGAAAGGAACGGAGGGTTATGGGCTTTGTGCAGGTCGGTGGGACTAGGTGAGAGTAAGAGTTCAGCATGGACTAGAAGGGCTGAGATGGCCTGTTTCCATGCTGTAATTGTTACATGGTTAAATGTCAATTTAATTGCAGGAACGAGAGTTGAAGGTATGGTGTAGAATAAATCAATACTATTGAATTTAACCATGTTATTATGAAATAATTGATTTTTTCTATTTGTTTTCATCTGCACAAACATTTAAAATATTAGAAATTTCAATAACTGATAAAAGTACTTTAACATTTTTAAACAAAATCTTTCTAGAAAGTTGTGTGACCATTTATGAAGAATTAGTAAGCAAATTGCATAGGTATGTATTTACATAAATAATTTCCATTAAAAAATTGAATTAAAAACTTCTGGAGAACAATTGCAAAATGTTTTGATCAAATCAGTTACAGGAAGTACAGATTGCTAAAATGTTTAGTGAAGGATATCAAATTTGTTAAAATTATCTATTATTATTCTTGAATTTAGATAAACACCCTGCTTTGATTTGGTCAATTAATTATTGCCAAAAGCTTGAAATTTAGCCAAAACACCAAGTTAGTTATAAAACATGAAGCAAAAATTAAGAGATCAGATTAAACCATAATTCAAATTGGACATTCAGCACAGGAGCATCTTAGTAATTTAATGGTGCGGTATTTCTAAAGGACTAAGGTTTGAAAGAAATAGTTCCAGGCTCATGGTCATTGAGGAATTCAAATTCAATTTGTTAAGTAAATATGGAATTAGCATCAGGTGGTGACCATTTCAAGGACTGTCAGGTACACAGGGAATATGTTTGTCATTTTTAACTGCCTGGATCTATACATACAGTAACTTCAGATGCACAGCACTTGGGTTGGCAGGTAGTTGTCCTCCAATATGACCTATAAAAATTCTAAGTTGCGCTAAACCACTCTGACAAGATACAAAATTAGAAAATACGAGGTCCACAAAATCTCAGATTAAGGCTTGACAAGCTCAGATGATCCTGCAAAGTCTCCTCTGCCATCATGCAGTACCAGGGGTGTTGACAATACAGTTTGCATGTGTAATGCCCTGGTTAAGATTTATACTGCTATGCTGTAGGTATTTCATCTTAGCAGTGCTGTAAGAATAGTCTGTTCAGCTTTCAGCCTGATTGGGTTTGAGCTGAGATAAGGGGCTTTGTTGTTCAACTTAGGAATGGGGTGTCAGCCAGTCAGGATGGTGGAACTGGAAGAAGATTGGAGAGAACACGCAGCGGAGAGGGTTTTGTGATGGATACTGGTGTGGGTCAAGGTCTTCTTGGCAGGATCTTGGAGAAGACAGGAGGGAAGATGGCTGAGGGTGTTGTCCCTGTTGTACAAGGTGCTTTATGAAGATGAATGGCTTCAAGGAGGAAGGACCAATACTCCCATGGGAGAGTCCATTTGTTTGAAATGGATTTCAAGCGACATTTGGAAGGTGGTGTGTGCTTTCACGCAGACTGAGGGTCCAGTGTGTGAGTTAGATGAGCTCCAACAGTCAAACTGTGCACATTTGACTGTTTAGTTATGATGGACCCTTTTGTTTTTTTTTTCCTTTTCTTTATATAACTGTTTGGTCAAGTTAGCATTCTTAAATATACTTTATTTATAATTGTATGCAGTGTACGGTCTGTTATTTCTTGCTGACGGCGATTGCAGGGGCAGTGGCAAAAAAATCACACAGCATTCACACAAACTGAGATTTGGGTGGGCGAGACATCCAAAACTCATGGGTTTGGTGGGACCAAAGTCATATACACCCTAGATGTAGGGAGCCTGAGAATGGTGCCACGGAGTCCAGTGGCTGTTAGTGAGGGGCAAACCAACTGCATTTCCAGAGGCACCCAGAAAAAAGGGGTTTCACATGCAAAGGAATAGACACAGAAGTTTGCAATATTGCTGTCAAACCCATGGAGTCTCATGGTACCAAGTCAAAGATTAGCAAAGAAACATCACATTTATTTTTAACATTCTCCCCTTCTTCAACTGATGAATCAATATTCCTTGCATGTTGAATATTTTTGAGAAGAAAAATGTGTTCCAACTGAGAGGCATCAGAGTCACCAAACGTGGTTCAATGGCACCATCAACAAGTGACACGCCTATCAGTCTTTTTTTATGACATTTAGGAAACAATAAACTGATGGAAGTATCTACCATCTATCTGTTGCAGACACATCTGAAACTAACAATACTCACAGGTGCAATAACCTCACCATTTCTGTAGAGACAAATTCCTTCTCACTATCGATATCAAGGTCATTCTCTATTGTGAAAACTGCATGTGTTGTAAACCTGAAATATAAACAGAAAACAGTGAAAATACTGGGTAGACCAGACAGCATCTTGCAAAATACAAGAAGTTAATATTTCAGGTCAAAAACATTTTGTCAGAACTAATACAGGATTTTTGACTTGAAATATCAACTCTTTTTCTTTCAACATGAACGAACTTTTCCAAATTCCATTTTAATTGACATAATATACAATGTCAATTTTTCTACTCTCTAATTATTTTATTAAAATACCAAATAAATAAAACATACTGTTTTGCTTTTCATCAATAAACTCAATAGATACATGGTAAGATACTTCCATCTGTCTCCTCATCAATATCTCCCATCAACAATGTAGACCTAATGACATTTCCAAAAGCTTCCGTATTCCTCTCTAAACTGACAATAGCTAAATTCACAATAACAACTTGTCCACAAAAATCTTCCAGATTTCTAATATAAATATCTAATTCATATTTCAAATTCCAAATAACTGTTGAGAAAACAACGTACTGCTGTCTAGCATTCACTCATTATCTTACTTGTCTAAACTGACTGTAATTTCCTGTGTACAACATCATCAGATACATTCAAGTAACTTTAAATTTTAGGAGATTACAGCTGTTGAGAACTTTTTTTAAGTGACACCAGAGGATTTTCAGAGAGTTCAGTGCATGGGAGCACAAGCAGAGTACAATATGTATAGCCTTATTATAAGCTTTTCATCCTACGTTGTAAAGCAAGCACCATAAAGAAAACTTGCCACAATTTGTTCCAGTGTGATCAGTATATTCAAACATAATTTTCTTTTTTTTCAACAGAATTACACTTATTGAGCATGTGGTGACTGTACAGAACCAGGGCCATATCACTTTCCATGCTCCCAACTTTTAATTCCACTTCTTTTTCTCCTCAGATTCGCAAAGCTGATTGGCTCTTCGTGCTATGCGCCACCATTAATGTTGGTTCTCAGGTATTACATAAAAGTGATTGCACCTTCTGCATTTTCTAATAATTCAATCAATTCTGGTTAATATTTTTCTTATCTGGTACATGAATCTTCATGTTCATGGTGTTCCTGTACCTCCTGACTCTTTAGAGAATTATTTCTGAAAGGGAACTTGAAAAACAACTAATTAGGAACAGGGCAGAGTTATCATTAAAACATATATAAAATGAAATGTATGACTCTGATTCTATTGCTTTTGTACTCGTAATTAGGTGGATTTGAACAGGGTGAATTGTAATTTTTAAAAGAAACATAATTTTCACTCATATGTTATGGGTGGTTTTACTTTTCCTACTCAAGTTAGGAACAGGCTACCAAAATTTATCATCCAATGGAATTAGACACAGTGAGATTGTAAATGGGTGAGCATCAATAATCATTTAAAAAATCACACTCTGATGCACTCATTTTCCATTTTAATTTTGCATAACTGTATGAAAAAGAAGAAACAGATAATTATGTAAACAGTCAGACCTAAAGTCAAAGAAAATCCAAAAGGAATAGAAACAGACTAGAAGACAAATAACTAAAGGCAACCAAATAAGCAGATAAGGGGACATGAAAACAAATTGTAACTTCATCTACAAGCAATACAACAGGTGATTAGCTCACATTACAATGATAGCAAGGTTACATTACATTACATTACTGTTTAAGAGAAACATTAACAATTTGCCTTTATTTAGCACCTTTAACATTGTTAAATGATTTAGGGTACATCAAATGGTCTAATCTGAGAAAGAATGACACAGAGTCAAAGAAGATGTTAAGAAAGGGAACCAAAATATTAAGCAAATAGATTTTCAAGATTTAATTTTTAGAAAGGAGAGAATTGAGAAGAGAAGGATTGAGATTTAAGCAAAGGATTCCAGCTGAATGCTCAGAGAGTTAAAAGAATGGTAGAATGACAGATGTGGGGAATGGAAAAAATCCAGAGCTGTAAGAATGAAGATCAGATAAATTGAATAATTTATCAATTTATGTTTTTGATGGGTTAAAGTGGTCCCAGTGTTCTCAATGTTTACCACTGATAGTGGAAGTTTAAATTAATCAAGTAAGCTTGTGGAAGCTACTAACCTTCATAAATATAAATTCAAGGATTTTAGCAGAAATGCAATTTATTTAAACAGTGCTTATCCTCTCCCAGAACTGATAGGTGATTAAAATAAAATTGGTAACCTGATCCAAACCCATTAGAACATTACACCATAGTATCAAAAAAGGATCACTAATAACTGTGAAGCTATTGATTTCTTAGTTTGACAAATCTGTTTGTCCAATGTACAGCTGCCTTATTAGGATATTACTCTCATCTGGTACTTTTGAAATGAAAGCAATTCAAGTTTTACTCTGATTGACTTGTCCTCATGCTGACCTACAAATTAAAGGAAATTCTTTGATAACAGCAGCAATGGAGGAATTTCAAATCACATTAACCACAGGCAAGTTAAATTTTAAAATTAATAATAACAACTTCTGCTCATCTGCAATCCAGCAATGTACAGTTTCAAGGAACTAGGTTGGGAACTAAGCAAGAGGGAGGCTAGTCATTAAACTATCTGAAATATTGAAGGAAATTGTGCCTCTACTTTAAATAAACTTTTAACTCTAATGCTTGTTGGTTGGGTTTTGTGAAGGGAAGGATAACTCCAGTACAGCTTGTGGACCAGAAGAGCATGATGTACTGTATCCACCCACATCAATAAACTTTCTCCCCAATGAGAGATGACTACTTGGCCAACTACCCACTCCCACCATTACCAACTACCTGCTGCCAATTTATACTTTAATTTTCTCATTAACTGCCCTTCTGACTGATTAATCGGACCATCGATATGTTTGGATGCATCCAGGAAACCAACACAATACCATGAATATTAGGGCCTACCATTAGATCCGTAAGGACCTGAGGTTTAAGTGCCTTTTTCATTTCCTTCCCACATCTTTTTTAAACTTTCCATTTTTTTCATAAAATTCCATCGTTCTCCTGCCCCTCGCTAATGTTTTAAATCACCTCCAGCCTATAATGCTCGGAGATACTGTATCTGCTTTCCTCCAATTCAGCCACTTTCTCCTCTTTAATTTTTTATCATATCAGAAGTGCTTTCAGTTGTCAAGGTCCAAATGTTCAGAACTCCCTTCCTAATCCTCTTTGAGTTCTATCTATCTTTCTTCCTTGAGTTGAGTCTTTAAAACATAGCTTTTTGATCGAGCTTTTGTGACTTAGCATCAATTTTTGGGCAGATAACAATTTTATGAAAGTCCAAGAATATTATATTTGCAACAAGAGCTACATAGATGGAAATTGTTATCTTCTAAGCCATCACCGCTACTGCAAAAATGCAAACATCTTTTCATACAATAGATAAGGTTCACAACTTGAGTACTGCACAATGCTTAACATACTATCTTACTAATAATCAGTTAGAAGCAGGAAATAATTTTTTTGTGAACAATAAATTCTGCGAAGGAATAATTGGAGATAAATGACTGGCCTTTTATTTTAATACCATCTGCTTTCTCTTCTCATCTAGAATAATGCCCAAGGAAACTACTTCATTTGCTGTTGGCATTCAGTCTGTCTTACTCCAAGGGCTGGGTAACCATTGCCTTTTGGAATGCAATGCAAAATGTTTCACTGAAAGTTCAGTATATTAGGCCACTTAATTTTTCAGATTTGATATATATAATGATTATGCAAAAATCCAAAAATACTCAGTAGGGCAGAGAATTCTGAGGAAACAGAAACAGAATCAATTTTGCAGGTTGATAGCCTTGCATCAGAACTGGAAAAAAAATGAATTGTAGGGAAAAGTGGTCTGGGGGAGGGGTGGAATGCAGAGAACAAAATAAATTTTAGTGGAGCCAGGAGAAACTGAATAGCAGAAAGTACATATAGTTTGTCTAGAGAAGATGTAGAGAGAAGGATATGAATGAAAAGAGGGAAAAAAGGAAAACTGAATGACAAACTGGAGAAGCAGAACACTGGAGATGCTGGAAGTTTGAAGTAAAAATAGAGAATGCCAGAGGTATCAGCAGGTCAAGCAATATCAATAGAGAGAGGAATGAAATTAATGTTACAATGTAATAATCTTTAATTAAAACTCAACAGTTCTCATACTAAGTAGAAAGCCCAGTTATCTGAAATTGTTGAATTCAATATTAAGTCCTGAAGGCTGTAATTTAATCAGTCAGAAGATAAAATGCTGATCCTCAAGCTTAATCTGAAATTCAATGTAGCAGTGTAGCAGCCAAAAGAGAGTTACTAGAATGTGAGTGGGATAGAAAATTAAATCAACTGCTCAGAGATACCCTGTGAACTAAACAGACATATTTTGAAAAACCATAACCTAATGTGTTTATGAAAATCAAAAGAATGCAGATGTAGGAAATCTGAGACACAAGCAGAAAATGCTAGAAAAACAGCAGGTCGAGAAGCAACAGCAGGAAGAGAAGCAATTCAAACCGTGAAAGGAAGAAAAGCAAGTTAGTTTTCAGGTTTTCAGGACTTTCTCTGAGTACACACATACAATTGACTGCTTATACCTGTGACCATGTTTGATATGCTAACTGGCCACATCAGTCTGGTCTGGCAGTTTGAACTCATGTCAGAATGGTGCAAATAACTTAGTCCATTTTACCTGATGCGATGCAGGCCAATTAACACATCCCCATTGTCTAATATTTGGCTGATGCATATGCAATCATCTCATTGTCACCATTTTGAAAACCATATCTCTTAGTCTGTGAGCTTTTAACTTCAGTTTATTGTTTGCAATTGCAACTGAAGACTTGTTTTTGCTTGAATTAATAGCTGCTATATTCATGTAATTCCAGAAGACTCCCTAGCTCTTTGGGGAGTTAAATACTCAATAGCTCACTGCTCTAGGAAAAACTAAATCACATTTTCCATGAATAAACAGTGCTCCAGAGCATAGGTTACAGAATCTGAAGCTCATAAATTCATTCATTACATGTCTAAAAGATAACAGTCAGTGCTGTTAATCGAATCATGGAGTCATAGAGTTGTTCAGCATAGAAACAGGCCTTTCAGCCCAACATATCCATTACTGACCTTTTGCCCAACAAGACTAACATTATTTGACCACATCAGGACTATATCCCTCTATGCACTGCCTGTTTAAGTGTGTGTAAGTGCTATTAGATGCAGTAATGCGTCTTATTCCACCAAATCCCATGGCAATGCATTCCAGATATCAATTACACTCTATGTAAAAAAAAGCTTACACCTCAGATCCATTTTAAATCCCTAAACCTATGCCCCATTATTTTTGATATCCCTTCAACAGGAAACATATGTTAACTATCTACTCCACACAAGCCTTTCATAACCTTATATACTTCAACTTTATACCTCAACTTTTTTTGCTCCAGGGAAAACAAGCGCATCATATTCAATTTCTCTCCATAATAAAGTCCTTCAAGCCAAGCAACATTCTGGTAAATCCCTCTATACTCTCCTCAGAGCAAAAACATCCTTCTAAGAGTGTGGCAACCAGTACTGCACACTTGAAATTAATCTTTTTCTTTCCCTTTCATAAATTTTAAAAAATCACAAGGCAAACATAATAAATTCCTGCTAAATAACTGGCTTAAGCCTAAATGGGATTTAATTTTTCTGAAGGTAGGCTCGGTAGATTTCATTTAAAGGTTGTAAATTGATTTACATCAATGCTATTTACAACATGAAAATTTATTGACAATATTGAATAGTAAAGTTACTAAAAACCATAACCCAGAGCAATATGAATAAAAATATAGCCTGACACAATTTTATACAAGACTTTGGAAAAGTACATTTTCTTACTAGATGACATCATCATTTGTAAGTTATTTGCCACAGACTAGGCACAATGGAATAGGACAACTTGGATTACCAGTCCCTGTAAAACACATTGATAAGTAGCTTTCATCGCAAAGATGGAATTTTTTGTGTCCATTGTTGTACTAGTGCAGTGAAACAACACAGAAGATTGTAGTTCTTCATCATCAACCTTATCGAAATTATCTGTAGGCCTAGACCTAGAATCCTCCTCTTCAAAGATCACCACATTGGACTGTCTTTAGAATGAAATATCCCTCCTGTTTTCTACTACACTGGTAGAATTTGTTTGCTCCCATACATCAGTCGGCAGTGCGTAAGGAGAAGATGGGGGTGATAATTTGGGAGGGAGAGGCTGATGTCACAGCCCAAGCTGGGCAAATCCATTCAATGCTTGGAAAATGTCCATTCAATGCTTCCTCATCAGCCTACCATTCTCCCCTTGGTGCAATACAGCACTCTCCAATTACCAACCGAGCATCCTCCCCTCCGTGCAATACAACGCTCACCAATTATCAACTGCCTCCCCTATCTCGCATCAAAAACTAAGTATGGACTCAACCACATAAACACAGTCCTAATGTGCACTGCCATACTTGGTGAGATTGCTAATGGTGCTGCTCGATCACTGTCCACCACTACAGGGCTGTGGTGGGAAACTTTGTCACATGGTGTGAGCAGAATTATCTGCAGCTTAATGTGAAAAAGACTAAGGAGCTGGTGGTGGACCTGAGGAGAGCTAAGGCACCAGTGGTCCCAGTTTCCATCCAGAGGGTCAGTGTGGACATGGTGGAGGATTACAAATACCTGGGGATACGAATTGACAATAAACTGGACTGGTCAAAGAACACTGAGGCCGTCTACAAGAAGGGTCAGAGCCGCCTCTATTTCCTGAGGAGACTGAGGTCTTTTAACATCTGTCGGACGATGCTGAGGATGTTCTATGAGTCTGTGGTGCCCAGTGCTATCATGTTTACTGTTGTGTGCTGGGGTAGCAGGCTGAGGGTAGCAGACACCAACAAAATCAACAAACTCATTCGTAAGGCCAGTGATGTTGTGGGGATGGAACTGGACTCTCAGACGGTGGTGTCTGAAAAGAGGATGCTGTCCAAGTTGTATGCCATCTTGGACAATGTCTCCCATCCACTACATAATGCACTGGTTGGGCACAGGAGTACATTCAGCCAGAGACTCATTCCACCGAGATGCAACACTGAGCATCATAGGAAGTCATTCCTGCCTGTGGCCTTCAAACTTTACAACTCCTCCCTTGGAGGGTCAGACACCCTGAGCCAATAGGCTGGTCCGGGACTTATTTTCATCTGGCATAATTTACATATTATTATTTAATTATTTATGGTTTTCTATTGCTATATTTATACTCTATTCTTGGTTGGTGCAACTGTAACGAAACTCAGTTTCCCTCGGGATCAATAAAGTATGTCTATCTATCTATCTATCTATCTATCTATCAAGTGCTAGCATTGTGCATTGCACAAAATTCAATAAACAATGCTTATTTTTTAAATCACAAATTCTCGTGGAACCCCTAGTGACCACACACAGAATCCTAGTTGAGAAACCCTACCTTAGACAAATCACTAAATTCCACATTATCTGCATATTTACTTATCTTCTATATTTGCATTCAAGTTGTTAATATATATTGTGAACTGCAGTGGTCCCAGCATTGATTTTTGTAGTACACCACCAGTCACAGACATCCTTTCAGAGAAACATCCTTCCATCACTTCCCTCGACTTCCTCTCTACAGACCAATTTAGGATCCAATTAGCCAGTTCATGTTGAATCTCATAGGCCTTAACTTTCCAGACCCACCTATTTGCAGGATCTTATCAAATGCCTTACTAAAGTTCACACGGACAACCATCCTGCCTTCATCAATTTGCTTAGTTATCAAATCAACTTAAAATTTCTTAACTTACTTTATTGCAGATCTTTTTTTAAAGATAATACATTTCTACACAGAAAACATGCATAATTAAGTAAATTTACATCAGCACATATTCTTGTTATTTTTCTTCGTTTAATATATTTGTGATTACATTTCCCCACAAAATTCTTAAACAATTTATAATAATTCTGACAGTAATCAATGCGGTAAATTAGGGAATAAACACTGCAGGGGCTTCTCCTTTATATTCTGTATACTCAGTGGTCACTTTATCGGGTATACCTGCTCATTAGTGCAAATATCTAATCTGCCAATCATGTGACAGTAACTCAATGCATAAACGCATGCAGACATGGTCAAAAGGTTCAGTTATTGTCCAGACCAACATCAGAATTGGGAAGAAATGTGATCTAAGTGACTTCAACTATGGAATGATTGTCGGATTTAGACAGGGTAGTTTCAGTATCTCAGAAACTGCTGATTTCCTGAAATTGTCATGTACAATGATCTGTAGAGTTTACAGAGAGTGGCCAAACTAGTTCAAGCAGACAGGAAGGCAACAACAACTCAAATAAGCACGCATTACAACAATGAGATGCAAAAGAGCATCTCTGAATGCACAACATGTCAAATCTTGAAGTGGATGGCCTACAGCAGCAGATGACCACAAACATACACTCATTAACCACTTTATTAGGTACAGGAGGTAGCTAATAAAGTGGCCAGTGAGTTTGAACTCTCCTGTCAGGTGACAAAAACTCTTCCTAATCATTATTTTTATTTGGGTTTTATTTGTTCAATGTTAGCTGTCACCAATAGGTGCCCACATTCAAGTTAAGTTGTTTGCTTATTTCAATCCTGCTTATTTACTGTATCTTTATTGTTTTTTAATATTTAATAATCTGATTCATTTCCCCTGGGGCATTACTTCAGTATCAATAAGTTTGTTATCTTTTTCTTTTTTTACAATGTAACCAATAAACCTGGAATCATCCTAGTTAGTTTTTCTAACAACTTTCCAATGAATCTATGACATTTTTTCTTTCAGAAAGAACACTGCAATAAAGCAGATTTAGCTTCACTTCAAATCTGAACAAGGTTAGTGTACATTATGGTGCAGTGTCTTCTAGGTGAACCCCAGGATGCCATATAAATACCAACTTTTCAATAAAAAGTGTTTTCAAGAGTAATTAAGTATAAATAATGTTTTTGATATCAGCTCTGGAAAAGCTATAGTTGACTTGGCTGGTCATACAATAATAAATCAGTTTAAGAAAGCCAATCCCCCTTTCAAATCTTGATTTTTCTTTAGAGAAGATACTTCATTGAATTCTAGTGATAGATGTGTTGGTGGTCCTGACCTATAATCTCCGTTGTTTCTGTCAGACTGCAATTATATCCCCCTAATAACTGTAGCTCAGGACTCTGTGTTGAGGCACCTTATCTTTGTGTAGAGCTGCCTCAATCTGCCTATTTACAAAGTATGCAGAGAAATGCAACTTGGCTTTCTGCTAATTATTTTAGACAATGGACAACAGACAATAGGTGCAGGAGTAGGCCATTTGGTCCTTTGAGCCAGCATCGCCATTCACTGTGATCATAGGTGATCATCCACAATCAGTACCCTTTTCCTGCCTTCTCCCCATATCCCTTGACTCCGCTATCATTAAGAGCTCTATCTAACTCTTTCTTGAAAGCATCCAGAGAATTGGCCTCCACTGCCTTCTGAGGCAGAGCATTCCACAGATCCACAACTCTCTGGGTGAAAAAGTT
Source organism: Mobula birostris (assembly GCF_030028105.1). Taxonomy (NCBI): domain Eukaryota; kingdom Metazoa; phylum Chordata; class Chondrichthyes; order Myliobatiformes; family Myliobatidae; genus Mobula; species Mobula birostris. Next base: position 103,803,664 of record NC_092379.1, on the reverse strand, counting down.
TTTCCTCAACTCCATTCTAAATGGCCTACCCCTTATTCTCAAATTGCGGCCTCTGGTTCTGGACTCCCCCAACATCGGGAACATGTTTCCTGTCTCTAGCGTGTCCAATCCCTTAATAATCTTATATGTTTCAATCAGATCCCCTTTCATCATTCTAAATTCCAGTGTATACAAGCCCAGTGGCTCCAATCTTTCAACATATGACAGTTCCGCCATCCCGGGAATTAACCTCGTGAACCTCCGCTGCACTCCTTCAATAGCAAGAATGTCCTTCCTCAAATTTGGAGACCAAAACTGTACACAATACTCCAGGTGTGGTCTCACCAGGGCCCTGTACAACTGCAGAAAGACCTCTTTGCTCCTATATTCAACTCCCCTTGTTATGAAGGCCAACATGCCATTAGCTTTCTTAACTGCCTGCTGTACCTGCATGCTTATTTTCAGTGACTGCTGAACAAGGACACCAAGATCTCATTGTACTTCCCCTTTTCCTAACTTGACACCATTCAAATAGTAATCTGCCTTCCTGTTCTTGCCACCAAAGTGGATAACCTCATAGTTATCTACATTAAACTGCATCTGCCATGCATCTGCCCACTCACCCAACCTGTCCAAGTCATCCTGCATTATCTCAACATCCTCTGCACATTTCACACTGCCACCCAGCTTTCTGTCATCTGCAAATTTGCTAATGTTACTTTTAATCCCTTTCTTTTCTAAATCATTAATGTATATTGTAAATAGCTGCGGTCCCAGCACCCAGCCTTGCGGTACCCCACTAGTCTCCACCTGTCATTCTGAAAGGGCCACGTTAATCCCCACTCTTTGTTTCCTGTCTGCCAATCAATTTATGATCCATGTGCTCTAATTTTGCCCACTAATCTCTTATGTGGGACCTTATCAAAGGCTTTCTGAAAGTCCAGGTACACTACATCCACTGGCTCTCCCTTGTCCATTTTCATAGTTACATCCCCCCAAAATTCCAGAAGATTAGTCAAGCATGGTTTCCCCTTTGTAAATCCATGCTGACTCGGACCAATGCTGTTACTGTTACCCAAATGTGCCGCTATTTCATCCTTTATAATTGACTCCAGCATCTTCCCCACCACTGATGTCAGGCTAATTGATTTATAATTCCCTGTTTTCTCTCTCCCTCCTTTCTTAAAAAGTGGGTTAACATTAGCTACCCTCCAGTCCTCAGGAACTGATCCTGAATCTATAGAACATTGGAAAATAATTACCAATGCCTCCACGATTTCTAGAGCCACCACTTTCTAGAGTTTTGTTTACTAAAATGCCTTTCTAAAAAAACTGGCTATCCTGCAGAACCTTGAAAAAGTAAATGACAGAAAGACATATAATTTGATTTTGTTGCTCTAGTTATTTTCTGTTTACAGTATGTTTAGATAACATTTAATGGGAGTCATATATGAACCTATCTATAAATCTGAAGAACACATCCTTTCATTTTGTTGTGATTTTCTTCTTTTAGTGACATTTGTTTCATAAACCAACTCCTGGAATTTTAAGAGTTGCATCCTTTTGGGATAGAATTAGATTTTGTTTAGTTCATAGTACTGAAGATTATCGCGCAATGAGTAGCAGGTAATACATATGCTTTTTGTTCCAGCAGGCATTGGCTTAGATTTGCAGCATTATGTCCACAGGTAAAGGCCCTGATACTTACTAAATGATGCATTGAGACTGGGAGTGAAAGTTATGAGAGGCAAACTTAGAAGTACAGCTTACCAGGTGGATGTTCTGCATGGACCAGAACTACATGCAAAAACCAATTAGGATATCTGAAACAGCCCCCCTTCACACTGTTGTTCTTCCCACAACTACCTCTATAAGGTCACCCCTTGCCTCCTATTCTGCAGTGAATCAAGCTGCTGTTTATCTATCTGTACTAATTAGCTCTGTCTACTGTATGCCATATCCTGCTTTTCACTATGCTGTTAGTCCAGCTAAACATGAAGTTTAAACATGGGCAGATCAAAGGCTAGATAACCTGACATGAATCACTGTCCACAAGGTTCATATTAGGAGAGTGATCAATACAGCACTAATAACTCTCAAGAAGTTCAATACAATCCAATACATAGCAGCTTTTTGGATTGGCACAATAAATGTTTATTCCTTCTTCAACTGACACAGAATGGCTGTAGTGTATATCATCTTCAAAATTCACTGCAGTTTTTTGCACCGGTTATTTTGAAAATTACTCCACTCCCCATGACCTTTGTGACCATGAAGAAAACGGGCAGCAAGTGCATTGGAACAACATTGGCTTCAGGTTTCTCAATTATTCTTGAGAACATGCTAGTGAGCACAGTCTGAATTGCTACAGTCCTTCTAGTAATAGAATACCTACAATTTTGTTGGATAGAAATTTCCTGGATTTAGACTGAGTGACAATGAAGAAGTGGCAATACATTATCCAGCAATGGTCTGGAGGTGTAGAGAGATTGTAAGTCCAAAGTGAGAACTAGCTAGTCAAACAGGAAACTAGGAAATGTTAAGGCATCGGAAATAATGCAGTTGAAGGTGAGAAGAGACTGAATAAGACAGAACGAGAAGAGCCACCGTGGGAAGGAAACCATGGGCCTACCAGGACAAACTTGCTTTTGAATCTTAGGAATAAGAATGGTTGTAGAACCAACTATGAGAAATTATAGAGAAGATCTTCAGAAGAAATGAAGTTAGTGATTGCTTGGGAAACAATTATCTGACATTTTCTGGTGGTGTGCTGGTCCAGAAAGAGTCATGATCACATGTCATAGATCTGCTGTTCAGCTTCTCTCAACAGATGTGCTGAAAAATTTGCTTTTAATCTTTAGTGGGATAAAGATGTGAAGGGATTGTGACTATGATGAAAATGTACCATTTGTGACCAGAAAAATTGCTATTTTTATTAATCATCACCAGCTTGCACATGCAAATTAAAATGGCATACCTGCTATAATTTCACTTTCTTAATACAGTAATACACAAACCTTTCTGTGGGTTTCTCTTGTAATTGATCTACTTCTGTAGGGAAACTGCTTGAATTTCACTACTTAGCCATGTTAAACTCCATTTGGTATTATATAAAAGCAATGTCTTTCCAAATTACACAGTAAATCCTCCGTGCATTCTAAACCCTTAACAAAGTCCATTGCAGAATTTACTTACAGCATGAAACATGAAGATCTCAATGAAAATAAGTGTGGTGTATTCAAGAACATTGCAGTCTGATTATTGAACTTTAAATTTTAATGAACTTTGAATTTTACTATCCTTCTTAGTTCCTTCAGGTAGACTTTCAACTTTGTTTTGTGAGTTCAGAGGTGGTGAAAGAAATATAGGAAAAGCCAGGGATTAATATTATTGCTTTCATCATGTCATGAAGCAAATGTAATACCTGTGGGCAGCCAAAGTTAAGGAGAATATTCCTTCTCAGTTAATGCAGTCAAAGGCATTTCTGAGGTCAATAAATGGTCACACTTAATAGCTGGTGCAGCTCTGCATTTTTAAACAGCTATTGCAGAGGGGATCGTGTCTGCTCTGCCTCAGGATGATCAGAATCCATACTGTTCATTCAGAGAGTAGCTCTTTGGCCACTGGAAGAAGGCAGTTGAGAAAGGCCCTGGTGATGACTTACCTTGTGGGTACAACAATTAAACCTCTCTGTAGCTCCTAGTGTCATATTTACCTCTTTTGCAATCCAGTGAGCAGTTAAGGCACATGTTAATGCTTCATACGGCGGCTGTTTTAAATAAAGATTATTGTCCACAGCTAATATTATTTATTACAGATAGAGACAAGACCATTATCACATTAATCTGCTGAAAGGGATGTAAGGTTCTTTATACAGTATACATAAATTTCAGAGCTGGCGTCTGATGAAAGGCCATCAACCTGAACAATTGACTCCTTTTTTCTCTTAGTACATGTGTTTGAGGTGTTGAGTATTTCCAGCAATACCCTTTATAATATAAATGCAAATTCTTATCGAGGTTCCCTCAAGGATATGCGAACTGCGCCTTCTCCTTTTCCGCATATACAGCAGAAGTAACTTATGGTGAGAAAGTAATCTATGACGCTTCAAAAGATTATAATCGAACATGTTCCTTTACAGATATCTTCCCTTCAGCAGCAGATTCACCTCGCTCCCACCTCCGAAGCAAACAACGGACAGCACGTCATCATAGTAACGTGGCGGCCATCACACCCTCACCAGCAACGTACAGGGTGGGGTCGTCAAGCGCCGGCGGAAGTGACGCACTTGTTGCTGCGGTGACGAGCTTGTCTTGGTGGTCGTTCGATCTCGTTCATTTCGTTTCGCTTTTTAGCACAATCATGTCCGGCGGCGGTGGAGAGTTTGGAAATCCCTTACGCAAGTTTAAGCTCGTCTTTCTTGGTGAACAGAGCGGTGAGTGGTCAGTCTAGGCCCGAAGATGAGCCTCGGATTATCGTGAGCAAAACAGGCTAGGGCAGAGCGCAGGGTGGTAGCATCCGGGCCTTTGGGCGACTTTCAGGCAGGCATTGGGTCCGCGGTGTTTTCCGTGCGCTGCAGGATCGTATTCTCAATGCCGAGCAGATTCACGCTGAAGCCTGGCAATTCACGCCATTTAGATTTGGGTCTAGGACCAATGACCTCACTGAAGGAGACTCCCTCCTCCCACCTGGAAACTTTAGTGATCTAGGCATTAATAATAATGCCTTGAGCGCTTACCCTTTTCTTCTTCTTTAATGATTAGTTCATTAGCTAATAATCGGTCTGTCTCACTCCCTTTCTAATTGTTAGGCCTTTGCATCTCTTCCTCAGACGTTTCTTCCGTTCTTCAGAAGTCGTGTTCTTTTGTATTTTATTTTTTATTTCCACATCCTCATAGACATATCAAGTTAGCCACATCTTTACGCATCGCTCCAAAGTATTAATTAATATGTTGATCAGCAAGTTGGTTGGAGAGCAGCGAAAACAAAATGTGGCTGAATAATATGTATTTGTCAAACTCCAGTCTAGTTTCGAGCAGGCTGTTGGTATTATTATTCTTGCCCCTGCAACTGCTGTCTTTATACGATTTGGGACAATTTATCTGAAATAATTGAATTCCTGTCTGCTGAAGCCAATTTTGCATTTAAGTTTATGAATGGATGAAAAATTTCAACTATTAGCTGGGGCAGCATCTTTGATCTGTAATATTGAGACACTAGTCTCTATAAATATTTCATGTTTCAAAGTCTTTTAAAATATATGCTTGCCTTATCTGTAACGTTTACTGCAGTCAGCTGTTACCTAAAATTGGATGTAAAAGATTCAAATGTTGTTAGTGCCAATTTTTTTCCTTAAATTTCAAAGCATTTCATCTCGGACAATCCACATTGTTTTGCCACTTTTCCTTTCCCAGGTTAGGGTCATTTAACTGCATGTACGCTCCTGTGAATGGCTTTAGCAATTTAGCAAATAAACCTAAAGTAGATCTCTTGTTCTACCAGTTAGTGAAGAAACGCTCCGCAATTAATAATGTGCAAAAAAGCAGTTGTTTGCACTACATTCAAAGGTCCACTCTTGACTTTCTCATAGTGGTTTGTAGATTATTGTGGAATCTGATGTTTGACTTAATGCTCGTCGAACCCAAGATCTCCTTGGTGGAGGTGGTAGGTGGTGATAATAAAAGAACGTTCCAAACCATTGGTTCTATCTTGCTATTTTCTGTGTGGTAAGTAGCATACCCATATCAACTCCAATTATCCAGTTGCTTACAAAAAAAAGTTACTTTTGTTAAACGTGAGATTTTGCAGATGCTGGAAATCCACAGTAACATGCATGAAGTGCTAGAAGAACTCAGCAGGTTAGGTAGCATCTATGGAAATGAATAAATAGTCAACATTTCGGGCCAAGTCCCTTCATCGGGATTGGAAAGGGGGGGAAGATGCAGGAATAAGGTGGGGGAGGAGAGAACAAGCTAGAAAGTGATGGGTAAAGCCAAGTAGGGGGGCAATGAAGTAAGAAGCTGTGAGGTGATAGGTGGAAAAGGCAAAGGACTGGAGAAGAAGGAATCTGATAGGAGAAAAGACTGGACCATGGGAGAAAGGGAAGAATGAGTACCAGAGGGAAGTGATAGGCAGGTGAGGAGGAGGAGGAGGTTAGAGGCCAGAGTGGGGGAATAGAAGAATGAAGGGAGAGGGAAAAAATAATCAATGTTCATGCCATCTGGTTAGAGGCTACTGAGACAGAATGAGATGTTGCTCCTCCACCCTGAGAGTGGCTTCATTGTGGCAGAAGAGGAGGCCCTGGACTGACATGTCAGGTAGGGAATGGTAAACAACAGGAATCCTGCAGATGCTGGAAATTCAAGCAACACACATCAAAGTTGCTGGTGAACGCAGCAGGCCAAGCAGCATCTGTAGGAAGAGGTGCAGTCGACGTTTCAGGCCGAGACCCTTCGTCAGGACTAACTGAAGGAAGAGTGAGTAAGGGATTTGAAAGTTGGAGGGGGAGGGGGAGATCCAAAATGATAGGAGAAGACAGGAGGGGGAGGGATAGAGCCAAGAGCTGGACAGGTGATAGGCAAAAGGGGATACGAGAGGATCATGAGACAGGAGGTCCGGGAAGAAAGACGGGGGGGGGGGGGACCCAGAGGATGGGCAAGAGGTATATTCAGAGGGACAGAGGGAGAAAAAGGAGAGTGAGAGAAAGAATGTGTGCATAAAAATAAGTAACAGATGGGGTACGAGGGGGAGGTGGGGCCTAGCGGAAGTTAGAGAAGTCGATGTTCATGCCATCAGGTTGGAGGCTACCCAGACGGAATATAAGGTGTTGTTCCTCCAACCTGAGTGTGGCTTCATCTTTACAGTAGAGGAGGCCGTGAATAGGCATGTCAGAATGGGAATGGGATGTGGAATTAAAATGTGTGGCCACTTGGAGATCCTGCTTTCTCTGGCGGACAGAGCGTAGATGTTCAGCAAAGCGGTCTCCCAGTCTGCGTCGGGTCTCGCCAATATATAAAAGGCCACATCGGGAGCACCGGACGCAGTATATCACCCCAGTCAACTCACAGGTGAAGTGTAGCCTCACCTGGAAGGACTGTTTGGGGCCCTGAATGGTAGTAAGGGAGGAAGTGTAAGAGCATGTGTAGCACTTGTTCTGCTTACACGGATAAGTGCCAGGAGGGAGATCAGTGGGGAGGGATGGGGGGGGGGCGAATGGACAGGGGTGTTGCCTAGGGAGCGATCCCTGCGGAATGCAGAGGTGGGGGGGAGGGAAAGATGTGCTTAGTGGTGGGATCCCGTTGGAGGTGGCGGAAGTTACGGAGAATAATATGTTGGACCCGGAGGCTGGTGGGGTGGTAGGTGAGGACCAGGGGAACCCTATTCCTAGTGGGGTGGCGGGAGGATGGAGTGAGAGCAGATGTACGTGAAATGGGGGAGATGCGTTTAAGAGCAGAGTTGATAGTGGAGGAAGGGAAGCCCCTTTCTTTAAAAAAGGAAGACATCTCCCTCGTCCTAGAATGAAAAGCCTCATCCTGAGAGCAGATGCGGCGGAGACGGAGGAATTGCGAGAAGGGGATGGCGTTTTTGCAAGAGACAGGGTGAGAAGAGGAATAGTTCAGATAGCTGTGAGAGTCAGTAGGCTTATAGTAGACATCAGTGGATAAGCTGTCTCCAGAGACAGAGACAGAAAGATCCAGAAAGGGGAGGGAGGTGTCGGAAATGGACCAGGTAAACTTGAGGGCAGGGTGAAAGTTGGAGGCAAAGTTAATAAAGTCAACGAGTTCTGCATGCGTGCAGGAAGCAGCGCCAATGCAGTCGTCGATGTAGCGAAGGAAAAGTGGGGGACAGATACCAGAATAGGCACGGAACATAGATTGTTCCACAAAGCCAACAAAAAGGCAGGCATAGCTAGGACCCATACGGGTGCCCATAGCTACACCTTTAGTTTGGAGGAAGTGGGAGGAGCCAAAGGAGAAATTATTAAGAGTAAGGACTAATTCCGCTAGACGGAGCAGAGTGGTGGTAGAGGGGAACTGATTAGGTCTAAAAGCTCTACGCTTCTTTTTGGATTCCAGACCTCGCATGCAGAACTCGTTGACTTTATTAACTTTGCCTCCAACTTTCACCCTGCCCTCAAGTTTACCTGGTCCATTTCCGACACCTCCCTCCCCTTTCTAGATCTTTCTGTCTCTGTCTCTGGAGACAGCTTATCCACTGATGTCTACTATAAGCCTACTGACTCTCACAGCTATCTGGACTATTCCTCTTCTCACCCTGTCTCTTGCAAAAACGCCATCCCCTTCTCGCAATTCCTCCGTCTCCGCCGCACCTGCTCTCAGGATGAGGCTTTTCATTCTAGGACGGGGGAGATGTCTTCCTTTTTTAAAGAAAGGGGCTTCCCTTCCTCCACTATCAACTCTGCTCTTAAACGCATCTCCCCCATTTCACGTACATCTGCTCTCACTCCATCCTCCCGCCACCCCACTAGGAATAGAGTTCCCCTGGTCCTCACCTACCACCCCACCAGCCTCCGGGTCCAACATATTATTCTCCGTAACTTCCGCCACCTCCAACGGGATCCCACCACTAAGCACATCTTTCCCTCCCCCCCCCCCCCCGCATTCCGCAGGGATCGCTCCCTAGGCAACACCCTTGTCCATTCATCCCCCCCATCCCTCCCCACTGATCTTCCTCCTGGCACTTATCCGTGTAAGCAGAACAAGTGCTACACATGCTCTTGCACTTCCTCCCTTACCACCATTCAGGGCCCCAAACAGTCCTTCCAGGTGAGGCTACACTTCACCTGTGAGTCGACTGGGGTGATATACTGCGTCCGGTGCTCCCGATGTGGCCTTTTATATATTGGCGAGACCCGACGCAGACTGGGAGACCGCTTTGCTGAACATCTACGCTCTGTCCGCCAGAGAAAGCAGGATCTCCCAGTGGCCACACATTTTAATTCCACATCCCATTCCCATTCTGACATGCCTATTCACGGCCTCCTCTACTGTAAAGATGAAGCCACACTCAGGTTGGAGGAACAACACCTTATATTCCGTCTGGGTAGCCTCCAACCTGATGGCATGAACATCGACTTCTCTAACTTCCGCTAGGCCCCACCTCCCCCTCGTACCCCATCTGTTACTTATTTTTATGCACACATTCTTTCTCTCACTCTCCTTTTTCTCCCTCTGTCCCTCTGAATATACCTCTTGCCCATCCTCTGGGTCCCCCCCCCCCCGTCTTTCTTCCCGGACCTCCTGTCTCATGATCCTCTCGTATCCCCTTTTGCCTATCACCTGTCCAGCTCTTGGCTCTATCCCTCCCCCTCCTGTCTTCTCCTATCATTTTGGATCTCCCCCTCCCCCTCCAACTTTCAAATCCCTTACTCACTCTTCCTTCAGTTAGTCCTGACGAAGGGTCTCGGCCTGAAACGTCGACTGCACCTCTTCCTACAGATGCTGCTTGGCCTGCTGCGTTCACCAGCAACTTTGATGTGTGTTGCTTGAATTTCCAGCATCTGCAGGATTCCTGTTGTTTACCATTCCCTACCTGACATGTCAGTCCAGGGCCTCCTCTTCTGCCACAATGAAGCCACTCTCAGGGTGGAGGAGCAACATCTCATTCTGTCTCAGTAGCCTCTAACCAGATGGCATGAACATTGATTATTTTTTCCCTCTCCCTTCATTCTTCTATTCCCCCACTCTGGCCTCTAACCTCCTCCTCCTCCTCACCTGCCTATCACTTCCCTCTGGTACTCATTCTTCCCTTTCTCCCATGGTCCAGTCTTTTCTCCTATCAGATTCCTTCTTCTCCAGTCCTTTGCCTTTTCCACCTATCACCTCACAGCTTCTTACTTCATTGCCCCCCTACTTGGCTTTACCCATCACTTTCTAGCTTGTTCTCTCCTCCCCCACCTTATTCCTGCATCTTCCCCCCCTTTCCAATCCCAATGAAGGGACTTGGCCTGAAATGTTGACTATTTATTCATTTCCATAGATGCTACCTAACCTGCTGAGTTCTTCTAGCACTTCATGGGAATGGTGATGGAGTTAAAATAGTTGGCCAGCGCTGATCTTTGCAGGTGGAGCTGAAGTGCGCAACAAAGCAGTCTCCCAATTTATGCCATCTCACCAATGTAGAGATGCATCAGGAGCACCGGATACAATGGATTACCGCAACAGATTCTCAAGTGAAGTGTTGCCTCACCTGGAAGTACTATTTGAGGCTGGAAATGGAGGTGAAGGAGGAGGTTAATGAGCTGGTGTAGCATTTCTGTTGCTTGCAGTGTGCCGGTACGAATGGACAAGGGAATCATGGAGCGATCTTTGCGGAAAGCAGAGAGTGGAATAGAGGTAAAAATGTGTTTGGTGGTAGGATCTCGTTGAAGATGGAGGAATTTGCGGGGAATAATGAATGTGCAGACTCATGGGGTTGTAGGTGAGGACAGGGAACTCTATCCCTGTTAAGGCGGCAAGAAGATGGGGGGAGTGCAGGTGGGGAGAAGATGGGCTGAAAGTTTTGTTAACGTATTTGTTAGTTTTAATTTTGATAGGAACCTGCTTGCCTTCTATGATGCCTTGTATTTATGGTTCCTGCAAAGGAACCTGTACATTGTACCAGGAGCATTTATATTATCCCTCTTCAGAGCTAATTTCTTTGTTGCATTTTATAAAGGGCCATGGACATACTGTTCCAGCAGGAAATCTCACAAGCAAAATTATTCAATATGATGTTCAAGTGAGGATATCCAATGTAGAGTATTTCTTCACAGTGAGAAATTGAATAATATGCTGTTCATATTTTTGCATACAAATCAAAGTAAATAGATTTAGCAAATTTGAAAGCAAGTAGTGTAATGGCCCTTTTTCCCCCCAAGAAGATCTGAATACAAAATTAAGGGTATCTTGCTCCAATTATATAAACCTTAGTGTTGCTGCATCTGGAATATTGTGTACAGGTCAAATTTCTCCACCTAAGTATATACAGGCAGTGAGGTACAACAAAGATTTGCCAGGTTGCCTGGCATGCTGCATGCCCTACATTCTCATTCAAATGGAAAGAATTTCTCCAGGCCTAACAGGGTAGATGCAGAGACATTTTAGTTGGTTGTGGCATCATGAATCAAAAAACAGAATGAAAATAAGGGGTCGACCATTTAGAACAGATGTGAAGAAATTTGTGAACACATTGTGAATTTAGGTCTTCAGAATTCACTGTCCATTGAAGGCTTTTATATACAAGATCAAAGTTCAATAGATTTTTGCTTTGAAGAGAACTGGAGGATATGGGGTTACTGCAAGGTATAAGACAACTAAGCAGTATTAGGCCATTCGGTACATCAGGGCTGCTCTGCCATTTCATCATAGCTGATTTATTATCCCTCTCAACCCAATTCTCAAGCCTTGTCTCTAACCTGTGATTCCTTAACTAATCAAGAACCTATCAACCTCCACTTTAAATATACTCAATGGTCTTCACAGCTGTCTGCGGTAATAAATTCACAGACTTATCACCCTCTGATTAAAGAAATTCCTTGTCATCTCTGTTCTCAATGGTCATTCCTCTTTGCTAAGGTTGTGCCCTCTGGTACTAGACTCAGCACTACAGGAACCATTCTCTCCACACCCACTCTATCTAGACCTTTCAATATTCAATTGGGTTTAATGAGATTCCCCCCCCCCCCGCCATTCTTCTAAATTCCAATGAGTACAGACCCAGAGCTATCAGACGCTCCTCATATGATAACCTTTTCTTTCCTGGAGTCATCCTTGTGAATCTTTCCTGAACACACTCCAATGCCAGTACCTCTTTTCTTGTATGAAGAGCCCAAAACTGTTCACAATACTAAAGGTGAGGCCTCGCCAGTGCATTATAAAGCCTCAGCATCACATCCCTGCTCTTGTTTTCTAGACCCCTTGAAATGAATGCTAACATTGTACTTGCTTTCCTCACTACCGACTCTACCTGCAAGTTAACTTTTAGAGTGTTCTGCACAAGGACTCCCAAGTCCCTTTGCATCTCAGATTTTTGGATTTGAAAGTAGTCTGCACACATATTTCTACTTCCAAAGTGCATGACTATGCATTTTCCAACTTTGTATTTTATTTGCCACTTTCTTGCCCATTCTCCTAATCTGTCTAAGTCTTCCTGCAGCCTTTCCTTAACACTACCTGCCCCTCCACCAATTATAAACTTGGCAACAAAGCCATCTATTCCATCATGTAAACATTGATATATAACATAAAAAGAAACGGACCCAACACCAACCGCTGCAGAACACCACTAGTCACTGGCAGCCAACTAAAAAAGGATCCTTTTATTCCCACTCGCTACCTCCTACCAATCAGCCAGTGCTCTAACCATGCTAGTAACTTTCCTGTAATACCGTGGGCTCTTAACTTGGTAAGTAGCCTCATGTGTGGCACCTTGTCAAAGGCCTTCTGAAAGTCCAAATATACAACATCAACTGTTTCCCCTTATCTATCCTACTTGTAATCTCCTCAAAGAATTCCAACAGGTTCGTCAGGCAAGATTTTCCCTGAAGGAATCCATGCTGACTTTGTCCTATCTTGTCCTGTGTCACCAAGTACTCCATAACCTCATCCTTAACACTTGACTCCAACAACTTCCCAACCATTGAGGTCAGGCTAACTGGTCTATAATTTCCTTTCTGCTGATTTTACAATTTTCCAGTCCTCTGGCATCATGCCAGCTTCCAATGGTTTTTGAAAGATCATTATTAGTGCCTCCACAACCTCTACCGATACCTTTTTCAGAACTCGAGGGTGCAGTTCATCTGGTCTGGGTAACTTGTGTCCCCTTGGGTCTTTCAGCTTCTCCTTTGTAATAGTAACTGCAGTCACTTCTCTTCCCTTGGACCCTTCAACATCTGGCGCACTGCTAGTGTCTTCCACAGTGAAGACTATTGCAAAATACTCATTTAGTTCATCTGCCATCTTGGTGTTCCCCATTATTATTTCTCCGGCCTCATTTTCTAGTGGTCCTATATACACTGTCATCTCTTTTATGTTTTACATACTTGAAAAAGCTTTTGATACTGATTTTGTATACACTTTGATATTGTTTGCTAACTTGCTTTCATATTTCATCTTTTCCCTCCAAATAATTCTTTTAGTTGCTCTCTGTAGGGTTTTAAAAGCTTCCCAATCCTCTGTCTTCCCACTAATTTTTGTGTTGTTGTATGCCGTCTTTTGCTTTTACATTAGCTTTGACTTCCCTTGTCAGCCACGGTTGTACTATTTTGCCATTTGAGTATTTCTTCATTTTTGAAATACATTTATCCTGCATTTTCCTCAATCTTCCCAGAAACTCATGCCATCGCTACTCTGCTGTCATCCCTGCTAGCATCTCCTTCCAATTTACTTTGGCCTACTCCTTTCTCATACCACTGTAATTTCCTTTACTCCACTGAAATACTGCCACATTAGACTTTACTTTCATTTCTAACCTTTTCTTTCATTCATATGCAGCTGTGGTAAAAGATCAAATAATCTTATTGAATGTTAGAGCATACATGAAGGACTGAAAAGCTTGCTTCCACTTTCCTTGTTTGGTTCAGCTTGCACAATTCCAAGTTTGAAGGCAACTTAACAGAATGATTAAGAGTAAAAAGGGACTGGAAAAGGTCAATTCAGGCATAAATCTATTTTGTCCACAGTCTGTTATCAAATACAATTAAAAAGATAAAATTGCAGTTTTGCAAGGACTAGTAAAAGAAATCAAGTGGGCAGTGATGCATACATTGATGTACTTGGGTTTTTTAATGTATAATTCTAACTTAATAAAAATATTGAAAACATTGACGGTTTTAATTCATTTCTAAATTTGAGCTACATCACCTTGCTTTATTATTGGAAATACAAATGATATATATGGGCCTGTTTTAAGGGAAGTATTTATGTTACAAAAACAAATTTTGATGCACTTGGACAGAGATTTATGAGGTGAGGAAGTGTTATTTCATCAACTGAGATTACTAAAGTCTAGTTACCACATCCGCTTAACAGAAGGTTAAATATTTAATTTTCCAAAACTTTACCAGGAACAACTTAAGACCAACAATCTCATGCAGTCTGTCATCATTACAGTATATTCTCTAAGAGTATTGCTGGTGGTGATGCAGTAGTAAATGTAGTGTAGTAGCAACTGGACTATTCATTTAGTAATAATCAGTGCGTGTGGCAGAAGCATAGTGTACATTTTGTATGGGTTATCGTCATTCTGTTTACACTAATGCTGCCTTGGTAAAGCAAAATTATCAAAGACCCTATCCACCTTGGACATTTTGTCTTCTTCCCACCGTATCCGGCTGAAGATTTGAGAGTCTGAAGGCAATGTACCACTATGCTCAAGGACAGCTTGGATCCCATTATTAAAAGACAATTGAAAAGTCCCCTAGTAAAATAAAAATGAACTCTTGACCTCAATCTATCTCATTATTACCTTGCACCTTATTGTCTGCCTGCACTGCAGTTTCTCTGTTTACTTTGTACTACCTCAATGCACTGTTGTATTGAATAGATCTGTATGAACAGTATGCAATGCAGGTTTTTCCACTATCTGTACGTGTGACAACTTCCACCTCGACCCTTCTAGGTGCTAACCAGTTAATTTTGGATTAACAATTTTACAGTTGCATGGTCTTTTTTATTTTTGAGAATAAATCTTGCTAGGATTATTCTCAGAAAACAATATTTTCATAATTTAGTTCTTAAAATGACTATTTATATTAAGTTGTGGTCTACAGGTCAGTGTTCAGAAGTCAGTGCTGCTTATGTTAACCAACAAGCCAGAAATATAATTCCTATTCATTATTAATTTTCTGACCTAGTATATTTTCCAGACTTAAGTAAAATTATCAACTGTATCAAAAGATCTAATTAGTGTATGTTATATATTGGATATAATTTGCTTAAAATTGCTAGATTGTGCAAACTGGTCATAAAGTTAAAATCCCAAGACTAGGCTAAATCAAGATTTTTTTTATGTGGCTACGGTTTGAAATTCTTTTTTCACTCATTAGGGTAGCCACTTATAAGGGCCAAATTGTACCGGTCCTGATGTTCACAAAATGTACTGGTCCACATTACAAGAATGTATTGATGAGTTATCCTGTACCACCTTTGGTATTAATTTCACCCCTGTTTTGATTAAATGCCAAATACTTTGGTGATAGTTCTTTCATTTGCTTATATGTGGCACCCTCCTTCATTCTACAAATTTCATTAATGAGCCCTAGGCAACCCTGTAAGTATCGTGGGGGGGGGGGGGGCAGAATTGTATATTATTTGTATCCTGAGGCTTTCTTCAGTCAAAAATCATGATTCTGCTATTTTCTCAGATCAGCTTTTGCTGATCAGGAAATTATGTTTCCTAATGTTGCTTCAGGCAAATAATACTGCTTTATGCATCTGCCCGTACTAGAGTATTTCAGTTCACATGGAAATTAATCCTTACCAAGCATGTCAATGGCAAAACTGATTCTGAGCCCAGTGGAAATGATTGAATCTTGCCACAAGGATTTTAACTGCAAGGACATATGTTTTTAAAATCTAGTCCTGACTAATTACAAGTTCTGACTAATTCCTTTATCTGAAATTCTGAAATCCAAAAAGCTCCGAAAAAGGAAGTTTTTCTCGTCAACAGCTGACGTCACTCAGGTGTGACATGGCAGCACTAGCAGAGGCCGCCAGATGTCATTTGTGGCTCAGCGCTCGTACTGATTATACGTGCATTTGCTGTTTGCTGATATTTTGTGTTCACTGTTGACTTTGTATTTAATTTCACTGTGAAAATGTCAAAAAGAGCTGCAGATACCCGTATGGGTAACAATGAGAAAAAGAGAAGGTTGCATGGATGAACTACAACAATTGTTCATCCAAGTTTGGCAAAAGAATAAATCAAAGAAGGTAGTGCACCCGTGGCTGACAAGAGAAATTAGGGATAGTATCAATTCCAAAGAAGCAGCATACAAATTTGCCAGAGAAAGTGGCTCACCTGAGGTCTGGGAGAAATTCAGAGTTCAGCAGAGGAGGACAAAGGGCTTAATTAAGAAGGGGAAAAAAGATTATGAGAGAAAACTGGCAGGGAACATAAAAACTAACTGTAAAAGCTTTTATAGATATGTAAAAAGGAAAAGACTGGTAAAGACAAATGTAGGTCCCCTACAGACAGAAACAGGTGAATTGATTATGGGGAGCAAGGACATGGCAGACCAATTGAATAATTACTTTGGTTCTGTCTTCACTAAGGAGGACATAAATAATCTTCCAGAAATAGTAGGGGACAGAGGGTCCAGTGAGATGGAGGAACTGAGCGAAATACATGTTAGTAGGGAAGTGGTGTTAGGTAAATTGAAGGGATTGAAGGCAGATAAATCCCCAGGGCCAGATGGTCTGCATCCCAGGGTGCTTAAGGAAGTAGCCCAAGAAATAGTGGATGCATTAGTGATAATTTTTCAAAACTCATTAGATTCTGGACTAGTTCCTGAGGATTGGAGGGTGGCTAATGTAACCCCACTTTTTAAAAAAGGAGGGAGAGAGAAACCGGGGAATTATAGACCGGTTAGCCTAACGTCGGTGGTGGGGAAACTGCTGGAGTCAGTTACCAAAGATGTGATAACAGCACATTTGGAAAGCGGTGAAATCATCGGACAAAGTCAGCATGGATTTGTGAAAGGAAAATCATGTCTGACAAATCTCATAGAATTTTTTGAGGATGTAACTAGTAGAGTGGATAGGGGAGAACCAGTGGATGTGGTATATTTGGATTTTCAAAAGGCTTTTGACAAGGTCCCACACAGGAGATTAGTGTGCAAACTTAAAGCACACGGTATTGGGGGTAAGGTATTGATGTGGATGGAGAATTGGTTAGCAGACAGGAAGCAAAGAGTGGGAATAAACGGGACCTTTTCAGAATGGCAGGCAGTGACTAGTGGGGTACCGCAAGGCTCAGTGCTGTGACCCCAGTTGTTTACAATATATATTAATGACTTGGATGAGGGAATTAAATGCAGCATCTCCAAGTTTGCGGATGACACGAAGCTGGGTGGCAGTGTTAGCTGTGAGGAGGATGCTAAGAGGATGCAGAGTGACTTGGATAGGTTGGGTGAGTGGGCAAATTCATGGCAGATGCAATTTAATGTGGATAAATGTGAAGTTATCCACTTTGGTGGCAAAAATAGGAGAACAGATTATTATCTGAATGGTGGCCAATTAGGAAAAGAGGAGGTGCAACAAGACCTGGGTGTCATTATACACCAGTCATTGAAAGTGGGCATGCAGGTACAGCAGGCGGTGAAAAAGGCAAATAGTATGCTGGCATTTATAGCGAGAGGATTCGAGTACAGGAGCAGGGAGGTACTACTGCAGTTGTACAAGGCCTTGGTGAGACCACACCTGGAGTATTATGTGCAGTTTTGGTCCCCTAATCTGAGGAAAGACATCCTTGCCATAGAGGGAGTACAAAGAAGGTTCACCAGATTAATTCCTGGGATGGCAGGACTTTCATATGAAGAAAGACTGGATGACCTGGGCTTGTACTCGTTGGAATTTAGAAGATTGAGGGGGGATCTGATTGAAACGTATAAAATCCTAAAGGGATTGGACAGGCTAGATGCAGGAAGATTGTTTCCGATGTTGGGGAAGTCCGGAACAAGAGGTCACAGTTTGAGGATAAAGGGGAAGCCTTTTAGGACCGAGATTAGGAAAAACTTCTTCACACAGAGAGTGGTGAATCTGTGGAATTCTCTGCCACAGGAAACAGTTGAGGCCAGTTCATTGGCTATATTTAAGAGGGAGTTAGATATGGCCCTTGTGGCTACGGGGATCAGGGGGTATGGAGGGAAGGCTGGGGCGGGGTTCTGAGTTGGATGATCAGCCATGATCATAATAAATGGCGGTGCAGGCTCGAAGGGCCGAATGGCCTACTCCTGCACCTATTTTCTATGTTTCTATGAAACATCTGTCATTATCAATAACACAAAGTGGAGTTATTGCAGAAGCTTGATTGTGGTGTGTCTGTGCGGCATCTTACTGAAGAAAATAGTGTCGGAACTACCACTGTATATGATTTAAATAAACAGAAAGACAAGTTACTAAAGTTTTATAGTGACAGTGACGTTCTACATTTATTCCAATAAGTTATTTACCATGTGTTTGATTCGGTTCGTTTGAAGCTGTATAATTTTGTTTTATTGAATGTTTTTGTTGGAAATTTTTTTCTTGTCATTATTCCCTAAACAATACAGTATAACAGCTACTTACATAGCATTCACATTGAATTAGGTATTATAAGTAATCTAGAGATGCTTTAAAGTATACGGGAGGATGTGCGTATGTTTGGTGCGCCGCCAGGTCCTAAAGTCCACTGCACTGAGCCAGGTTAAATAAGGGACTTGAGTATACGTGTTTTTTGGTATGGGGGGGGGTGGGGTTCTGAAATCTTAAAAATTCTGAAATGCAGCTGGCCCCAAGGATTTCGGATAAGGGATTGTGGACCTGTATTTTACTATCCAGTGTGTCCTTTACTGAAAGGTATAATCTTCCAATTTTGATTTCTTCTATCTGATATGTCCTTTTTATAATTTGCCAACCAGATCTTTACACAGTTCCCTAATGCTGTCAAACCAAAGCTTAATTGTTTCATAATTTCCACATTTTCCTCAGTTTGAAAATAAAACTTTACATTTGGTTCAATGTGTTTGGCCTTTTCTTTAATGAGGCTCTGGTGATTTTTCTCATTTGTGTTGAGGAATTTTAACCATTGTGTATCCTACTTCTCTTGTGCCTTATTCTTTATTTGCGCTTCATTGGAAGAATTTTTGAAATTACCTGAATACCATCTTTTGTACTCCCTTTGTATTTGTACAGATAATTTATTGAAATTGCTGCAAAAAGATGTTTCCTGTTTTTCCACTGGTCGTTTTCTCTTTGGTTGTGATTTGCACTTGTGCTAAAACTAGCTGTTCTATAGTTCCTTGAGTATGCTGTGTTTCCCTTGTACAAATACAAATAGTTAAATATGCTACTGTTTTCTCTCTAGATTCTTTCAGTCCTGTCCAAGTGTCTTCACCTCTATTTTGGACTATAGTTGGTTTATTTAATTATTTTTAAATTTTATTTTCTGACATGTCAAACTGATTTACCTGTCAGATAAATGTTTTTAAGTCAATTATTTAATAGTTAAAGATTTTATTCTGCAATTAAGCTTCGTATTTTATATTCATTTACTTGTCAAAAGTTTTTCTAGTTTTTATGTCTTGATGATTTTGATTTCACAGTTCTTCATTTTGCTTTTCTGGCTTCATATTAACAAAGAAGAATACAAAAGTTATAATTTCCTCTGCTATTCATGTAGATAATACAGAGGATTCTAGTTAATTGGGACACATCAGGACCAGTACATTTTGGCCCTAGGAAGCAGCTGCCCCAGTTAGCTGATGACAGTACTATAAAACTGTATCATATACATCGATGGAAGGATTCATCCAGTGTAAGCAAGGAACAAAATCAGCACAGTCAACTAGTGCAGATAATAGACTGCCTTCATAAAATATTTTTGACAATTGCATCCTTCAAATCTTCATTTTCATTGTAACATTCAAGATAATGATTAATATCTTGAAAATCTTTGTAGTTCCTAATTTGTTGAAGTAGTGAAATCATTTCATTTTCACTCTCGGCCATTTCTGGCATCTCCAAGCCTGAGTGCTTGAAACCGCATAGAACAAAACAGTTCTGAGTTGTCCTACTGTTTATATCTTGTGTGACAAAAATCTTTGCTTTTTGAACACAAAACACATGCAACTAACACTATTTAAAAACTGCTTGCTCTAAGCATGATGTAGTGTCAAACAGCCACACAAGTGTATACGACTATCACTAGTTAAACCCTGTTTGGCAACAGTCTCCTGCCCCAATTAAGCAGCATAGTGTCCCAAATAAATCAAGGGAATCCCAGCAATAAGCAGCTACCTCAATTAAACTGTATATGGCAATTTCCTTTTTGTCTTTATTCATGGTAACTTATCAGTATTTACTTTTAATTTTTAGCAGAATATTTCTTTCTTGCATTCTGCTGGATCTTCCTCTGTTTCCCTTTTCCATGTCATTGTTTGCCACGCTTGCTCTCCATTTAATTTTTCAAATTCTGTTTTCAACCTTTAAATCAGCTCTTTACCATTCTTTTAGGAACTTAATTTAATTTCCTTTAAATTATTATCATAACTCTAATTATAGGCACTATTTCTCAGTTTTTATTTATTGAAAACATTGCCAGGTGTATTGATTAGAGTTATAACTTGAATTTTTGGATCCATTCATGGTTTCAAGCAAGTCTGGAAAATGTGATGTTATACCACAATTAAGCAAAGAATTTGTGATGTGGTCTCAAACTTGTTCAAACAGCCCTATGCAAAATCGAAAATTAGGTTATGTCAAAACCTTAGTTTGTTTTTTGCCTAGATAGTTAGAAAGGAGTACTGTCCACATTGTAGGAACTCCATCCTAACCATGTCCGAAGGAATTAATTTGCAGTTCCACAACAATTTTTTTTTTTGTCTCATTAAGTATTTCCGTACAACTTTTTTTTTAGCATTGGCCGTTGAAAGGGACTACAGATAGAAAAATATATAAAAACATATAACATATAAAACTCTGGTTAGGTCACACTTGGAGTACTGTGTCCAGTTCTGGTCGCCTCACTATAGGAAGGATGTGGAAGCATTGGAAATGGTACAGGGGAGATTTACCAGGATGCTGCCTGGTTTAGAGAGTATGGATTATGATCAGAGATTAAGGGAGCTAGGGCTTTACTCTTTGGAGAGAAGCAGGATGAGAGGAGAGATGATAGAGGTGTACAAGATATTAATAGATAGAGTGGATAGCCAGCGCCTCTTCCCCAGGGCACCATTGCTCAATACAAGAGGACATGGCTTTAAGGTAAGGGGTGGGAAGTTCAAGGGGGATATTAGAGGAAGGTTTTTTACTCAGAGAGTGGTTGGTGCCTGGAATACACAGCCTGAGTCAGTGGTGGACGCAGATACACTAGTGAAATTTAAGAGACTACTTGACAGGTAAATGGAGGAATTTAAGGTGGGGGGGGTTATATGGGAGGCAGGGTTTGAGGGTCAGGGCAACATTGTGGGCCGAATGGCCTGTAATGTGCTGTACTGTTCTATGTTCTATAATTTAAAATAACTAAAATACTTCACGTGTTCAGATAAATCAACCTGAGTTTTTAAAGGCCTACTGCATTCTTCACTGATTATCTGGCTCCTAAACTATTTAAAAGAATTTTTGCCTTTGTAACTACAAGTGTCTGTTGTCTTTTTCCAGTAAAGTACTCAGGTAACGCCATTTCCAATTTGAGAGATTTGATTCTGGAAATGATATGTGGAGCAAATCTTCACAAATCATAAAGAATAGTGAATATAAGTTATGTTAGTATTTTAAAGTGTGCTGTGGATGGAGAATGGTATGCTATTTATTATAATGAGAAACAGATTTGAAAGTCAACAACATAATCCAATAAGTTAATGATGTATATATACATATGTAAGGAGACAGACACAGAGTCTATAGATGTGAGGCAAAGTAACAGCGACGTCCCTGACTGGAGGCCTGTGACTTGTGGAGTGCCTCAGTGACTGGTGCTGGGTCTTGTTTGTCATCTACATCAATGATCTGGATGATAATGTTAACTAAATTAGCAAATTTGTGGATGACACCAAGATTGGGGGTTTAATGGACAGTGAGGAAGACTCCCAGTGTTTGCAGTGGGATTTGGGCCAACTAGAAAAATGGCAGATGGGATTTAAAGCAGAGAAGTGCAAGGTGTTGCACTCCAGTTGGACCAACCAGGACAGGTCTTACACAGTGAGCGGTAGGGCACAGAGGAGTGCAGTCGAACAAGGGGATCTGGGAATACAGGTCCATAATTCGATAAAAGTGGCGGCACAGGCCAATAAGGTAGTAAAGAAAGCTTTTGGCACATTGGCTTTCATAAATCAAAGTATTGAGTACAAGAGGTGGGATGTTATGTTGAAGTTGTATAAGATGAAAGTTGAGGCCTAATTTTGAGTATTGTGTGCAGTTTTGGTCACTTACCTACAGGGAAGATGTAAATAAAAGTACAGACAAAACTTACAAGGATGTAGCCAGGACTGGAGGATCTAAGTTATAAGGAAAGACTGAATAGGTTCGGACTTTATTCCTTTGAACATAGAAGATTGAAGAGAGATTTAATAGAGGTATACAAAATTATGAGGGTTATAGATAGGGTAAATGTAAGCAGGCTTTTTTCCACTGAGATGGGTGGGACTACAACTAGAGGTCACGAGTTAATGGTGAAGAGTGAAATGTTTAAGGGAAGCATGAGAGTAAACTTCATTCAGAGGGCTGTGAGAGTGTGGAATGAGCTGCCAGCGCAAGTGGTGTATGCAAGCTCAATTTCAACCTTTCAGAAATATGGATAAGTTCATGGGTGAGAAGGGTACGGAGGGTTATGGTCCAGGTGCAGGTCGATTGTACTAGGCAGGTTAAATGGTTCACCATGGACCAGATGGGCCTTAGGGCCTATTTCTGTGCTGTACTTTTCTATGACTATATACAAGCTGTCCCAGATTACAAGCGCTCTATTTATGGGCACCTCCTACACACAAATGAGCTCCCCTAATATTATAAAGTTTAAAAGTGCATGATTTCATTTCTACAAACAGAGGAATTGTTTTTCTTTCTACTTTTAGTAACACTTAACAGTTTTGTGTTTTGATGCCATTTGTTACATCACTGAGGAGATACTGTTACCATATCATGTTTTTTGGGGGGGATTTTTCAGTTTTGGGCATCTGTAAAAAAAAAAGCATCTGTATTTGTTCTGTCAATTGTACATGATATTTCACTCTTGTGGATTATTTTCCTTTAATCTATAAAAGTACAATTTCTAATTCATGTAATGTTTGTGTTGCAGTTGGAAAGACATCGCTGATAACTAGGTTTATGTATGACAGCTTCGACAATACTTATCAGGTTAGTGGCACAATTGACTAATAGCTATAACTTGGTCAGGGTTCAATTTATAACAACGTTCCACTGCTCATGGTCATTCCTTGCTGTTACTTGTAATATCTGGGGAAAGGCAACTTGTAATGCAATTCTTATAGTGCTTATTTTCAGGATTGTTTGCTTCCATTTGTTAAATTGAATGTGTTAATTTCAATCAAGAGCCACAGAATCTTAAATGTTAATGAAACATGGAGAATTATCTCCATAAAGATAGCTTCAGAGACCCTGATCCTAATCATGGGTGCTGTCTGTGTGGGGGGGTTGATGGTAACCAATCAATAGCACATCCTTGTATGTGGTAGGAACTGGAGGACCCGAAGGAAAGACTGATCACAGGGAAAATCAGCAAATTCAGCAGAGACATCACCCATGATCAGAATTGATATCGGGTCACTAAATATGAGGCAGTAGTGCTAGCAAGGAAAGTTCTTACAAAATTGTGTATTTTGTAGTATCTCTTGACGTAGTAATATGTGCCTAAGCACTCCACTGAAGCATTATCAGGTGAGTTTCCCACTAAACCATAAAAGTGAATATTGGACTTGTGACTAAAGGTTCTCTCAGGGAGTGGCTTTATAGGAAGGAGATGTAGAGCATTATGGAGACTATTTCCAAGTTTGAGCTGTGATATTTGAAGGCATGGACACCAGAGGGGATACCTTATGCCAAACTGTACATAAGGCCGGAGTTGAAACAAACTGATGTTTGGAGGTAAGACGGAGCCTTAGAAGCATTATGGTACAAAATTAGGCTATTTCCCAATTGAATAAACACAAAATAATCTGCAGATGCTGGGGTCAAAGCAACACTCACAACGAGCCGGAGGAACTCAGCAGGTCAGGCAGCATCCGTGGAAAAGATTGGTCGACGTTTCGGGCCGGAACCCTTCGTCAGGACTGTAGAGGGAAGGGGCAGAGGCCCTATAAAGAAAGTGGTGGGAGAGTGGGAAGGAGAAGGCCGGTAGGTTCCAGGTGAAAAACCAGTTGGGGGAAAGATAAAGGGGTGGGGGAAGGGAGGCAGGGAGGTGATAGGCAGGAAAGGTGAAGAAGGGATAGGGGAAAACACAATGGGTAGTAGAAGGAGGCGGAACCATGAGGGAGGTGATAGGCAGCTGGGGAAGGGGGCACAGTGAAACAGGGATGGGGGACGGGAGGGAAGGGAATTACTGAAAGTTGGAGAATTCTGTGTTCATACCTAGACGTTATATGAGGTGTTGCTCCTCCAACCTGAGTTTAGCCTCATCATGGCAGTAGAGGAGGCCATGTATGGACATACCTGAATGGGACTGGGAAGCAGAGTTGAAGTGGGTGGCTACTGGGAGATCCTGTCTGTTGTGGCGGATGGAGTGGAGGTGCTCGACGAAGCGGTCCCCCAATCCGAGTCGGGTTTCACCGATGTAGAGGAGGCCGCACCGGGAGCACCGGATGCAATAGATGACCCCAACAGACTTGCAAGTGAAGTATTGCCTCACTTGGAAGGACTATTTGGGGCCCTGAATGGTGGCAAGAGAGGAGGTGTAGCACTTGTACTTACAGGGATAAGTGCCAGGTAGGAGATCCGTGGGGAGGGATGCAGGAGAGTTGTTAAAGTGAGAGAGGCTGTTGCATTGGGCACTTGCTCTCTCTTGACCTGCAGTCATCACAACTGAGGTCTTCCTTGGTTGCAGTGGATGACCATGATTACTTCTGTGCCTCATGATGCCCTTTGCTGTCCAAGGAGCGTTGCAGAACTGCCTTCTTGCCCATTGGATCTCACTATAGGTCTCACTGTTGCAGGTGAGGGCTAAGTGGATAACATTCAAGATGATGTCAATACCTCCAAATTCTTCATAGTTTCTAACTTGGAGTGGTGAAATCGTTTTATTTTCACTCCCGGCATTTCTGGCAACTGCAAGCCTGAATGCTTAAGACCATGGTGACAAAAAACAGTTCTGAATTGTCTTACTGCTGATTTCTCACCAGCTATCAGTGACAAAAATCTCTGCTTGTTGAGCAAACACATGTGCAACTGATGCTATTTAAAGTGTTTGCCTCAAAGCACAGTATTGTGTCTAACAGCTATTCAAGCGTGCGCAACTGATGCTAGTTAGAACTGTTCAGCAACAGTCTCCTGCCTCCATTAAGCAGCATAGTGTCTCAAATAAACAAAAGGAATTCCAGCTACTTTCTTGATTTGTTTTTGTTCTTTAAGAGTTGTCCCGAGTAAGCAGCTATCCCAATTAACTGGAATCCACTATGTGAAAATAAGTGGCAATTTTAGGTGGTGCTCCTGAAGAATAGTGCTATTTACTAGGTGCTGACTGCCTTAACTAGATGGAGAGTACAAACACATTATGGCACATGCCTGTCTTTGATTGGATGGGTATTGGTTGAGGGGATAATTGATTAAATCTAGTAAATCAACAAATTTCCCTTTGGTTTATTGTTGGATGAAGAGCTCCATAATGGACAAATAATTGCCTAATTTCTCTCAAGTTTAGGGTTGGGACCTTTCATTAATCTGTTTAAAGTTAAAATTAGTTGCTTTATGAAATTAATATTCTTGCTTTGTGTTGTCCTGTACATCTGAAGAATACTTTGGTCAGCGTTATTATCTCAACCTTCAGTTCATGAATTTAATTGCAGGCATTTCAAGTGGGCATTCACAGATGAAATAGGATAGGTTGGAGTAAGTCTGTCCCAATAAAAGCTGAGTTTGCTTACCTAATCTTGTTTGTTTATGACCTCTTGTCCTGTGATCGATGTCACATTTTCTGCGTTCTCTAATTTGATGTTTCTTTCTAGGCAACAATTGGAATTGATTTTCTGTCAAAAACAATGTATTTGGAAGATCGGACGGTAAGCCTTTATCTCATTTACATTGAATAATAGTTTTATGTATATACATTAAATTCCTGTTAAAGTTGGGGTGAAAGGTATTGGTTGCTCACTGGAGGTTGATAATTGATATTCTCCATGGTCAGTCAGGAGAGTTTTAAAAAAATGAAAGGATCTTTCATCTTTTTGATCACAGAAACTAGTTTGCATAATTTTATATTATATATTTTTATATATTTTGTTAATCTGGAACCTATCATAATCTGTACAATCAAAAATTTAAAGTTAAAATTATTACAGAATGTGAGCTAATGTTCAGTAAGTAAGGTTTCTTTGCTCGATTACAAATTGATAACCAATTAATTATGCAGTATGAGATCCAGTCCCTTGGCTGAACAGAAGTACTCTGCTTTCAAGTTAACTGTTTAAGTCCATTTAGCAGTATAGTACATAGAATGTTGTAATTATTAGTCTGTTAATTCTCCAGATTTCCCTTGCATCTTCCTCCTCATTAGATAGCTCATGTTGGTGTGTAGCTTCATTCTAATATATTGTGCAGTTCTTCATATTTCACGCCTTGAACATAAATGGTGAATTGCTATTCATTCAAGATAAAAATTGGAGGAGACTGATTCTGCCTCCATCTAATATTAAAATTTAATTTCCAGTGCATGTAAGCTTCTAATAATTGGGAGCATAGAGCTGACTTCATATTTTTACTTTTCTCCCCACTACCAGAGTCATTTAATTCACATTGATCCTTAAGTTGATGCCATGTAACATGGTGCATATCCAATTTAACCCAGTTGTAGAAACCACCATCTGATTTTTCTTTGATTTTTAAAAAAAACAAAATGATCAGCGGAACCTGTTTTAAAATACAGGAGATTAAGTTCAAAATGTCCTTGTCCCTTTATCTTCCTTCACAGTCGTCTGCAACTGACAACCATTGTAGAGAAAGATTATAAAACTATTAGCAGTTTTATTTCTTAAAATAAAAATTAGCATGTACAAATTAGTAAATATATATAACCACTTGCAAGAGTTGTTTCCATGCAGAAACTGTTTGGTCAGGACTTTGTCAGACATTTCCCAGTCTGGTATGTAACCACAGTGGATTAGTTATCACCTTATCAAAAAGGTAGAATCTAAGAGAACCACTTTGGCAGTTAAAATTGTCTGATTCAGTGGTGGTGTTTTAAGTTGACCATATTGTGTTAAATGATAAAGTGTAAGAGCTATTTATGTACAGCATAATGGTATCCCTATAACTGATCATATTGAAGCGTCAATCTTATTATCCTATCATATCAAAAAAAAAGTAGTTCATTATTTTTTAAATGAACGCAAGGCAAAAGGTAACACAAGGCAAAATAGCACTTTTAACTTTTTGCTTCATGACTACTATTTTCTACTTCTCTTTGTGAATGTTAGTTCCCAGCAAAAATTCTAAGAAAGCACTGGATTTTTCAGTCCTTTATACATTTGTTTAAACTTGTCTGTTTTTGTTCCCAACCAGCTTTATCAATGCTTCTGTATTTCTGTTAATAACTGAAATTTTAATTATATAAACTGCCATAGCATTGCATCAAATGCCTTCTGTTAATGTAATATCCATTGTGTTCCATTTCTCTGTGTTGATTTCCTTAAAAAAAAGAATTGTTCAATAATCAAGCGCAGACTTTATTCGACAGATCCTTAGTGACAATCCTTTTTACCCATTGGGTGTTTATTAGTTGCCAGTGCAAAAACTAACTTGATCTGAGTATAAGTTGGCAATGGAGAGGTAGAAATGTAGCAATGTTTTTTTTGGAACTTGTAATCTTTATCCCTAATACTTCACCCAAAATCAAAATAAAGACTAAATTGTTTATCTTTTGTTCCTTATCATTTTCTTGAATAAGTTTAATATTTGCCAGACTTTTGGCCCTCTGGCATTATTATCACTCTGGAAAACTTTCATTTGTTCTTTTGGAAGTTTGTCCCCAATTTGTTTAGAATTCTGGGATAACTGCTACTTGGGGCTTGATGACTTTCCCAATTTATATGAACAGATATCTTCAGATCCTGTATTGCCTGGGATGAAATTAAAATTTTGTCAACTTTGTCAGAGACGTTAACACTCAGTTCTAAACAGTACCTCAGTATGCCAATAAGGACTGGAATATTTAATGAATACTTTATATCGGTCTTTACCAAGGGACAGGACATAAAAATTGAAGTACCAGAAATAATTAATGAAGTGAATATCAATAAAGGTATTTGTAAGACTGGCTTTGCTTAAGTAAATCACATGGTCATAGCGGGATGCATGCAAAGATACTGAGAGAGGTAAGAAAAACCTACAAATAATCTTTTAGCAACACACACAAAGTACTGGTGGTACGCAGCAGGCCAGGCAGCATCTATAGGAAAAGGTACAGTCGACATTTTGGGCCGAGACCCTTCGTCAGGACTTATTGAAAGAAGAGATGGTAAGAGATTTAAGAGGGGGAGGGGGAGATCCGAGAATACAGGAGGGAGAGTGATGGAGCTAAGAGCTGGAAAGTTGATTGGTAAAAGGGATACCAGGCTGGAGAAGGGAGAGTATCATGGGACGGGAAGCCTAGGGAGAAAGAATGGGGGAGGGGAGCATCAGAGGAAGATATAGTGAGAGGGACAGGGGGAGAAAAAAGAGAAAAAGAAAGGGAGGGAAATAAAAAAAATAAGGGATGGGGTACGAAGGGGAGGAGGGGCATTAACGGAAATTAGAGAAGTCAGTGTTCGTGCCATCAGGTTGGAGGCTACCCAGACAGAATATAAGGTGTTGTTCCTCCAACCTGAGTGTGGCTTCATCTTGACAGTAGAGGAGGCCGTGGATGGACATATCAGAATGGGAATGAGACGTGGAATTAAAATGTGTGGCTGCTGGGAGATCCTGCTTTCTCTGGCGGACAGAGTGTAGGTGTTCAGCAAAACGGTCTCCCAGTCTGCGTCGGGTCTCGCATATAGAAGGCTGCACCGGACGCAGTGTATGACACCAGCTGACTCACAGGTGAAGTGTCGCCCCACCTGGGGCCTGAATGGTGGTGAGGGCGAAAGTGTAAGGGCATGTGTAGCACTTGTTCCACTTACAAGGATAAGTGCCGAGAGGAAGATTGGTGGGAAGGAATGGGGGGAACGAATGGACAAGGGAGTCGTGTAGGGAGCCATCCCTGCGGAAAGCAGAAGGGGGGTGGGGAGGGAGAGATGTGCTTGGTGTGCTAGGGATTCTGTTGGAGGTGGCGGAAGTTACAGAGAATTATATGTTGGACCTGGAGGCTGGTGGGGTGGTAGGTAAGGACAAGGGGAACCCTATCCCTAGTGGGGTGGCAGAGGATAGATAGATAGATATACTTTATTGATCCCGAGGGAAATTGGGTTTTGTTACAGCCGCAAACGAATAGAGCATAAATATAGCAATACAAAAACCACAAACAATCAAACAACAAAATGCAAACTATGCCAGATGGAAAATAAGTCCAGGACCAGTCTATTGGCTCAGGGTGTCTGACCCTCCACGGGAGGAGCTGCAAGTTCGATGGCCCCAGGCAGGAATGACCTCCAGTGCTGCCCAGTGTTGTACCTCGGTGGAATGTGGCCGAAGTCCAACAGTAAAAAGTTCAATATCCGGTCTACAAACACGTTCCTCGATTGTAATATGACCCGGATTGCACCATCTGTTGTTAACCAGAACAGTAAGCACCCAACTCCTTTACGCTTACCGCTCTCAGTGCACTTCCGGTCAGCCGGAATGGTCTGGAAGCCACCCATGGAGAAGTTTTGATGGGGTATGTCCTCGTGCAGCCCCGTTCTAGTGAAACACATAACACTATACTCCCGAAATGTTCTCTGACGCCTGGCTAGCACCGTGAACTCATCCATTTTATTACCCACTGAACTCTTCTTCTCCATAAGTCTCTGTTGTCTCGACCCGGTCCTCTTTCCTCGACTTTGTGATCCCCCTCTACTTCCTCTGTCTGTTTCCCTCCAGATTTCAGCAGGGGTGTCCGCTGCTCTGCTTGCTAAACCGGCCGGCATTAGCGCAAGCAGCTGGTCCCTGGAATACACAATGCGACCATGCTTCTGTCCCGCGTGTCGGGATGTAACTATTTCCAGCGCTAAAAACCCAAATAAAACTTGGGATGGGGTGAGAGCAGATGTGCGTGAAATGGGGGAGATGCATTTGAGAGCAGAGTTGATGGTGGAGGAAGGGAAGCCCCTTTCTTTAAAAAAGGAAGACATCTGCTTCGACTTGGAATGAAAAACCTTATCCTAAGAGCAGATGCGGTGGAGACGGAGGAATTGCGAGAAGGGGATGGCATTTTTGCAAGAGATAGGGTGGGAAGAGGAGTAGTCCAGGTAGCTGTGAGAGTCTGTAGGCTTATAGTAGACATCAGTAGATGGGCTGTGTCCAGAGATAGAGACAGAAAGATCAAGAAAGGAAAGGGGAGGGAGGTGTTGGAAATGGATCAGGTAAATTTGAGGGCAGGATGAAGGTTGGAGGCAAAGTTAATGAAGTCAATGAGCTCCGCATGCGTGCAGGAAGCAGCGCCAATGCAGTCGTCGATGTAGTGAAGGAAAAGCGGGGGACGGATACCAGTATAGGCTTGGAACATGGATTGTTCCACAGAGCCAACAAAAAGGCAGGCATAGCTGGGACCCATACAGGTGCGCATGGCTACACCCTTAGTTTGGATGAAATCGGAAGAGCCAAAGGAGAAATTATTAAAGGTCAGGACTAATTCTGCTAGATGGAGGAAAGTGGTGGTAGAGGGGAACTGGTTAGGTCTGGAATCCAAAAAGAAGCGGAGAGCTTTGAGGCCTTCCTGGTGGGGGATGGAGGTATATAGGAACTGGACATCCACGGTGAAAATAAAGTGGTGGGGACCAGGGAACTTAAAATCATTGAAAAAATTCAGAGCGTGAGAAGTGTCACGAACATAGGTAGAAAGGGATTGAACAAAGGGGGATAAAACAGTGTCAAGGTGTGCAGAAATAAGGTCGGCAGGGCAGGAGCAAGCTGAAACATTGGTCTACCTGGACAGGCAGGTTTGTGGATCTTGGGTAGGAGGTAGAAACAGGAAGTGCAGGGTGCGGGAACTATAAGGTTGGTGGCAGTGGATGTGGGATCCCCAGAGCTGATAAGGTTGGTGAGGTGGGAGACAATGGCCTGGTTCTGCTTAGTGGGGTCATGATCAAGGTTAAATAAGAGAAGGTATCAGCGAGTTGTTGCTGTGCCTTGGCAAGGTAGAGGTCAGTATGCCAGACTACAACAGCAGCTCCCTTATCAGCGGGTTTTATAGTAAGGTTAGGATTGGTGCGGAGGGAGTGGAGAGGAGAGCGTTCGGAAGGAGTGAGGTTGGAATTGGAACAAGGTGTGGTGAAGTCGAGACAGTTGATGTCCCGTCGGCAGTTAGCAATATAGAGATCCAGAGCAGGCAGAAGACCAGAGTGGGGTGTCCATGAAGAGGAGGAGGGTTGAAGATGGGAGAAGGGGTCATCGGTGGGGGTGAGAGAGTCCTTGCCGAAGAAGTGGGCTTGAAGTTTGAGCTGGCGGAAGAAGAAGAGTTTAGCGTCATGGCGCACACAGAACTCACTGAGGTGTGGGCGAAGAGAGACAAAGGTAAGGCCCTTACTGAGGACAGAGTGCTCTGCTTCTGAGTTGAAGATCGGAGGGGATGGTAAAGACCCGGCACGGATGAGAGCTGGGATAGGGGTGCGGAGGAGGAGGAGGGAGGCTAGTAGTGTAAGTGGAGACAGGAGGGTTGGGGTGAGAGGAAGATGGAGCCTCTGAGAGTCCAGGAGTTGACGGTGGGATCTGAGGGAGACGGGGTTGCAGAATTGTGGTGGGGGAAGGGGAGACGGGAGTCACAACAGCAGTACGTGAAGACCCAGCCTGGAGTTCAAGGTTGGAGTCGCAGTTGGAGGTTGTGCAATCGCTTTGAAGGTGTCCATGGTCATTAGAGTCCGCATTGATGGTGCTGGAGTCTGGGTTTTGAGTATGCCCTGGGTTGGTGGAGCCGCCGAAATCGATGGCAGGGGCCACAATGTGAAGTTCATGCCTGCTAGCGTCAGAGCCGGCAGGCTCAGGGGTCTGCAGATGGAAGATCTTGTGATCCTTGCCTAACATGATAAAGTCAAAGAAACGGCAATTGCAGGCATGGGTCCAATGGGGGATGAAATAACGGGCAGGTCCATTACAAACTGCGAAGAAAGTGTCCTGGAGGTGTGGAAGGGACTCGGATAGGGACGCCAAGTACTTCCTCATGGTTGAGAGGGTCGCCTTCAGAGCTTGACGGGAGAAGCGATGGGAGGCATAGTCAATAAAATGTGAGTACCTGGGATCCTTAGAAGGTCTGAATTGAGATGCTCGAAAACAAATCCTGAAGCCAACAGGAGTAAGTTGGCGACAGAGACACGTTCCAAGGAAGGATATGTGGCTGTAGTAGCGGGTCTGGGTCAAAATGTGGACGAAAATTTGAAGGGCAGAAGAAATTATAGATGGGGAGCAGTGAGAGAGGGTTTCACTAAACTGTCGAAGAGAAGATTTAAACTTATTCAGTGTAGGCATCCCTGGAAGAGGCTTCGCAGTAGTGAATTAAAAACGCAAACACGAGGAAATCTGCAGATGCTGGAAATTCAAGCAACACACACAAAATGCTGGTGGAACGCAGCAGGCTAGGCAACATCTATAGGAAGAGGTACAGTCGACGTTTCAGGCCGAGACCCTTCGTCAGGACTAACTGAAAGAAGAGATAGTAAAAGATGTGAAAGTGGGAGGGGGAGATCCAAAATGATAGGAGAAGACAGGAGGGGGAGTGATGGAGCTAAGAGCTGGAAAGTTGATTGGCAAAAGGGATACCAGGCTGGTGAAGGGAGAGGATCATGGGACGGGAAGCCTAGGGAGAAAGAAAGGGGGAGGGGAGCATCAGAGGAAGATATAGTGAGAGGGACAGGGGGAGAAAAAAGAGAAAAAGGGGGGAAAATAAAAAAAATAAGGGATGGGGTACGAAGGGGAGGAGGAGCATTAATGGAAATTAGAGAAGTCAATGTTCATGCCATCAGGTTGGAGGCTACCCAGACGGAATATAAGGTGTTGTTCCTCCAACCTGAGTGTGGCATCATCTTGACAGTAGAGGAGGCCGTGGATAGACATGTCAGAATGGGAATGGGATGTGGAATTAAAACGTGTGACCACTGGGAGATCCTGCTTTCTCTGGCGGACAGAGCGTAGGTGTTCAGCGAAACGGTCTCCCAGTCTGCGTCAGGTCTCGCCAATATGTAGAAGGCCGCACTGGACGCAGTATATCACCCCAGCTGACTCACAGGTGAAGTGTCGCCTCACCTGGAAGGACTGTCTGGGGCCCTGTATGGTGGTGAGGGAGGAAGTATAAGGGCATGTGTAGCACTTGTTCCGCTTACAAGGATAAGTTCCGGGAGATCGGTGGGAAGGGATGGGGGGGACAAAGGGACGAGGGAGTCGTGTAGGGAGCGATCCCTGATGAAAGCGGAAGTGGGGGGGGAAGATGTGCTTGGTGGTGGGATAATCTTTTAATCCTCCAATTACAAAAAGGATGCAAGAACATGCTACTGGACTTACTTATTATATATTCTATTAAGGCTAATAGAGAAAGTGATTGAATGCAAACATTATTTTTAATACTTGTCGTCCATGTGTTAGCGTCTAATAGGGATCTTCAGAGATAAAAATCCCACAAAAAGATTAGTTAATAAAAATAGATCAATGGATTAAAATTATCAGTGTAAGCAGTCTTAAGGCAAAGTCTCATGCTGATTGGATATTATTCATATTGGTGGATGATAGGTAGCAATGTTTCACAAAAGGCCAGAGCTAAAAGTAATGCTTTTGAGATATTTGTGGTTTGAACATTAGTATGCAAGGTAGGATTTCAATATTTGTAGACATCTTTAGGTTGAAGGTATTTTCAACCGTGAGAACAGTAAAAGGTTGTAACAGCGCATAGGCAGGCAGAATGGCAGATGAAGTGTAACATTTACTAGGTGATGTAATGCATTTTGGTGAAATGATTGAGACAAGGAGCACACATCAAAGTTGCTGGTGAAAGCAGCAGGCCAGGCAGCATCTCTAGGAAGAGGTACAGTCGATGTCAGGACAGGTCTCGGCCTGAAACATCAACTGTACCTCTTCCTAGAGATGCTGCCTGGCCACTTTGATGTGTGTTGTTTGAATTTCCAGCATCTGCAGAATTCATGTTGTTTGCGTGATTGAGACAAGGAATGTTTTTAAAGGATGTGCAGGAACTCGGGGAATTTTGGTTTGTATCTTTGAATGTGATGGGCATGTTGAGAGAACATAAGGGTCTGGCCTTCATACATAGAGGCAAAGCCTGGGAAAGAAAGAAGGTTATGTTCAACCTGCATAATACTGTATTTAGAACACAAATGGAATATTATGTGATTCTAGTCACCACGTAAGCGTGTAAAGACAGACAGAGCACAGTAGAGATTTGCTACAATAGTTTACTTGACTGGAGAAAATGGATTATTGTTCTTGGAAGGTAATCTGATCGAGGTGTGTGAATTCAAGACGTCTAATAAATATAGAGGCAAACTTGTTGCCAGTAACAGATGGCACATGGATTGAAATTTTTGGACAAAAGATCCAGGGGAGATCTAAGGGAAAAAAAATTAAGAACTAGTAGATAAAAATATGGAATGCTTAAAGGTAATAGAGGGAATTATTCTTCAGGGTGCTCCAAAAAAATACTGGTTATTAAGAGGCAATAATTTATAGGGCTGTGGAGAAAGAGTGGATTATTGGAATTGATTAAGTTCTGCGAGGATTTTAAAGGGTAAATAACCTACACAATAATAATCGTATCTTACTCCATGTTTCTATCTTACCATTTGTGGGCTGCCCTGTAATTCCAAGTTATGATAGGGCTACATTTGTACCTGTACTTGCCTTGTGAATGTGATGGTTTCTTCTGAACTACTATTGTGATACCTTTTCTGTTTAGCTACTCAGTCATCAATTACATCTGCTAACTTTACTGTGCTTTAATCCACTATTTTCTTACATGTCAAGTCTGAATCTTATTCATGCTCTTTTTACATGATCCTCAATGCTCTATTTGAATTTCAGTGGTTATAAACTTACAAAGTACATTTGATGTACTATTGGTGAACTATTATTCTGATAAAACTTCTTCCTGCAAATTTAACAAAGTTCATTAAAATGGATAGGTTTAAAATATTTGAAAATATTTTGAAAGAGAGCTTTTTCTTAGTACTGAAATTAGGCATCCTATCTCATAAATTGGTTTCCTTAAATTTGTCTTCCATTAGTCTTGAGTGGCTGGCATTGAGGAGCATTGAACAGTGGGATCTGTGGTTCTTCGTCTATATTGCACTGATCTCTGGAGATAAATTTTGCACACTTTACACAATATTAGTTGTCTTGGCTTTGCTACAGCATAGTTTTTCGGTTGAAGTCAGATACTTCTGTCGCATTGCCCTTTCCAACTGGCCATATCTCTACTCTTGACAGCTCATTAGGCTGATACTACTTGGACAGCTGGTAAAAAATGTGCTATGGCTGGAAAATCATATTGTACAAAGATTTGTTTCCCTGTTCTTAAAGGCTGGAATATCTAATGTCTATTTGTATTCAAGATCCTAGTCCAAGAGAACCATTAGTGAAAAGGCAAGAATAGGCTTAATGCACCCAATGACTTTTGGAAGAAAAAATTATGCTGGTTAATAGAATCCCCCAACATGGAAACAGCCCTTTAGCCTACTGTGCCCAAATTAGCCATCACTTTCCTGTCTATACTAATCCTGTTTTCTTGCACTAGTTCTTTTGTGGCATGACTTTTCAAATGATCATCAAGCAGTACATACTAAATCTCAGTCATTTACAGAGGCCACGTCCCCTCCAAGTCATTTTTGCCCACATCCCCTCTAAATCTCCTCCTTTGTCAACTCACGTCACCTGCTCAGAGATACCTGTACTTAACACACTCAACGATTCAGGAACCGTTTCCCCTCTGCTATCTGAATTCTGAATAGACATTGAACCCATGAATACTATGTCACTACTTTTTAAATTTTTTTTTGCACTATTTATTTAATTTAACTATTTAATATATGAGTGAGTGAGGCCTCCTTTGATCAGATTTGACCATGGATATTGCTCCCTAGCTGTCTAGATACATTGCCAATGTAGCAAGCTCCCCCTCTGCACACAGCTGATGAACCCAAACACCAGCAGCGTCACAAGAGTTGCCAGTCAGCATGGAACTCAATGTAGGACTTCCTTGGGGCTCCAGCTCTGGATTTTTCCCTCGGGGTTTACTCCCGAAGCCTTCCTCATGAGGCAGCAGAGGTTTGAGATCAGTTTTCCTTCTCCTAGATGAACTGCCATCCACGGCTGACAAGCCCCATCTGCCCAAAGCGACTGGTTTTAAGGTGCCAGTAACCCGCCTTTGCCCCTTCTTCTGTCAGTAGAAACGGTTCCACTGGGCTTAGTAGCTAAGCCACACATAAAGACCAGGAGCTGGACTTACTTGTCAGAGGCTATTTGAAGCAGACTCTGCTGGGAGCATTTAGTAGATAATTGGAGCTTTCCTCATTACCACCCCCAGCTACAACAACTTAAGGGACCAACTAAGCACTACCAGCGGTGGTGGTAGAAGCGGATACAATAGTCTTTTAAGAGCCTCTTAGATTGGTACATGAAGCTTAGAAAAATAGAGGGCTATGTGCTGGGGAAATTCTAGGCGGTTTCTAGAGTAGATTACATGGTCAGCACAGCATTGTGGGCTGAAGGGCCTGTAAATGCGTTGTAGATTTCTATGTTCTATAAAAAATCAGATTTTGGTTTTTACTATCTACCTGATCTCCGCCCCTCAATTTTGATTTCCTAGATTAGGGCTTTCTACAACCACTTTACTCTATGGAAAACAAACCTAGCCTATCCACTCTTTCCCCATTGCTGAAATCCTCCATTCTAAGCATTATCCTGATTTTTTTTTCCCCCTGCATTCTCACTGGTACCATCATAGCTTTCCTTAGAATCATGTGTTTCATGTTGGAGGAGAAACTTTGTAGGTAAGCTCAATTGGCCTTTCCCATAGCTAGTCAGAGAGCCATTTCTAGTTGTGGACCATACAAATTCTGTAAAAGAGCTTGTCTGTGGACAAATAGAAGCCTAGCAGTGATATTGTTCAAAATTACTTCAGGCCCTTGATGCTTGGAATGGCACATGATAAGATTCTGTTTGATTTCTTCCATTATATTTCCAATCTCAGGCATGCCTAAAAACATAATTAGCAGTGCATCCTTCTTATGTTGCCAGCTAGGAAAGGAAGGTATGAGCAACGATATCAATTTTTTGGTGTTAACAAAATATGTCCAAGGAAATGCTGGAGGTGAGTGTTGCTTGTTGGCTTGAACACGATACAAAAATATCACATTATTGGCTTGCGGTCTGTTTGTGGGCTAATTAGA
This sequence comes from Mobula birostris, assembly GCF_030028105.1. NCBI lineage: Eukaryota > Metazoa > Chordata > Chondrichthyes > Myliobatiformes > Myliobatidae > Mobula > Mobula birostris. The sequence goes on along the minus strand of NC_092379.1, from coordinate 103,766,268 downwards.
AATGTAGAACTCTTCTATGCATCTTACAGCTTTTTTTAGAGAGAAGGTAAAATCAGCTAAAGTTCTTGCCTCTGGTTCTTTAGCGATTTCTGCTGCAAAGTATCCACTTGAGGACTGAGTGATTGGTCTCAACTGCAATACCTTCTGGTTGAATAGCACGTTGGTATTCACTGTCTAGCATCATGTTGAGAATATCAGTTGAGTGAGTTATCAAAGGGAGGCTAGTGTCCATGACCTCATGATGAATTCCCATTGTAAGATTTGAGTAAACTACAAATCAACCATTTGCCTTGTAGAATGGCTGATCTGAAAGTTTTCTTCATTTAAGGGACTGACTCATGAATGTGGCAGATTGGGTTTCAATTGTGCTTCTGCACATTAATGGGATCAGTAAATACAGGTTACCTATTTAATATATTTTCAAAGATTTTCATTCAAGTTTGAAACTGGGATTAATGCAGTGTTTGAGGTTTTTTTGGTCAATTGGAAAGGCATCACCTGCTTTTCATCTTTATAGGTTCCCTGCATTCTTTATTTTGTTTTACTTTATCATTTAGTGTATTTTTCCTGTGTTGTTTTCCCATTTGGTTTTTCCCCTCTGCTCCTCCACCCCAGATCAGACTCCAGCTGTGGGACACTGCTGGCCAAGAACGATTCCGCAGCCTCATTCCCAGCTACATCCGTGACTCGGCTGCTGCTGTTGTAGTGTTTGATATTACAAGTAGGTATTCAGTATATGTGCGTTTTGATTCCAGTGCAATTTAAGCAATTTATGGACTATCTGGCAGTTAACGCACGCATTCTCTCCAAATACCTGCTCTGTTCAATGGGTTTTGAAACATCAATGTTAGTACAATACCTTTCTCTGGGACTAGATATTCATATGAGGTACTGAACAATTTATCTTTATAGCCTAAGGTGAAGGGTAAACTATTCTGAGATTTTTCTCTCGAATCAATTAACAGCATTAAACAGCCCTGAAAGTTTTCTGCTCCTGTACAGCATGGATTTTCTCAACTCTGGCTCCTTTTATTCAAGTTAGCTCAAAGTTTCTTCCACTCTCTCACTTCTCTGTAACTTTGAACATACTTCAGTAACTTAGGGAACTCTTGCATAAATGGTACTTTTAAATCAGCTGCCCACTGAGGAGATTTGTATATTCTGACCTGAGGGTTATGTATTTATGGATTTAGCTGCACAATGTTAAAGCAGTCCAGGGTGCACATCTTTCAAGAAAACAATCTTACTAGATGCTAAAGAGAAAGAGAACAGCTCTACCACCTGAATCCAATGTCCTTGAATTATATTGATAGAGCATCTTTCCTGCAGAATTGCTATTTTTCATCTTTGTCTTGCTCTAATAATTGCATTCATATTGTCTTAACTCAGCAATCTTTCTGAGGCCTGTGATAGAAAGGATAGAAGCTGTGTAAGCGTCACTTACATCACACGTTGAATTATATGAAATAATAGTAGTTGCAGTGATCCAGTAGAAAATTGATGGGAATGTGATCTTATCAGGTGAACTGTTGAAAGCAGACATGCAAAGGAGATGTATCTGTATCTTCAAATGTGCATTGAGTATTGAACTAGAGTCTATGCTTGCATATGTATAAATTGCAGCTGTAATTGAAGGAGATTCAAGTTCCAAAAATCAAATTCACTATTTTAAATTTTCACAATAATCCCTATGGAATTTAACACCTGATGCATCAAATCCCTGTGCTTTAGAACAGTTGTCAATTATTTTATATATAAAAAAAAACACGGGATGCAGCATATGCCATTGTGCAATCCTGAGATTGATGTAGAATGCTTGTGGTTGAGCTTTTCAGTCTTTCTAACTGCTTTAATTTGCAACTAAATCCAATTATCATGAAACACAATAGTGGAGACTCTTATTCAGACATGAGAGTTATGGCTCTTACCTACTCTGAGTGAATGGCACTCTACTGTGCTGAGTGAGATTGGTCCTTGATCCTGTCATTTTCCCCTTGCCTTTTCTGTCTTTGCTATCCTGGACCTGGTCTCTGCAGGTTCGACTGCAGCTCTGGGATACAGCCGGCCAGGAGCGATTCCGCAGTCTGATTCCCAGCTACATCCGTGACTCCACTATTGCTGTTGTAGTCTATGATATTACAAGTGAGTGCAAATTCCTACTACTACTTTCCATTACTCCACTGTGTTCCTATGCATGCCGTACTTCTGTTTAACACACAGCTGGTGAGCTTGTTAATAACCTAATTAATATGAGTATGGTTAATGTCCTTGTGCTTTTCATTAATAGCATGATAAAGATGCAGTAACAGCACAGTATCCCTAATATTGTAGTGGTGCAGTTACTGCAAATAATGGCAGAACATTTTCAGGTATAAGTTTCTCTTCCTCCAAACCCTAAATATGTAACTATGCATGTGTACTTACTGAAATCATAGTGCTGAAATATTTTTGCAGGAAATAATGTTGCTTTCTCTTCTAATCCCTACAAGGTTCAAAATAAATTTATTAAAAATATACATATGTCATTATGTACAATCTTGAGATTAATTTTCCTGTAGACATACTCAATAAATCTGTAGGATTATAACGATAACAGGATCAATGTAAGACCGCCCAACTTGGGCGCTCAGCCCTAGTGCAGAAGACAACAGACTGTGAAAATACAAAAAAGAAAAATAATAACAATAAATAAGGAATAAAAATCAAGGCCATATGATGAGTCCTTGAAGTGAGTATGTTGGTTGTGGGAACATTTCAATAATAGGGCAAGTGAAGTTGGTTCAAGAGCCTAATGGTTGAGGGGTAATAGCTGTCCCTGAACCTGGTGGTGTGAGTCCTGAGGTTCCTGTACCACCTGATAGCAGCAACGAAAAGAGAGCGTGTCCTGAGTGGTGAAGGTCCCTAATGATAAATGCTGCTTTCCTGTGATAGTGTTTCATGTGTCAGTCTGCTCAGTGGTTGGAAGGGCTTTACCCATGATGGACTTGGCCATATCCACAACTTTTTGTAGGATTTTCTGTTCAAGGGCATTGGTGTTTCCATAACAAGTTGTGATGCAGCCCATCAATATACTCTCCACTACACATCTATAGGAGCTTGTCAGAGTTTCAGATGTCATGCCAAATCACTGCAAACCCCTAAGGAAGTAGAGGTGCTGCCACGCTTTCTTTGTAATTCCACTTACATTCTGGGCCCAGGGCCCAGGACACAGAGGAATTTAAAAATTTTTTATTTGCAGTAGAGTTTCAGTGTTTGAAAGCGGATCATGAAAACACAACATGGTGTGTTATAATGTTAATCTATCTCCCAATTACAGATGTGAAAAATTAACCACCTTCTGGTCAATTATTTACCCAATCATGAATATCTTGCAGTTCATATTATCTCATATATCATTTGCAATGGGAATTAACATAAAACAGTACAGCACTGGACAAGTTATTTACAGTTGAAGTCAGAAGTTAGCATACACCTTAGCCAAATACATTTAAACTCAGTTTTTCACAATTCCTGACATTTAATCCTAGAAAACATTCCCTGTCTTAGGTCAGTTAGGATCACTACTTTATTTTAAGAATGTGAAATGTCAGAATAATAGTAGAAAGAATGATTTATTTCAGCTTTTATTTCTTTCATCATTTTCCCAGTGGGTCAGAAGTTTACATACACTTTGTTAGTATTTGGTAGCATTGCCTTTAAATTGTTTAACTTGGGTCAAATGTTTTGGGTAGCCTTCCACAAGCCTCTCACAGTAAGTTGCTTGAATTTTGTTCCATTCCTCCAGACAGAACTGGTGTAACTGAGTCAGGTTTGTAGGCCTCCTTGCTCGCGCACGCTTTTTCACTTCTGCCCACAAATCTTCTGTTGGATTGAGGTCAGAAAATGATATCAAGTCTGGTTCATCCTTGGGAACAATTTCCAAATGCCTGAAGGTACCATTTTCATCTGTACAAACAATAGTACGCAGGTATAACACCATGGGACCATGCAGCCGTCATACCGCTCAGGAAGGAGACGCATTCTGTCTCCTAGAGATGAATGTACTTTGGCGCGAAAAGTGCAAATCAATCCCGGAACAGCAGCAAAGGACCTTGTGAAGATGCTGGAGGAAACAGGTAGACAAGTATCTACATCCACAGTAAAACAAGTCCTGTATCGAATAACCTGAAAGGCTGCTCAGCAAGGAAGAAGCCACTGCTCCAAAACAGCCATTAAAAAGCCAGGCTACGGTTTGCAAGTGCACATGGAGACAAAGATCTTACTTTTTGGAGAACTGTCCTCTGGTCTGATGAAACAAAAATTGAACTGTTTGACCATAATGACCATTGTTATGTTTGGGGGAAAAAGGGTGAGGCTTACAAGCGGAAGAACACCATCCCAACTGTGAAGCATGGGGTGGCAGCATCATGTTGTGGGAGTGCTTTGCTGCAGGAGGGACAGGTGCACTTCACAAAATAGATGGCATCATGAGGAAGGAAAATTATGTGGATATATTGAAGCAACATCTCAAGACAGGAAGTTAAAGCTTGGTTGCAAATGGGTCTTCCAAATGGACAATGACCCCAAACATGCCTCCAAAATTGTGGCAAAATTGCTTAAGGCCAACAAAGTCAAGGTATTGGAGTGGCCTGACCTCAATCCGATAGAAAATTTGTGGGCAGAAGTGAAAAAGCATGTGCGAGCAAGGAGGCCTACAAACCTGCCTCAGTTACACCAGTTCTGTCTGGAGGAATGGAACAAAATTCCAGGAACTTACTGTGAGAAGCTTGTGGAAGGCTACCCACAATGTTTGACCCAGGTTAAAAAATTTAAAGGCAATGCTACCAAATAATAACAAAGTGTGTGTAAACTTCTGACCCACTGGGGAAAATGATGAAAGAAATAAAAGCTGAAATAAATCATTCTCTCTACTATTATTCCTGACATTTCACATTCTTAAAATAAAGTAGTGATCCTAACCGACCTAAGACAGGGAATGTTTTCTAAGATTAAATGTCAGGAATTGTGAAAAACTGAGTTTAAATGTATTTGGCTAAGGTGTATATAAACTACTGCCTTCAACTGTATCTACAGTGTTGTGCTGATCCTCATGCCAATTTAAATTAAATATCATCTTCCTCCTGTGTATCATCCATTCCCCTCCATTTCTTTCATATTCATGTGTCTATCTAACAGCCTCTTAAACTCCACCGAACTGCTTCCACCACTTCTTTTGGTAACCTACTCCAGGCACCTACCATTCCCCACATGACCTATTCTTCCCCAACCTTAAAAACATGTTTGACATCTCTACGCTGAGGAAAAGTTTCAGACTCTCTGCCCTATCTATATTCCTCATAATTTTATAACCCTCTATCATGTTTCCTTGGCAACTCCCAGTACTCTAGGGAGAACAAACCAAATTTGTCCAACCTTTTCTTATAGCCCGTACCCTCTTCTGCACCGTTTTCACAGTCTGCAGATTCTTCCTATAAAGGCACAATCAGAACTGGACATATTACTCCCAAGTATGGTTTGACTAAAGTTTTATACAGTATGATTTCCTTACACTTGTACTCAACACCCCTACCAATGTCAAGCATTCTTTATGCCTTCTTTACCACTTTATCAATTTGTAGAATCTTGTGAAATTATTTAGAACTGCTAAATAAATATTAGAGCAGTTAAACCCTTGTTTCACTGCAATTTTAATTTTTATTGTCAGCATCTCTGAAGAACACATCCTATTTTAAACATTTGGTATCACCCTTGGTGCCTTAAATGGTAACAATATCCAATCTTTTTCATTCTTGGTATATAGAAGAACAAATCTTCAGTTTAAAAATCCCACCACTGATCAAGCTAATGCTTAGGGAGAGTCATATAGGAAACATTGGAGATGGTGGAAAATAAAAGTAAGTGCAAAAGAGTGAGATGGATTTGTGGGTAAAGTGATGATAGAAAAGGTTGACAGCAGTTGTTATAGCAGCAGTTTTTTTGGTCAGTGTTTCCATACATTGAATCAATTAAAGTTCAAGCTTGGAGCTAGTTGAAATAAATCAGTACCTATTTCTTTTTAAACAATGGGTGTTATGTCTTGCATGAATGCAGCAATTCATACAAGACATAACTCTATTGTGTCCGGTGCTCCTGACGTAGCCTGCTCTACATTCCTTTCATAAATTGGGGGACCGCTTTGTCACGCACTTCTGCTCCATCCACCAAACATTTTAATTCCCATTCTGACACGTCAGTCCATGGCCTCTTCGTATCAAGGAGGAGACTACCCTCGGGATGGAGGAACAATACCATAATGAGAGACCATAACATAAAGGAACAGAATTGGCCCTTTGGCCAAATGAGTCTGCTCTGCCATTTCATCATGGCTGATCCATTTCCCTCCCAGCCCCAGTCTTCTGCCTTCTCCCTGTATCCCTTCATACCCTGACTAATCAAGAATCTTATCAACCTCTGCCTTAAATATACCCGGACTGATTTGGCCTCCACAGTAGCCTACGGAAACGAACTTCACAGATTCACCACACTCCGGCTAAAGAAATGCATTCTCATCTCCATTCTAAGGCTTTCTATTATGAGGCTATGTCCTCTATTCTTAGACTTCCCCACCATATATATATTAAAAAAATCCTCTCACATCCACTGTATCAAGGCCTTTCAACATTTGATAGGTTTGAATAAGATCTCCCCCCCCCCCCCCCCCCCCCCAATTCTTAACTCCATTGAGAACAGGCCCAGAGCCATCAAACTTTCTGGAATACTTTTTATGAACCTCCTTTGAACCCTCTCCAATGTCAGCACATCCTTCCTTAGATAAGGGGCCCAAATCTGCTCTTGATACTCCAAGTGAGGCCTTACCAGTACCTTATAAAGCCTCAGCATTACATCATTGCTTTTATATTGTAGTCCCCTAGAAATGAATGATAACGTTACATTTGCCTTCCTCACTACTATTGTAGTGTGGATGAAATCACCGGGGAGACAGAGTCACTGGTAGATACAAAGCAGCTTCTTTATTCAACACAACAAAGTACAGCAGGCATCTACATACCGAGACGCTTTCCGCAGAAAGGTCTGCTAGCTAAACCGTGGGCTCGATATTTATATGCTAAACACAAAGGCAATCGCTACTTAAGAAGTTACAGACAATGCTTCCCTTTGAAGTTACATACAAACATCACACCTTCGGGTTTCATCCTTTCCTTCTGACGCCAACATGTCTGTGTTGGTATCCACAGCCTTTAGTTCAATCCACAATACATTTATTTGGCATTTTACGTGCTAACATAGAAGACAATTAATATTTATAATGTATAGATAAGACTGTCTTCGAAACTACAGCATCAGGCACCAGAAGCATCTGGTATTTACACCTTTTAGGAAGCCCATTGTGGTGGACTCAATCCACAGTCCTTTGTCAAACAGTTAAAATAGAAGTCTGGTGGCTAAAGTCATTTTAAGTGTTAACAAATCATCTACCCAAAAAGAAATCCACTCTAACAGTCCCTCCTCTTGGCCCTCCTGGACAAATTAAATTTGTACCAGGAAAGGCCAACCTAGGAGGATCTGCTCAAATAGGGCAGCAAAAATGCCCTGTCTTGAAATTCCCCCCCAATTTTATGTACCTCGATATCTATCCTAGCATTACCTACTAAATGTTAAGCAGAGAGGCTTTTCCAAGTCTTTAGGAATGCAGCTCCTTTCATGTGCCTGCAGGCTGACTGCATCTTAATCACATTCCTTTGTCTTCAGTCCTTTATCCTCTGGTCGCTGAAACTCTCCTTCCAGGAGCACCCACGGGCTCTCTCATCGATGTACAGGAAGGGGTTGGGGTGGCCTCTACGTAAACGTCTGCAAGGACCTCTCCCCGGTGGCACCCCCTTCCGAACTGTCCAGTCGATCACTGGCTCAACTGCTGAAAAGGGCTCAGCTCTTCAGACTCGGGGTGACTGCGTTCAGATGCCGTGTGCAGTCTGAAATGCCATCGAAGTGGTGGAACTTACCATCTCTGCTTTAACTCAAAAATCCCTCCCCATCTATTTCCCAAATAATTTTCTATACTATGCTATAAAATTAATCATCTACCTTCAGCAACCAGCCTTCTTTACAGAGAACCATCATCATCACACTTTAGCAGGCTATTCATGGTTTCTCCAACACGCTCTCAGCGTTTTCTGCCACGCTCTCAGCGTTTTCTGCCTTTGCGTTTTCTCTGGGTATGTTTTCATCAGCTGTGGTCAGGTCTGCCATGGCCAGCTGGTATTCCTCTCTTAGGTTCTCTGTAATTACATGGTTACTGGGTACGCTTGGGTTCCCCACTCCGTCTGTCGGAGCAACAAGAGAGTGAGTTGTATGCTTTAACTTGAGTCCAGTGCTTCCACTGGCTGCCTCACCGAGTCTGTACACAGACACACGGATCATTGGTTAAGAGTACCGTCTGTGGTCCTATCCACCTGGGGGCAAACCCTGGCCTTTCTGGCAGCACCGTCACCATAACTTGGTCACCAAGCTGTGGAAGAACTATCCCCTTTCCCTCTGGCTCTTTCTGATGAGCAATCCGCTGCTGTTGTTTCGCTTGGTCCTTTAATACTTTAAGTTGACAGTAACTTTTCCCCCTGCTTTTTGGCAGGGGCCCTGTGAAGTCTATCTGGATGTTTTTCCACGGTCCCCTCGGCCGAGGCTGATTTGCCCGCTGTAGCTTTCTGCCCTTACCAGGGTTATGTGGGCACAAGTGATACAATGGTGGCAGAATTTCTCAACATTCCCATGTGTCCAGCACCCATCTGGTCCCTTCTTCGCTCCTTTTCTCCTCCATTTTTCCTTCTCTTCTGTCTCTACCTCTTCATATAATTTTACTAAGCTGGCTTCTGTCGTTTCCTCCTGAACACTTGCAATTTCAATTGCCTCTTGTTCCCCTGCTTCCTTATTTGCAGTAATGTCTGCCCTCGGAAGAACTGGGAAAACTTTATGTTCTGGAGTGGCCGCAGTCTCTCCGAGTATCCCCTGGTGTTTTGGTTCCTTCGCTATACCCTGAACAGTGGTCAGTGTGTCAGTTTGTCTAGGGTCCTGCTTAGGGGGTTTATACAGATCCTCCTCTATTTTAACTGGGTCTGTCTCTACCTGCTCACAATCTTGCTTGTCTCTAGCCCACACAGCTGGGAACTGCTGACAAGGTAACCCATAGACACCATCCTGGCTCCAGTCTCTAATGATCGGGGCAGCTGCGGCTATGCTAGCCAGGCCGTGTATTCTGTTGGTCGTGCGCGTTTGCTGCCCCTGACTCCTCCATATTATTTCTCCCTTTCCCGAATCTATGACAGCTCCTGCTTCCCTTAGGATGTCTATTCCAATGATCGTGCCTTCATTATATGGACATACCCCAAAATACACTGGAAGTTGCACTCCCCCGATTTCTAGTATTTGTTTCTCGCTTCTTTCTGCATTTACTGTTTTCCCTCCAACACCCCTGATATAAGTGGCCTGCCCGGTTGTTGGTAAGGGCAAGTCTGTTATCGATACAGCTGCCCCTGTGTCCACTAACATATTGCATTGCCGTCCCCCTAACAATGCCGTTATGTACATCCGTGAGTCATCAGAGCTGGCCATGGAGCGCGCTGCACATCCTTTTTTTGCCTTAAGAGGCGCTGTCACTAACTCTTTGATCTGATCGACAGTCAGACTAGACTGGGTGTCCGCCGTGACCTTCGCCTGGGTTTTCCCCCTCCCTTTTGGACACTGTCTCCAGCTATGTCCTGATAGGCCACAGCTGTAGCTTATCGACTCCTTCACTGTCTTATACCTCGTCCGGCAGTCCTTTGTAAAGTGTCCTGGCTGTTGGCAAGCAAAACAAACTCTCCAGGACATCACAGCAGCTGCATCCACTATACCCACTTTACGATTTCTCTTGCCTTTTCTTTGGTCTATCTCACTGGCCCATGAAACTATCTCAGAGTAGTTGGACCCTACCGTTATGCCTAAATCTAAAACTTCCTGGTGGGCTGAGCTCAGGCCTTTCTTCAGCATTTTTAGGAAGACTGGGTCGTCCCTCCCTGGGTTAAACAACCCTGAATACTCATCGTACACTCGGTATTTACGTTCTGCATAATCCATGGCTGTCTTGTCAGCTTTTTGAATCACTGCCATTATCATTCCCCAGCTACTCTCGCCTCCCCCCAGCCGCTGCCTCACTTCCCCTTTAAAGGAGCGATATCTTTCTTCATTACTGGCGCTCCCAGTAGTTGCCCATGTACCATCCTGCACCCCCTGGGCCATACTGTCCCACATATTCCTTGGGCACTTTGCTTTCACTAACACATGTATATCTTTAGGGTGCATCTGGTGAATTTCAACCATTTCCTCGAGCTTGCGCCAGAACTCTGAATTCCCACATGCGACTTTAAGTGAGGGCAACTCGGACAAAATGCTCTGTTTCTCCCCGGGGGTGAAGGGCTTATGAATAGTCGTAATCAAGGTCAAGGGCTGGCTCGGATCATCAGGGTTCTCAACCTGACGTTGCCTGTCCTCAATAGGTGCCATTCTGGTAGGTCTATCTGGGTAAAACCTCTTCCTGAGAATTCCCCACACTAATTCCCACACTATGCAAAATATCATAGACGGGTAGCAGTTAAACAGTACAAAGTTAAAACCACAGAGTATGTATTCCACAATCTGCCAATTTTGAGTACCCGAACTCATGATGCCTGCTGTATTCCCTTGCATCACACTTGCAAACACATACACTAAAATGCAGCTCCCCAAGCGAGTATACACGCCCCTACTCTGGCGTCTCGAACCGTACCGTTGGTTACCACCTTTCGCAACTGGTGGTCCAACTCTCACCAAGTTAACCAAGTTAACATGCAAAGATTCCTCACTTACATAAACACACATGCACACACTACTTTTATATCTACCAGTTCAGCTCTCCACGTTCGTGATACCTCGTGTTCCCCGTGTGTCCACCGACCGAACAGATCCAAGTGTGAGTGTTATTTTAGAAATATACTCACCAACTTAGACGCTGGCCACACGATGGGTTACGAAGGTATCCCACTCCTGACACCAAATGTTATAGCGTGGATGAAATCACCAGAGAGACAGAGTCACTGGTAGGTAAAAAGCAGCTTCTTTATTCAACACAGCAAGGTACAGCAGGCATCTTAATGGATGGAGGTGCTTTCCGCAGAAAGGTCTGCTAGCTAAAACATGGGCTCGATATTTATATGCTAAACACAAAGGCAATCGCTACTTAAAAAGTTTGAAGTTACATACAAACACCACACCTTCGGATTTCATCCTTTCCTTCTGACACCAACATGTCTGTGTTGGTATCCACAGCCTTTAGTTCAATCCACAATACATTTATTTGGCATTTTACGTGCTAACATAGAAGACAATTAATATTTATAATGTATAGATAAGACTGTCTTCGAAACTACAGCATCAGGCACCAGAAGCATCTGGTATTTACACCTTTTAGGAAGCCCATTGTGGTGGACTCAATCCACAGTCCTTTGTCAAACAGTTAAAATAGAAGTCTGGTGGCCAAAGTGTTAACAAATCATCTACCCAAAAAGAAATCCACCCTAACAACTACTGGCTCAAACTGCAAATTAACCTTTAGGAAATCCTGTACAAGGACTCCCAAGTCCGACTTGCACCTCAGATTTTTGAATTTCCTCACCATTTAGAAAATAGTCTTATGTTTTTACTTATTCTACCAAAATGCATGGCCATACATTTCCTGACACTATGTTCCATTTGCCACTTCTTTGTCCATTTTCTTAATCTGTCAGTTTGAATTACATCTGGGTAACCTCCAACCCGGTAGCATGAATGTGAATTTCTCCTTCCAATTTAAAAAAAATTCCCAACCCCCACCCAGCCACTCTTCTGTTCCCAAGTCTGACCCCTCTCACCTGCCTATCTCTTCCTCCCAGCTCCCCTCCTTCCCTTTCTCGCATGGTCCACTCTGCTGTCCTATCAGATTCTTTCTTCTCCAGCCTTTAATCTTTCCAACTGACCTGGCTTCAGCTATCACCTTCTAAGCTAGCCTCCTTCTCCTCCCCCCACCTTTTTATTATGACGTGTGCCTCTTCCTTTTCCATCCTGAAGAAAGGTCTCGACCCAAAACCTCAACTGTTTATTCATTTCCATAAATGCTGCCTGTCCTGCTGAGTTGCTCCAGCATTTTATGTGTGTTACTATGAACAGTGCAATGATGGGAGAAACCTTTAGCCGTCATAGTAACAAGAATGCATTTGAAATAGCAACTCAGCTGATCCAACAAGTTTATTTTTGCCAGATATTCTTTGTTAATTTCTGTTCATTAGGAGAAGTAATTCTTCATAATCTTTCATTTTTATGTATAGGCTTTTACCATTTTGGCAGAAAGTGAACATGTTGCATATAGCAGAATGGAATTGAGTTCCACATTAAGCTACCAATGTAATGTCTGCTGTTGGTTAATAACAGCCAGTTCTAGCATTTAAACTTAACAAATTACATTGATATATTCTTAGATTCTCTGTCTTTTCACTTTTTCTCTACAATCTCTAGATTTGAACTCTTTCCAACAGACTTCAAAATGGATTGATGATGTACGGACAGAAAGGGGAAGTGATGTCATCATTATGTTAGTTGGAAATAAAACTGATTTGGCAGATAAAAGGTAACAGCCATTCAGTGTATTGGATGTACTTTTATGCTTCCACATGTATCATTTTTTAATTGAAGTTAAAGATGGAATAATTTGGTATGCGCTGAATCTTAATAGTTAATTCTACTGTAAAAGTAGGTTATCAAATTATAGGTATTCCTGTCCTCAGATCTGCACCATATAGTGTGAGATCACCAGTTTTTAAGTAATCATTTGTCAAAATTCAGATCTTTGAGTAGGATCTTCAGAAGCAGACTTAAAGGGATCCTATCCAAAATTGTGAACCTACGTTGACATTCAGCAGTTTAATTTGATTTGTGATATAATGGTGGCCACAGGCTTGATTTGTAGTGAGGAGGTAATTTGGGTGGCATGCCACATGGAGTGTGAGTACTGACAGGTTTAATAAAACATTGTATTCTTGAGGAGGAGGCTCTAAAAAATATTCAAAATCCTGTAAAGTATTCAGAAATAGTGAAATGAAACACAAATGATTCTACGCTTCAAGTTAGTAACAAGTCTGCACTTTTCAATGAGATACAAAAATTAGAAAAGGAGCTTGCATGCTAAGCAATGAGATATTGCCTTGCAAATTGTGATTGCGTACTCTGGAAAATTGAATTGCCAGTATATTTAGTACTTCTTTAATAAAAGTTTTTTGGTAGCATCCAGTTAGCCAGTAGAAGAAGGATACCTACAAATAAACATAAGACCAACTAAACCATGTAACATGCTCAGAATTGAGCCATGATTGGAAGCACTAAACAAATTATATTGTTGACATCAAAACTCATTGCATTTTGCCAACTATCTTTTAACCTTGAAGGGAGAGAGTAGGCAGTTATCAATCATGATGTCTTGGCACAAATAAAGTATATTAAAAAAAATGTTGTTCCTTTTAGTATTTATACAGTTAACTGTGGATATGCTAGAATTCCTTACAGTTAGATTGTTTGCTAATTTTTTTTTTTGCATTTACATTGTTGTAGGCAGGTTTCCATGGAAGAAGGTGAGAGGAAAGCCAGGGAGCTAAATGTAATGTACATTGAAACCAGTGCTAAAGCAGGATATAATGTCAAGCAGGTATGTCCGTGAAATTGAAAGGGATTTGAAATTTCACTGGAATTTGATTTGTACCAAACAGTTGCTGCTCTGAATTTGTAAACAGGTTGTTGTGAAGTATGCAGAGTATCATTTGCGAAAAGAAAACCCTGTTAAATGCTTCCTCGCGGTCCTTCAGCTTACTTTAAACTATAAACGCTCGACACTTTCCCTCAGTTCCGAAGAAGTGTCCTACACTACAAACAATAACTGGTTTATCTTTTTATTGATGCTGAACCTGCTGAGTGTTTCCAGTTTATTGCGTCTTCAGATTTGTTTTTCATTGGTTTCAAAATTCTTTCAAAAGCTGTACCTACATGCCATTACTACTTTTCTGTAATATTAATACCCCCCACAAAAAATAATTCCTACTTTGATTGTTGTTTAAGTCAGAGTTCCTAAATCTCCTCATTGTCCCCTTTAATTAATGCAAGCCTGTTGATAGAGAACCAAAAGAGAAGTCTTTAAAGCAAATTTAAGATGGTTTGTGACAAGTATAGACTATAGACACTATATACTTCCCTAAAACAAATGTTGTTTTGTTTTCATAGTTTGACTTTTGTCGAACAGGATAATCTTTCCCGAGTCATCAATTTCTCATTCTTGTCTTGTAGCTTTTCCGGCGTGTAGCTGCTGCACTTCCTGGCATGGACAATGCACCTGAAAAGAGCAAAGAAGACAGTATCCTTTAAGAATATCTAGTTATAAGTTAGAACAGAGTCAAATAAGACTTCGATTTTTTTTATTCTATCTTTTAGGATAGCACTTAATAATAATTAGCTAGATTGAGAATGTAAGTCCTGGCTTGAAATGTCATAATGTAATATGGAATATATACCTGTTTTCTTTTCCAAGTTACGGCAAGATATTTGCTTCCGATTTGTTCCAAGTTATTTTTCAAAATTGACTATTTTACTCTTCCCCTTTTGGAGCCAACAGGGAGGAATAAAGTTATGAATGTATAATAATTTTCAAATTCATGGGATTCTAACACACTGTAGCGAGTGATTCCTTTCAATGTTTTTGAAAGATTAATCTTTGGTTCCTTGGGGCAGAGCCACATCCAGTTCTGATTCCTTCCAGTTGAATAGAATAATAATATTCTGTTTTAATTTTGCAGAAATGAGAATCAAGCTATTTACCTTCTGATCCTCTTGCCCAAAGATGATTACAATAACGTTTAGAGACTAGTGGTGAGAGGGATGATGTTGGGTGGGGGAGGAATTTGGATGAGAAAGTCACAGGCATAGACTACTCTGACCACAAATAGCTGAGCAAAAAGAAAACAAAGACTTATTTGCTGAACAGGCTGATAATTATTCCACATGACATCCGTGTTTATTTATTGGGGTTGGGTGAACTTGCTTAGATCTCTGGTGACTATACAGTAAGACCCTCCTGAACTATGAGCAAGATCATTTTTTTAATTACTTCCAAGTTTGAAACTAATAGTTCAAGAATGAGAGAACTTTGTCCTGTCAGATAGCTTGGTAATTCTGCATGGATTCACAGAATGCACATAAATATCTCAAGCAGCAGGTGAAGTTAAAAGAACCACAACCTCAACAAGATGTCAGCATGTTGGGGGAGGTTGGAAAACCACTGCTGGTAATGTTTTGGCAAGGTTTCAAAACAAAATTAGAGCTAGTAATTTGTATGCTTTCATACTGGCACTTTAACTTGACAACTGAAATCGTACTTTTACAGATGATGCTAAGATTTGGGTGGTCATTGATGGTGGTCAGCAGTTTAATGGCTATGCTAGCTATTAAATGATTGTGATTGAGTCAAGGTAAACAAATGGTTGATCTTGTCGTTTTTGTAGAGAGAAACAGCAATGAGAAGCACAGGCTACTCATACAAAAGCGATCTTTCATAATACAGTAAAGGGGGGGGGGGATCTGACTGAGTGCTTGATAGCTCATGGACATCAGCACTAAAAAGTGTTTTAATTTATCTTTTATTTGGGACCAGAGAAATCCTCAACTCTATGCACCTTCCAAACTGATTGCAAACCTATTTTGGCCCAGCCATTAATGTTGTTTCTCTTCCCAGTAAATTTGAATTTCCACATGATACTCATGACCTTTGAGCTTCATGTATGATAGATCCTAAAAATTAAACACGTATCTGCTTTTTCCAAGTGCTGAAGACTTTCCACTTATTAAAACTAAACATTGGACCTCCCCCTCTTTTGGAGCCATTTGGCTTTGTGGATCGTATGAAGCTTCTCTCCTTGTAAGAACATGCTAGTCTAAATAAACAACTTGATATAGTTCTACAAGTTGCTACTGAGTTTCCCAAGCTGGTTGAATATCATTGAGCTTTACAAGTGGTTAAAATACTGTTTTAGAGCAGTTGGCTACTTTTTCAAAGAATTCAGCAAAATTTATCAAAATCTGTACAAAGAAATGCTGGAGCTAGTTTGAAGAAAAAGAAGTTATGCAATTATTAGTGTATATATACTTTGGTTAGGGGTTGCAGTGATTCTTCTATATCCTTGGTATAGATGCAGGATATTAAGGTAAATATTTCCTTAACTCCAGCTACACAGTGATTGATATCAAACTGGAGAAACCACCTGAACCGCCAATCAACGAGGGTGGCTGCTCCTGCTAATGCTGGCACAATCAAACTGTTCCTTATTAGCCAGCATCACCAATTGCATTACAGTCATTGACTAGCCACCTTGCTCCCTCTTAATGGTGTGCTGGCTCGGTAATGTGTGAACGTGCTGCTACCGAGGTGTCAAACACACCAGGAGCTTCATTCAGAAAATTCAATTTCATTTCCTTCAGCTGCATGGTTTATTTAAGATCTGAGATCGAGTTTGATTTTGTTATGTTATGTATTGCACTCTAACACTGAGCGATGCAGTCCTCTACATTGTACAGAAATGTGTGCACGATGTAAAATGTTTGTGTGAATATGCAAAGATGTTGCTGTATCAGATTTTCAAAAAAGGAAAAATTGTCTGTGATGAAGTCCTGATATGAGTATGAGCTGAGGTGCTGATGTTGGTTTGACCACAGAGAATGCTTTTATGATGATGGTAGAGTATCAGAACAACATGTGTTCCACAAGATTCTTGGTGTCTAATTGATCTAGAATGCTGCCTTGGGTGATTTGTAATATATTGGAGCAGCCTTCCAACAATCCATTGGCATAGCAGTCTTGATTTTTCTATCATTAAGCAAAGATGCAATGCAGGATTAATTATTTGACATCTTCTGAATATATCTCATGCTTTATCATATGTGCACAAGCATATGGAGCTCAAGTGCAGACGAGGAATGCAGTGGTCTTTGAAGTAATTAAAGATTTTCCTCTGATTAGCCACTCAGTCTTCCTTCCAAAGAAGGCAGAGATTATGGCTTTAGGTACTCTTAAAATAACTTTTAAAAAAAAATTATGCTTTATAAATTAATTTTGTGACGTGATGAAATGGTTAAACAATAGAGAATTTTTTTATTACTATTTCCTTGTTACTTGGTCAATATCAAAATAAAGAGGATTCTTTTCAAATAGCCCCAATAGATTTAATTTACAAAATTAATCAGCAATTTTATATTCTAAACGAATATCTGTTTCATGGGCCATTTTAATAAAAAGTGTTAAATATGTAGTAATGTTTATGATTTTGCTGAGAAAGGATACTTGAGAATTTTATTTGTTGATGAAAATGTCCAAGTAATCACGGTGTTTGATTATAATTTTCTGTATTGAGCCACAATGCTCTGAGACTAAATGGAGTCTTTCTGAATAGCTTTGCTGTAGTTGAAAGGATGTTTTAATGCAAGATCAGTGATAAAATAGAATAAATATTACTTGAAATAACAGCTTTGTACACCACTTTCTTTGTGAATTAAGAGTTTACAAGTAAACATTCTCCAGGTGAGTTACAATTTATAGCTATGTATAGATTCTGCACAGCTTCTGTACTAAAGGCGTAATGTGTACCTGTTGTTTAGATTTAGGAGGGGCTAATAGTGATATTTCATGAGATTTGTCCTTGAGCAAGTTCAGTTTCACAGCAAAGTATTTATGTGAATGCCTGAATTTTGGAATCCTTTTAATGGAATATGTGAATTCTTAAATGTATTTGCTATGGACAATATTTTGATGTATTTACTGTTTTCAACTAATTGTAGCTTTTGGCTTACTCACCCTATAAGACTGTGTTTGATGCACACTTGAGGAGCCCATGTTCCTTCCAGTATAAATATTCTTTATGGGATGTTGTGCATAAGGTCACTTCAAATTGATATAATGTTAATGCTAATTTAGCATTTTGTATCATAGTCCTACCAGAGGTGCAAATTAAACAGATTCTGACCAATGCTGTTTCTTCATTTGAGCTGCTATTTATTTAAACCAAAAGGGATAATATTAAAATGTAATGGTTGATATTTAACTCATTGGCAGACTTGAAATTAACCTAGTTCTGGTAAATATTTTTATACCTGTAACTAGAGAGCATGTGATATCATTGTCCCCTTAAATAATTAGAAATTTTTGGTTCCAGAAATCCTCATCATTTCTACTTAGAAATTAACTGGCATGGAATAAAATGTTAATAAAAAGCTAGAGAAATGAAATGAACCATAAATAATTGATGTAGGATTCTGGATGTAGCATTCTATGCTCAAATATTGTTACAGGATACAGGATATTTGAAAATGATCACAGCATCACTAAAATACAGTGATTCACTGTGTCTCGTTTGAAATTTGCATCTTTAATCACACTTTTAAATAAGCAATACACCCTTATTTGGAAGGATAGGAACACAGTTAAGGGGTTGATTTTGTCACTCAGTGAAATACTCCATTTGAACTTTACCATGTCTAATCAGCTTCATTTGATGGTGAAGGTTTGCAAGGATGAAGTTGCAACTGTTACACAAAATGTAGTTTTTCTGTATGTCATGACAACGATTGTTGGTATTCTAATGCAACCTGTGGAGGCCAGTGATGAAGAATATTCTGTTGAATAATTTGAAAACAGCCAAAAAGAATGGTAAATATCTGCAGGCAAAGTACCTGAGCATCCTCCATCAGTTATGTATTTTTTGAATATTTAGCACAGTTGTCTTTTTGTTGTAAATAATTAACAATTGTAATGTTCTCATGTCTGTGTATGCATTTGCCAGTTTAAAATCTTTGGAAAGGCAGTAAGACACTAACCCACTCTTCTTTAATGAAGTTTATGCCCTTATCACTTAGATTAGTTCAGCCTGTGTACCTGTGTCTGAAGTCTTTTGCAAAGATAAATGTCATGTCATTCAAATAGTTCATTGACACCAACTATGTAATAAAGAAGCTATTTATGTCTTCATATTTCCTGTAATAAGTGATCTCATTACAGCTAGTTATTAGATTATTTGTATTAAGGTTGTAAAGTAACATCCTTGTATCACACAATAAAATGAGCCATTTCACCCCTGGTCATTTTTGTGTCAGGTTTCCTTGAATGTTCATCTGTGTGCCTTAAAAATCAAGGATAATTGATCTGGTTGTTGTGTACCTAAATTTTGAAGTACAGCCAGCAGAAAAGATAGTGAATGCTGAAATTCTGGAACTTGTTCAGAAAGTACTACAGTCCCATCAGCTTTTGCAATTTAATGCTCTAGTGAAGGTTTATCAGCAATTTGAGACTTTCCTTCCAGTTGTAGCTGGTTGCATAGTATTTTTTCAAAAAATGCAACTACTTTGCTGAATAGCCTTAAAATATGTAGTTATATTAGGAGCTCACCATTATATGTTCAGCTAAACTTGTATTTATGAGGAAAATACATCAATTAACTGGACATAATTGAATGATAGTGACAACAGCAAGAAATTGCATGGATGCTTTTATAGTGGAATCCGTAAGTGTATACATATAAATGCATCACAGTCTAAATACATAAGCTACCTATAAATATAACATCAGATGAATGCCAAATTATTTTCTTTCCTTTAAATAAATAACGTTCTTGTTAGCTAAAGTAAACAAATACAATTTAGAAAGACAAAAAATGGAGTAATAATGTGGATCCTTAAGAACCCTGAAAATGGGTTCTACTGTGTATTCAACAAAGGAAAATACCAAAACAAAAGTCAGGTGCCGGAAACTGACGCTTAAAAACCTTAACAGATTGTTTAAGTTCTGTTCGCAGAGAGGAGGCAATAAAATGGGTAACTCAGGGAGCAACTATACAATTTTCAGTCATAAAAGTTGCAAGAATAAAAGCTGGTCCTTCAATATTAATCCCACTTGCCAGCATTAATTCTATTCACCGCAACCACACCCCGCCCATACTTTACCAGTCCTGATGACTCCTAAATGTTATTTTCCTGCCTTCACTAGTTCTTATGGCAGCTTATGCCAAGTGCCGAGTTTTGAATATTAAAATAAAATTTTCAACCCCTCTTTAAACCTAAGCTGGTTACTTTTAGTCACCCCAACTATGGGAAGTAGACTCTATCTATATCTCTCATAACTTTATAAGACTGTAAAACATGGGAGCAGAATTAGGCCATTCAGCCCACTGCTTCGCCATTTCATTATGGCTAATCCTGGATCCCACTAAACCCCATACACCTGCCTTCTCGCTATATCCTTTGATGTCCTGACCAATCAGGAAACTCAACTTCTGCTTTAAAGATACCCACAGACTTGGCCTCCACCACAGTCTGTGACAGAGCATTCCACAGATTCACTGCTCTCTGGCTAAAAAACATTCCTCCTTGCCTCTGTTCTAAAAGGTCCCCCCTCAATTCTGAGGCTGTGCTCTCTAGTTTTGGATACCCCCACCATAGGAAACATCCTCTCCACAACCACCCTATCTAGTCCTTCCAACATTTGATAGATTTCAATGAGATCCCCATGCATTCTTCTAAATTCCAGTGAACACAGGCCCAAAGTTGCCAAATGCTTCTCATTGTTAATCCTTTCATTCCTGGAATCATCCTTGTTAGCTTTCTCTGGACTTCCTCCAATGACAACACATCCCTTCTGAGATACAAGTCCAAAACTCTTGACAATACTCCAAGTGTGGCCTGACTGGTGTCTTGTAATATCTCAGCATTATCTACTTGCTTTTATATTCTATTCCCCTTGAAATAAATGCCAACATTGCTTTTGCCACCTTTACCTCAGACTCGACATGTCAATTAACCTGGGAGTCTTGCACGAGGACTCTCAAGTCCCTCTGTACCTCTAATGTTTGAATTTTACCCCCATTTAGATAACAGTCTGCACAATTGCTCCTTTTACCAAAATGCATTATCATACATTTCCCTACACTATTCCATCTGCCACATTTTTGCCCATTCTTCCAATTTGTCTAAATCCTGCTGCAATTGCATTGCTTCCTTAGCACTACCTACCCCTTTACCTATTTTTGTATCATCTGCAAACTTTGCCAGAAAGCCATCAATTCAATATCTAAATAATTGATAATGTGAAATGTAGCAGTCCCAATACTGTCAACTGAAGGATACCACTAGTCACTGGCAGCCGAACAGAAAAGAGCCCCTTTATTCCCACTCTCTGCCACCTGCCTGTAAGCCAATCTATCCATGCCAGTATCTTTCTTGTAATGCCATAAGATTTTATTTTGCGCAGCAGCCTTGTGTGGTACCTTATCAAATGCCTTCTGAAAATCCAAGTAAATGACATCCACTACCTCTCCTTTGTCCGCCCTGCTGCTTACTTCCTCGAAGAACTCAACAGATTTGTCAGGCAAGATTTCCCTTTACAGGAACTATGTTGACGTTGACTTATTTTATCATTAGTCTCCAAGTACCCCGAAACCTCATCCTTAAAAATCGATTCCAACACTTTCTCAACCAGTGAGGTTAGGCTAACTGGCCTACAATTTCCTTTTGGCCTCTTCTCTTCTTAAAGAGTGGAGTGATATCTGCAATCCTCCAATCCACCGGGCCCATTGCCTGAATCAAGTAATTCTTGAAAGATCATGACTGATGCATCCATTATCTCTTCAACAACCTCTCAGGTCTCTGGGATGAAGTTCATCTTGTCTAGGTGAATTATCTACCTTAAGACCTTCCAGTTTGCCTAGCATTTTTTCCTTTGTAATAACAATGGCACTCACTCCTGGGCACTCACTGACCTCTGACACACTGCTAGTATCTTCTACAGTGAAGACCGATGCAAAGTACTCATTTAAGTTCATCTGTCATTTCTTTGTCCCCGTTGCTACCTCACCAGTATCATTTTCCTGTAGTCCAATATCAACTCTTACCTCCCTTATAACCGAAAAAACTAGTATCCTATTTTATATTATTTGCTAGTTTGCCCTCAAATTTCATTTTTTCCCTTCTTATAGCTGTTTTAGTTGCCTTTTGTTGGATTACATATGGGAGCCCAAGCACGGGAGGATGAACCCTGAGCGCCCTTCCAAAACTATAGTCAACACGCTCCTAGAAGACAGCAGCGCGGCCAATGTAGATGAACTGAACGCACTGATGAGGGAGAGGCCGTCATTGTGCCCGACGCCAGCCCTCTAGGCCTGAGTCGACGTAGTAGTAGTAGTTTGTTGGATTTTAAAAGCTTCCTAATCATCCAATTTCCCACTCACTTTTGCTATCTTATATGCCCTTTCCTTGTCTTTTATGCAGTCCTAGCTTTCCTTGTCAGCCACAGTTGCCTACCCCTGCCATTTGAGAACTTCCTCTGGGATCGTGTGCCTTGAGAACTATTCCCAGAACCTTTAGCCATCACTGCCAGTATCCTCCTCCAATCCACCAGGGCAAGCTTCTCTCTCATATCTCTGTAAGTCCCATTATTCCATTATGATTCTTATACTTTTTACTTTATTATCGCCAAACAATTGATACTGGAACGTACAATCATCATAGTGATATTTGATTCTGTACTTCCCGCTCCCTGGATTACAAATCGATAGTAAATATTAAACATTTAAATTATAAATCATAAATAGAAAATAGAAAAATGGGAAGTAAGGTAGTGCAAAAAAACTGAGATGCAGGTCCGGATATTTGGAGGGTATCGCCCAGTTCCGGGTCAGGATTTGTTCAGCAGTCTTATCACAGCTGGAAAGAAGCTGTTCCTAAATCTGGCTGTACGAGTCTTCAAGCTCCTGGGCCTTCTCCCGGAGGGAAGAGGGACGAAAAGTGTGTTGGCTGGGTGGATTGTGTCCTTGATTATCCTCGCAGCACTGCTCCGACAGCGTGCATTGTAAAGTGAGTCCAAGGACAGAAGATTGGTTTGTGTGATATGCTAAGCTGGGCTGTGTTCACGATCTTCTGCAGCTTCTTCCGGTCTTGGACAAGACAACTTCCATACCAGGTTCTGATGCACCCTAGAAGAATGCTTTCTACGGTGCATCTATAAAAATTAGTGAGGGTTTTAGGGGACAGGCCAAATTTCTTTAGTTTTCTCAGTAAGTAAAGGCGCTGGTGGGCCTTCTTGGCAGTGGACTCTACTTGGTTGGACCAAGACAGGTCATTTGTGATATTGACCCCGAGGAACTTAAAAGCTTTTGACCTGTTCCACTTGCGCACCACCGATGTAGGTTGGGTCGTGCGGTCCGCTACTCCTTCTGAAGTCAACAACCAATTCCTTCGTCTTGCTGACGTTAAGGGATAGGTTATTGTCTTCGTACCATGCCACCAGGTTCTTAATTTCCTCTCTGTACTCAAACTCATCATTACCCAAGATATGACCGACAATTGTTGTGTTATCAGCAAACTTATATATTGAGTTTGATGGAAACTTGGTTACACAATCATGGGTGTACAGTGAATACAGCAGGGGGCTGAGTACACAGCCTTGTAGGGCACCAGTGCTCAGAGTGATTGTAAAGGAGAGCTTGTCCCCTATTTTTACTGCCTAGGTCCTGTCTGTGAGGAAGTTGAAGATCCAGCTGCAGATCTGAGTGCTAAGGCCTAGGTTCTGGAGCTTAGGAATCAGTTTATTTGGAATGATGGTATTAAAGGCAGAGCTGTAGTCAATGAAAAGGAGCCTTACATACGCGTCTTTATTCTCCAGGTGTTCTAAGGAGGAATGTAGGGCCAGAGAGATGGCATCTGCCATTGACCTGTTGCTCCAGTAGGCGAATTGCAAAGCGTCGAGGTTGACTGGTAGGCTGTGGTTGATGTGTGCCATAACCAATCGCTCGAAGCACTTCATAGCAATTGATGTCAGAGCCACAGGTTGATAGTCATTCAGGCATGCCACCTTGCTCTTCTTCGGCACTGGGATTATCGTTGCCTTCTTAAAACACGAGGGGATCTTAGACTGAAGCAAGGAGCAGTTGAAAATGTCAGCAAACACTCCAGCTAGCTCGCTTGCACATGTGGTACTGATACATGTGATTTCTGTTTCTCCCTCTTAAACTGCAGTATGAATTCAATCATATTATGATCACTGACTCCTAAAGGTTCCTTTACGTTCCTCCACTGTAGAAGGACTGCAGTGGTTCAAGAAGGTGGCTTACCAGTTGAGGATAGGCAACATTAATGTCCATGCCAGTAACACTCAGATGACAAAAAAAATTTTTTTAAAGAATGTTACATGCATTTAAATACAGCACTTTCAGTCCTGCATTCTTCACCCTTTTGAATTTTTCCTCTATGGTAAAATTTAACTCTTTGCTCTGTCTGCATTTGTATCCAATCATTGGCTTGTCCTTATTTACATTCATGTTACATCCATCATCTACTTGCAAAGCTGCTGGCTCATTCTCAGCTCTATCAACTGGTTCTCATTCCCCTGCCATATTAGTTTAAACCACTCCCAACAGCTCTAGTAAACCTGCCTGCAAGAATATTGGTTCCCCTCAGATTCAAGTGCAACCTGTCCCTTTTGTACTGGTCATACTTGCCCCAGAAGAGGTCCCAATTATCCAGAAATTCCTGCCCTCTGCTCCAGTTCTTCAGCCACGCATTTATCTTCCACCTCATTCTATTCCTATCCTCATTGTCATGTGGCACAAGCAGTAATACCAAGATTACTACCCTTGAGGTCCTGCTTCTCAGCTTCCTTCCTAACTCCCTGTATTCTGTTTTCAGGACCTCCTCCCTTTTTCTACCCATGTCACTGGCATTAATATGTACCACAACTTCTGGCTGCTCACCCTCTCTTTTCAGGATATTGTGGGTGCATTCAGAAGCCTCACAGGTCCTGGCACCTGAGAGGCAAACTACCACCTGTGTTTCTTTTTCTGACATTCTATAACTTCTATAATGTCAGCCTCCTTTTATCATACTTCAAAAAGGTTCAATTCAGTTGGTGAATCATTGTGACATAAGCCAACAGCAGTCGCTGGGTCAGTGGAACCCATGCCTGGTTCTGAAGCAAAAAAGGGAAAGGTGAAATCAGTTAATGATAGTTGTGTTGATAATAAAGGATACAGTTGGGAGCTTCTGTAGTTGCATTTGAGACCCCCGAATGTTGTGTTGCCTTCTAGACCCAGAGTCAAAGATGTCACTCAGTGGTTAAAGGAATTCTGTAAGGGGAGGGTGAGGAGACATATGTCATGGTCAAGATAGGCACCAATGACATAGGCAGGTACAGAAATGAAGTGCTGCAGTTATTTTTGGGAGTTACTGTAGGTAGAAAGTTTAAAAAAGCAGGACTTCCAGGTTTTTAATCTTAGGTTTATTACTATGTATTTGTGATGTGAGAAATAGATAATTATTGTGGCTTAGGAGCTGCTGCATGAAAAAGTCTTCAGACTGAAGGACCATTGGCCTCGCTTCTCGGACCTATATAAACTATATTGTTTATATCTGAACTGAAAAGGAACCAATATCCTTGCTTCGGGGGATTTATTTTTATGGAATAGGCCCTTTGAGCTGTACCACTAGCAACCCCCAATTTAACCCAATTTACAATAACCAATTAACCTACTAATGGGTACATCTTTGGACAGTGGGAGGAAACTGGAGCATCTGGTGGAAAGCCACATATTCCATAGGGAGGACGTAGAAATTCCTTATAGATGGTGCCAGAATTGAACTCCAAACTCTGATGCCCCCAAACTGTAATAGAGTTGTGGTAACAGCCATGCTGGGGAATGGGAACCGCAGCAGCTGTGCAACAGGTGCGAGGGTTGAGAACAAGAGTGATAACATGTTCATTTCAATACAGTACTAGGAGTATTATGGGTGAAGTGGATGAAAAGAGGTGGAGGGGTTGCACTACTGATAAGGGTGAATATCACAGCAGGACTGGAGGACTCATTCACTGAGGTAATTTGGATAGCTCTCAGTAACAGGATAGGTGCAATTATGCTGATGAAATTATACAACATGCCCCCCAGCAGCTACCAACAGCTGGAAGAACAGGCATGCAAACAGATTACGGAAAGGTGCAGCAACAACAGGGTTTTCATACTGGGGGAAATTTAACCTCTCTGCTATTGATGGAAACTTTCTCAATACAAGAAAATTAGAGTGAAATTTCTTCAGTACATCCAAGAGAGTTTCTTCAAACAGTACATGGGAAGAGGAGAGAACCCGGTTTTGGGAAATAAGCCAACCCGATAGAGGGTGAACATTTTGGGAACAGTGATCACAGCTCAAGATAGATATGAATAAAATCATATCTTATGGGAGGGCACAGTTATGACAGGATAAGACAGAGCTAAGGGACGTGGATTGAGGGCAGCTGCTGTCGGTCAAGTCCACATCTGACATATGGGAATTGTTTAAAGGCCATCTGAGAAGAACTTAAGATTGGCATGTTCTGGTAAGGAGAAAAGACAAAGATGATAAAGAAACCTTAAGAGACCCAAGAGGTCCTAAATGTAGTCAGGATAAAAAGGAAGCATATATAAGACATAAACCAGACTGGGTCCATGTGGAATATAACAATAGCAGGAAAATGCTCATGCAGGAAATCAGGAAGCCCAAAAGGGGCCATGAAATGTCCTTGGCAAGCAGAGTAATAATTCCAACATATGTTATACTTAGTTATTATCTTTATCATAATATAAGGAGAGAGTAGCTCTGCTCAAGGATAAAGGAAGGAATTTGTGCTTGCGGTCAGAACAACTGACTGAGGTACTAAAATCAGCATGTTGCATCAATATTTACTGAGGGCAATGAATTAGAGAATAGTAAAAATAGAATGGGGATTGCCAATCTGCTAGTGAATTTTGAGATTCAGAAGGAGGGTGCAGGGTGTTCTGAAAAAAACATTAAAATTGATGTAACCAGGGCCTGATGGCATATATCCCAGAAGACTGAAAGAAGAAAGTGAGGAGATTGCTTGGGCCTTGATAAGGATCTTTGTGTCGTCAGTAGTAATAAGGTTCCAGGGGGCAGGGATGTAGCAAATATTATGCTTTTGTTTAAGAAGGGAAATAGGGATAATCATGTTATTGTGATTATAATCCAGCAAGTCTCACATCAACGGTAAGGAAGCTATTGGAGAGGACACTGAGGGATAAGATTTATGCTCTTTTGGAAAGGCATGGCCTGTTTGGGAACAGTCAGCATGGCTTTTGTTGGGGACAAGTCATGTCTTACAAACTTGGGTTAACTTTTGAGGAAGTGACAAAGGTACTTGGTGAGGCAATTGACCTTACCTACATCGATTTTTGTAAATCACTTGATAAGGTCCCTCAAGATAGGTTGATTCAGAAGGTTGATCCAAAATAAATTGCAAGTTTTGATTCAGAACTGGCTTGCGCTTAGAAAGTAGAGGTGGAAAGCTATTATTCTTGCTAGTCATAGAGGTTTCTCTTCAGCATAACCTCTGCCACCATAATTAAGATGACCGGTTTATCAGTGAATATGTGATAATTTAATTTTAATATTTCAATATGGGAAATGTAGAACTAAGTAGTAATGTTACCACCATACATAAGATAGATCATAATGTAAAAAAGGTGCTTAGTATTTGAAAATGTAATTATTTTAAAGTATTGATATTAATTAATTGAATACCTGTAGTTCAAAAATGTATATTTATGCAAATATATTTGGAGAGAGGCCAACTGGAATCAAGAGTCATGCTTAATTATTAGAAGGCAAATCTGAATTCAACCCATATTGTTATGCCAATATGAGATTGAGTCATAATTTATTCTGACCTGAAGCAATGAGGGAACTGAGGTCTTGATCACATGAGCTATTGAATGAAAAAGTATTGGGGGAGATTACTAGCAAGATGTTTTTGAAGCTGTGATATGAAAATAAGTTTATCATATGTTTGAGGCTTTCTTAACTTTCCTTGTTTTTACTTTAACTATTCATATAGAGAAAAAATTACTTGAAACAGACAATTGAATAACATACTCTGATAACATTAGTCTTGAAGAGCCTAATGCATATGCCCCTCTGCTGTTCATCACTTCTTTGAACCCTGTGGAGTGCAACACAGAGACTCTAGATGTGCATTTTGATTTCCAAAGACAATAACCCATGCTAAAAAAACTTTCTTCACATCTCAGTCTTAGATATCAAGCCACAGACAGAAAATGGTCAAAATAAATGGGTCATTTTCAAGTTGGAAAATTGTAATTTGTGGCATGTCACAGGGATCAGCACTATGGTTTTAACTATTTGCAATCTACAGTATATGGATGGTTTAGATGAGGGAACAAAATTTATTGTAGCCAAACTTGCTGAAGTTGCAAAGAATGGAATTGTGAGGTAGACGGAGTTTTCAAAGAGATATAAAAAAAACAGATGCTGGAATTCTTTTAATCATTTCATTATCCTCATCGATATGTTATCAAGTTTATAAGCCTTTACTAGCATTGTGTGATGCCTTGCATAAAATCCAGATAAACTAGATTTTCTGCCTGTTGTTGAGCCTATTAGATTTACTGCCTATTATTAATTTGCTTCAAAGAAATCTATTTTCTCTTCAAAAAATTGTGTTGATCCCACCACAACATATTAGGAGTTCCCCCATCCCAATGTTCTTAATGATTTATATAATGAGGATAATTGGCCAGAACAGCCCTATTTTTCATCTCCTTTCTTTCTTTGTGGTGGTATTATTATTTTTTTTCTCTCTGCTAGATTATGTATTACATTGAACTTCTGCTGTTAAGTTAACAAATTTCACGTCACATGCCGGTGATAATAAACCTGATTCTGATTCTGATTCATTTGTTTTGGTCTGAAATATTAATTCTTCCTCTTTTAGTGAAAGATGCCTGACTTGCCAAGAGCTTTGTTGTTACTGAGATGTACATAGGTTATGTAAATAGACAAAAAAAATTATTGTGGAGTATAATGTGGGAAAGTGTGAATTGATTCATGAGGCTCCGTCGATCAGGGTCAACTACAGATATTGCAACTTAGCTGTCCAGATACACAAGCCTGAGCAGTACAATATGCAGAGCATTTGAGGAACTGCAAGGAATGGCACAGACTGATACAGTTTGGCATCAGCAGTGTCACAGGAGTCACCAGTCAGCGTTGAACTTGACATAGGACTGCCTGAAGGATTCCAGATTTTTCCCTTGGGGCTTACTCTCGAAGCCTTCCCCATGAGTGGGTATAGCCACAAGACAGCAGAGGTTTGTGATGAGAGTTTTCTTTCTCCTAGATGATCTGCCAACCATGACTGATGAGCCCCATCTGCACAAAGCGACTGGTTTTATGGCACCAGTAACCAGCCTTTGTCCCTTCTCTTGTCAGTAGAAACAGTTCTGCCGGGTTTAGCAGCTAAGCCACATGTGAAGGCCAGGTGCTGGATTTGGTTGTTAGTGGCTATTTGAGGCGCATGCCATTGAGAGCATTTAGTAGGTAGTGGGAGTTGGTCCCCATTTCCACCCCCAGCTCTAATAACCTTAGGGAACCTGAAATTATTCACTTGGAGAATTAGAAAAGAATACTGTTTAAACATAGAGAAACTAAGGATTGCTGATCAGATCAGATCTTGATTAATAGTGAGCAGGCTGACAGAGCATTTGTACGGTAACCATTAAGAAATCAATCTAATGCGCCTCTGTGGCACTTAGAGCTTAAAACTGCACAGAGTTCTAGATGATATCTCATCAATATGCCGTTCAATCTTAGATATCATTCTACCTAAACCCCTTCAATGAATTCCAGTATATCTTTTGATTTACTAATTACTTGACATACCAGTACATTTACTTTGTCTTAGACATCAAGACTAACCTACATTTACTAAACTTAGGCAGTTTGAAAAATATGTATGTTCTATTCTTCAAATCAAATAATCAACCTTGCAGTTACCGGTTTTAAACTGTCCATGATCTCCTTACTCGCTCACCTACTCTGATTTTACTCCTTTGCAGGTTCTTTCTGTTCTCCATTTCTGCTAACTTTCCACCTACCTTTGTGTCATCAGCAAATGAGGATAAGTTATACTGTCTTTTTGTACATATATCATTAATATAAATCACATAAAGCTGTCAGCTCAGGACTAATCCCTTTTGCACCCCACGAGTAAGTCTGCCAGTCTGAAAACAAAAATCAATTCATTCATTTCTATTGCTTTCTGAACTTAAACAAATCCATTATCTACCTTAATATGTTATTGCTACCTGAACTCCCACTCATGAAGACTGTTCGCCTTTATTTAATGTACCAACATTTGGTCAAATACCTTATCTTTTTTAAATGTGTGTGAATATATATATTTACTGATTTGCTTGTTACAACTTCAAGAAACTTTTCTAACAACTGTGTTGATTCTACTACACAACATTAAGAATTTCTATTTGCCCTGTCACCACATTCATAATGATGAATTAAATATTTGTCAACAAAAGCTAGTCTAGCCTCTAACATCCTAGATTTCTTTGTACATCATATCTGAAATTGCAGGAATACATTCATTCCTTTATGTTGCTTAGACTGCTTAATAACTTTGCAGTCCATCATACAAATATAATTGCAAAGAAAGCATGACCGCGTCTCTACTTTCTTAGGAGTCTATGGAGATTCAGCATGACATCAAAAACCTTGGCAAACTTCTATAGATGTGTGGTGGAAGGTGTGCTGACTGGCTGTATTATGGCTTGGTATGCAGACACCAATCCTACAAAATGTAGTGAAGTTGGGCCAGTACGTCACAGGTAAAGCCCTCTCAACTACTGAGAACATCTGTATGAAATGTTGCCATAGAAAAGTAGCATCCATCATCAAAGATTCTCACCACCCAGGCCATGCGCTTTACTTGCTGCTGCCATCAGGTAGAAGGTACAGGTGCCTCAGGACTCACACCACCAGGTTCAAGAACAATTACTACTCTTCAACCATTAGGCAATTGGACGAAAGAGAACAGCTACACTCATTCTATTTCTGGTTTTCCCTCAACTGATGGTCTCACTTCAAGGACTTTTTATTGTGTTGTTTCATACTCTGTATTTATTGCTACTTAGTTATATTTCCAGTTGTACTGCTTGTTGTTCATTGATCCTGTTTACAGTTGTTGTTCTATAGATTTGCTAAATATGCCTGCTGGAAAAAGAACCTTAGTATTGTATCTGGTGACATGTATATACTCTGATAATAAATTTTACTTTGAACTTTGAACTTCAATTCTCCTCTCAGAACCCATGAATGCAAATTATCAAATCCATGAGATTTACCTCATAATCTCCAATTCTTTCTCCAATTAATTTCTCCAATACTTTCCTCAGAATGATACTAAGAAGTACTGTGCTTGAACTTTTGATTCCCTTCCATTTCTGCTCAATTTATTCTGTCTTTTGGAGCAAAATCAGATAGAAAGGACCAGTTATGAACCCCCAACTTAAATATACCCAATGACTTGGCCTGCACAGCTGTCATTGGCAAAGAATTCCATAGATTCACCATCCTCTAGTTAAAGAAATTTTTCCTCATCTCTATTCTAAATGGAATCCCTCAGTTTTGAAGCTGTGCCCTCTGCTCTCAGACTCCCTCACTACAGGAAACATCCTCTCCATATCTACTCTATACAGACTTTTCAATATTCAATAGGTTTCAATAAGATCGGCCCTCATTCTTCTAAACTCCGGCAAGTACAGGCCCAGAGCCATCAAATATTCCTCATATATTAACCCTTTCATTCCTGGGATCCTTCTTGTGAACCTTCTCTGAATACTTTCTTAGATAAGGCCCCAAAACTGCTCACAGTACTCCAAGTGTTGTCTGACCAATGCCTTATAAAACATCTGCATTACATCCTTGCTTTTGTATTCTAGTCCTCTCAAAATGAATGCAAACATTGTATTTATCTTCCTTACCAACAACTCAGCCTGTAAGTTAAACTTTATGGAATCCAGCATGAGAACACCCAAGTCCCTCTGCACCTCTGATTTTTGAATTTCCTCTTCATTTACAAAATAGTCTACGCCTTTATTTCTTCTGCCAAAGTGGATGTTCATGCACTTCCCTGCAAAAGAATCCATCTTTGCCCATTTCCCTAATCTGAGTCCTTCTGCAGATACCTTCCTTCCTCAACACTACCTGCCCTTCCACCTATATTTGTATTGTCCATAAAGTTATCAATTCCTTCACCCAATTCATTGACATACAGCATGAAAGGAAGCGGTCCCAACACCAATCCTTGCGGCATACCACTAGTCACTGGCAGCAAACCAGAAAATGCCCCTTTATTCCCACTCTTTGCCTCCTCCCAGTCAGCCCATCTTCTGTCCATTCTAGTACCTTTCCTGTAATACCATAGGCTCTTATTTTGTTAATCAGCCTCATGTGCAGCTCCTTGTCAAAAGCCTTCTGAAAATTCAAATAAACAACATCCACTGACCCTCCTTTGACAATCCTGCCCATTATTTCCTCAACAAATTTCAACAGATTTGCCAGGCAAGGTTTTCCCCTTAGAAAACCATGTTGACTTTGGCCTATTTTATCACATCACCTCTTTCTAAGGGTTTGATTTCATATTTTACCATTAAAGCCACCTCACCCTCTCTGTATACCTGCCTGTGTTTTCAGTACAATGTGTATCCTTTAATGTAAAGCTCCCAACTATGATCTTTCAGCCTCGAATTGGAGATGCCCACAACATCATGCCTGCCAATCTCTTAACTCCACAACAAGGTCATCTACCTTATCCCATATACTGCGTGCATTCAAATATAACTCTTTCAGTCCTTTTTGATTCTGGTCCCCTGTTACACTTTAACTCAACCCACTGGCTGCAATTTTGCAGTATCATCTGCCTGTCCTTCCTGTCCTTGTTGAGGCTGCACTTGAAGTACTGTGTACAGTTTTGGTCGTGCAGTCAAAGGAAAGGAGTGCAGAAAACATTTATGAGGATGTTGCCAGAACCCAACAGCTTCAGTTATAGGGAGAGATTAGCCAGGATAGGTCTTTATTCCTTGGAACGGGGGAGAATGAAGGGCAACCTTACAAAGACGTTTAAGATTATGAGAAGTGTAGATATGGTGGATGGTAACGTAGATATGGTGGATGGTAACAATCTTTTCCTCAGGATGGTCAAAGATAGTGGGCAGGTTTAGGGTGTGATGGGAAAGATTTATAAGGGATCTAAATGGCTAATTTTTCAATGAATTTTCAACTAGGCTGCAAGATTATAAAATAGGAGCAAATCTGCAGACGCTGAAAATCTAAGCAACACACACAAAATGTCAGAGGAACTCAGAAGGCCAGGCAGCATCTATAGAAAAGTGTATAGTCGATGTTTCGGGCTAAGACCCTTCAGGATTTATTTTGGTAGAACAGGCAAACAGGCCCTTCAGTCCATCTAGTCTACACTGAGCTCAGTATCATACTGTCTGGGCCAAGTTTGATCTTCACTGCTGCCATTTGGTCATTCAATATTATAAGAGACAACTCAATTCCTCCCTCTTTCCACAATCAATATTTTCACTTATTAGTAAGAGTTTGTGTTAAGCTTGTAAAGAAATTTACTATTTCATTTTGATTTAATTGTGTACTGATATTTCATCTTCTGGATGATCTAAGGTGGCTTGATACAATGGGTATGAAAATCCTTACAAGACCCAAGAATCAGTGTTCTCCATAGAGACAATGAAAGAGTTTTGGATCGTTCAGTCTGTGAGGTTTATTTGTTGACAGTGACACGGAGCCATTAAATCCTTTTCTTTCATACATGTCCGTTTGACATTTATACTTAGCAATCTCAGTTTATTTCATTACCCACTGTCTTTGTATACCTTTATGGAAACTTCCTGACTAATTTATTTTACAAGGAATTTTACTGCCCATTTTGTTGTTTATGCTTCAAAACTTATCTCATGGTCTCACACTATCAAAGTATTTTTCTACTCCCTGTTAATTACATCTATACTACTGCCTCAACTATTTATAATGTATGAGAGTATCGTTCTCACCCTCTCACTGTTTGTTGCTTCTCCCAATTTCATAATTATTTTTCATTTAATCCTGTTTCTTACATGCTTCATCTCCCAATTTGTTCCTCTGAATCGAGACTTCCCTGGATATACCGCTCCTTTAACCTCTCTATTTATTCTCGTTTCTTCCACCTCTTCCTGCCTTGTGACTGGCCTGATTTTTCCGAGTCTGCTTCTGTTTTTGCTGGAATTCCTCAATGCAGCAGTTGCAGGCTCGCCAGATCAGTGAATAACTACGAGGCCAGCCCTGGTGAAGCAGCGCCATTCGGAGCAGCGAGGAGACGGCGGCAACGCGTTAGCAGGGAGCAGTCCACAAACCCAGCCGACTGAAAGCACTGAGTGGCTGGGTTCGCAGTTGTTCGCTGGCGATGATGGGCCAACCGAGTCGTCGAGTGCAACGGAGGGATTGCGATTCGACGATGGTTCATAGACGAGGTACAGTGCAGCATCCTTATATAATACCTGTCATAATGCTCTCCTTGCCACGCATGCTTTGTTATATGAGATAACATGCGAACCCCTGGTGTAGCTGAGGAGTTTGTTGTACTTTTTTTTACCTCATGAAAAAACAGAATATCGGGCTTGGGTTGAAATCTTCTAACCAACACTGCCTTATGGTTGGCATCGGAATTAGCAGAACACCCATGTGGTTACATACACCGAGATTGTGATTCCACTATCTGGTGTGTTTTTAAATTGTTGCTTTTCAGACTTGAGCAGAGATAGGTGTGCACGCGCCGTGCTGGACAATGCTTCGGGCGGAATCGATGGAGAAGTTTCATCTAGATGTCAACATGTGGGAGGGCGAAGGAACAACTAGCAATACAAAGCCTTTGAGAGTCGCCAAAGTTTAGTAGTGTTCAGACCCCCTTCTTTGAAATCCCATGTGGTCCCGGGTAATTTTTCAGCAGCCTGCACAAATATGTTTTGTGTAAAAGCGCCCTGGGGCAGCTGGCGCACTTCAAGTGGAACTGCCGCGGATGAGAATAAAACTTGTATATTAAACAAGTTAAGGATACTCCAAAGCCCTTTGCAGCTAATGAAGTATTTTTTAAAAAATACGCCTTGAAATACATGAAAGGGTAACCAATTAATGCATAAAGGAGCAAAGTAAAAGAACCGTTCCTCTCTTTTAAAATGTTGATTGAAAATAAAATATTGGTGAGAGCAATAAACTTTAGTCCATGTACTAAGTATTAGTGCCACGGAATGTTTAATTTCCATCCAAGAAAAAGTCAGACCTCGGTTTAGTGTTTCACCCGAATTTCGCATCTCTAACGTTTTAATAATCCCTCAGTAGTGGTCAAGAATGTCTGGCTAAATTTCCCATTCATCCATAAAAATTGCTTATATTGGTTGAATAACACAATATTACACACTGTCACGCTTTTTATTTAAATTTTCTATTTGCCAAAAGCAGAAAAAGAAAATAAAATTTTCCCTCTCTATCCCCTTAACAGTCCCACTCCCATCAGGGAGGAGGCTACATAGCATCCATGCCAGGATCTCCAGAATCAAACAACAGTCACTTTCCCCAAGCAGTAATGCAGATCAACATCTTCACCCACTGACCCACCCCTCCACACACCCAACCACCACAACTTTATTATTTCCAGTCAGTCACCTTATGTAGAGGCAAACAACAGGAATTCTGCAGATGCTGGAAATTCAAGCAACACACATCAAAGTTGCTGGTGAACGCAGCAGGCCAGGCAGCATCTGTAGGAAGAGGTGCAGTCGACGTTTCAGGCGAGGTCAGGACTCCTGACGAAGGGTCTCGGCCTGAAACGTCCACTGCACCTCTTCCTAGAGATGCTGCCTGGCCTGCTGCGTTCACCAGCAACTTTGATGTGTGTCACCTTATGTAGAGCTACTTTTGTGTTGAGCAATACTTTATGAACATTCAATCAATCTATGTATATAACTTACCTTATGTACTTATAATTATTGAGCTTTTATTATTATTAATTATCTTTGTGTTTTATTTTGTGCTGCATAAGATCTGGAGTAACAGTTATTTCGTTCTTTACACGTGTGTGCAGGAAATGGCATTAAGCAATCTTGGATCTTGAACGTGGAAAGTTGGAGAGAGGTTGATGTGGACTATGTTAGTTCATTGACTTGAGGCTGATTTATTGAACTTTATTGGTCGAGGTCTATTTAATTAAGATCCCCGTGTAATCTTTTTGTAGAATAGATTGTGCATGTAAAAAGAAGCAATCAGAATCAGATTTAATATCACTGACATATGTCGTGAAATTTGTTGCTTAGTGGCAGCAATACATTGCAAAGTGTAATAAAAATGATAAATTATTATAAGAAATTTAACATTTTAATTAAATAAGTAGTGCAAAAAAAGCACAAAAAATTAAAAAGTGAAATGTGTTCGTTGTCCTATAAAAAAATATAGTGGCGAGGGGGAAGAAGCTGTTCCCAAAATGTTGAGTCTATGTCGTCAGACTCCTATACCTCCTCCTTGATGGTAGCCATGAGAATAGGCCATATCCTGGGTGATAGGGGTCCTTAATGACAAGATGCTACCTTTTTGAGGCATTGCCTGTTGAAGATGGCCTCGATGCTGGGGAGGCTAGTGTCCATGATTGACCTGTTTGAGTTTGCAACTTTCTACAGCTTTTTCCGATACTGTGCATTTTCCCCTTCGTGCCAGATGGTGATGTAAGCAGTTAGAATGCTCTCCATGGTACATCTGCAGAAATTTGCAAGAGTCTTTTGTGACATACCAAGTTTCTCAAAACCCCTGATGAAATATAGCTGCTGTCATGCCTTCTTTGTAACTTCATCAATATGTTGGGCCCAGGATAGGTCTTCAGAGATATTGATGAAAACTTGTGTGAGTTTTCTCAACTTCCCCTTCCTGAAGTCCACAACCAATTCCTTGGTCTTACTGATGTTGAGTGCAAGGTTGTCGCTGCAACTCCATTCCATCAGCTGATCTGTCTTGTTCATGTATGATTCCTCGTCACCATCTGAAATTCTGCCAGCAATACTTACGTCATTGGCAAATTTAGAGATGGTGTTTGAGCTGTGCCTAGCCACACAGTTGTGGGTGTAGGGAGAGTAGAGCAGTAGGCTAAGCACACATCCTTGAAATGCACCAGTGTGATTTTCAGTGAGGAGGAGGTATTATTTCTGATTTGCACAGACTGTGGTCTCCCAGTGAGGAAGTCAGGGATCCAGTTGCAGAGTGAAGTATAGAACTCCAGGATTTGGAACTTGTTGATTAGTACTGAGGGTATGATTGTGTTGAACACTGAGCTGTAAACAATAAACAGCAGCCTGCTATACGGTAGGTATTTCTATCTCCAGAATGCTGAGTGGAGAGCCAGTGAGATTGCATCTGCTGTAGACCTATTGTGGTGATAGGCAAATTGTATACTGTCCAGGTCCTTGCTTAAGCAGGGGATGATTCTGGTCAGGACCAATCTCTCAAAGCATTTCATCACAGTATATGTGAGTGCCACTGGGTGATAGTCATTGAGGCGACTCAACCTGCTCCTCTTGGGCACTGGTATGATTGTCACCCTTTTGAAACAGGTGGGATCCTTCAACTGCAGCAAAAAGAGACTGAAGATATCCTTGAATACTTCTGCTAGTTAGTTGGCACATGTTTTCAGTGCCCTACTATTGTACACCATCTGGGCCTGACCCATTGTGAGGGTTCACCCTCACGAAAGATGTTATGACAATCGGCCTCCGAGGCAGTGATCACAGGGTCACCAAATGCTGCAGGGTTCCTCACTTTCCCTTTCAAGGCATGCACAGAAGGCACTTAGCACATCTGGAAGTGAAGCATCACAGACATTCATGACGCTAGATTTCGCCTTGTAGAAAGTGATGGCCTGCAGACCCTGCTAGAGCTGGCGTGCATCTGATTCCCTCTCTATCCTCAAACAGACTTGTTCTTTTCGCTCTTAAAGTATCATTCTGTAGGTCATACCTGTATAGTTCTGGATCACCAGTCTTGAAGCAAGGGTGATGTTGATCATTCAGCAACATTTCTAAAATTCAGTTTGTGTTTCTGGATTATTAAATTCTTCAAAGAAGTGTTAGATTTTCAAATAAAGAACATTTAATGCCGTACACCGCAAGTTGCATGCATATTGGAAAAGTAATATTGAAGCATCATATGCTGGATATATTCTCTGAGACATACTTGCTGACTCCACAGATTTCAGTAATTTTATCTTCACTACTCCATGTAATCTTCCAGTGCAATCTTTGTTGCACTGTCTATGGCTTCAAACTGCACTTTCAGTTGAGAGCAATTTAGCTCCATTGCTTTCAATTTCCTATATTATTTTCACTATCCCATTGTAGTCTCCATTACATTATGGAGATCAAATGCTCATTGGGGTAATTACTTTGCAGAACACTCCTGCTCAATTTACATGTCTTCCAGATTTGTTTTTACTGCTTGTTTCTTAAACTTTACATCCCATTCTCACTATGACCTCATTCAAGTTCCTACACTGTTTCCAAAAAGAAATAAACTTGCAGGTTCGCCCAGCACAATCCTGTGTTTTTCATTAACGCAAACAATGTATTTCACTGTAGGTTTTGATCTACATATGACAAATAAAGTTTACCTTAAGATTGTTTTCGGAGCAAACTTCAACTGGGCCTTCTGCATTCAACAATGGGCTTAACGACTTCCAATAATGTTTCTACTATTCCCATTTGCATCTTCTCTACACTCATTTGTTGTATCTTCACTTGTCCCATCCATTTTTGCCTTGTGTAATCATAGCATTGATATTTAATTTTCCCAGCCTTGCATCCCATCACAGATCTCTTCCCCCACCTTCACCATTCTTCCTTCAGATGAACTTTTTGTTAACTAACTTGTCAGCTTTCTTTCTCAGTTAAGATGCTGTTTGACTTACTTTCTGACTAGTTCTAGCATTTTCTGTTTTTACTTAATGATTGAATTCTGATGAAAGTTAAGGAGGTTATAATGTCATAACTAACATGATGAAGGTTGAAGACGTAAAGTGTAAGGTGAAAAGGAAATTTCTGTGACTACAGATATGCTTTTTTTTCAGTTGGGATTTGGTTGGAGATGTTTTGATTTCTAAATAAATAAATGAAATGCATGTGGCAATGAAAGGTGAATATTTTCTGCACTATAAAACATATGTTTCTCATTTCCTTCCCTGAAGTTTTTTTCACATCAGCCAAGGAATACTCTTATTGTTATGACTTTGTTTCTTTGGATGCTGTATATTAAGCTGTAAGATCATGAAATATAGGAGCAGAATTGCGCCATGCAGCCCAACCAGGTCTGCTCTGCCCTTCGAGTGGGTTTGATTTATTTTCATTCTCAATCCCATTCTCCTGCCTTCTCCCTGTAACCTTTGATAACTTTACTTATCAAGAACCTATCAATCTCTACTTTAAATATTTCCATTGACTTAGCCTCTATAGCTGTAAGTTGCAATGAATTCCACAGATTCACTACCTTCTGGCTAAAGAAATTCTGAAATATTGCTGGTATTTTCCACAGTGAAAATTGATGCAAAATACTTAAGTTTGTCCACTATTTCTTTTTTCCCCATTACTATTTCCAGCATTATTTTTCACCAGTCCAATGTCCATTTTCATCTCTCTTTTACTCTTTATATATCAGAAATTAAAAAGATCTTTTGGTATATTCTTTTTTATTTTAGCTAGTTTAACTTCATATTTCATCTTTTCTCCCCATTGCTTTTTTGAACTGCCTTCTGTTGGTTTGTAAAAGCTTCTCAATCATCTAGCTTCCCATCATTTTTTGCTGTGTTATATGCCCTCTCTTGCTCTGATACTGCTTTGACATCCGTTGTCAGCCTGGGTTGCCTCATCCACCCTTTAGAATGCTCTGCTTCAGAATAAAATGATCCTGCATCTTCCAAACTACTCCTAGAAAATCCTGCCATTGCTACATTGTTGTCATCCCTGCGAGTGTCCCTTTCCAGTCAACTTGGGCCAGCTTCTGTAGTCACTTACACTCAATTGTAATACTCATACATTTAATTTTAGCTTCTCCCTTGCTAACTGCATGGCGAATTCTATCAGAATATGATCAATGTCTCTTAAGGTTTCCTTTCCCTTAAGCTCTGTAATCAAATTTGGTTCATTACACAACACCCAATCCAGATTGCATTTTCCCTGGTGGGGTTAACCACAAGCTGCTCTAACAATTCTACAAGTTTCTTCTCTAGAGATCTAATGTCAGCCTGATTTTTCCTAATGTTACTTGTGTATTGAAGACCCCATGCCCTCCATAACATTACCTTTTTCACATCCCTTTTCTTTCTCTTGTTGCTACTTGTACCCCATATCCTGGTTACAAAT
Source organism: Mobula birostris (assembly GCF_030028105.1). Taxonomy (NCBI): domain Eukaryota; kingdom Metazoa; phylum Chordata; class Chondrichthyes; order Myliobatiformes; family Myliobatidae; genus Mobula; species Mobula birostris. Next base: position 103,725,850 of record NC_092379.1, on the reverse strand, counting down.
CAGAGACCTCCATATAACTCCTATCTAGGTCTTTTTATCTTTGCTGTTTTTAAACTCTGCCCATAAGGATTCTACATCTTCTGATCCTATGTTACTTCTTCCTAAGATCTGATTTTATTTTTTACCAGCAGAGCCACCCCTCCCTCTCTGCCCACCTGCCTGACATTTCAATAAGGTATGTTTCTTAGAATCGCAAACACAAGAAAATCTGCAGATGCTGGAAATTCAAGCAACACACACAAAATGCTGGTGGAACGCAGCAGGCCAGGCAGCATCTCTAGGAAGAGGTACAGTCGACGTTTCGGGTCGAGACCCTTCATCAGGACTAACGGAAAAAAGATAGTAAGAGATCTGAAAGTGGGGGGGGAGGGGGAGACCCGAAATGATGGGAGAAGACAGGAGGGGGAGGGATGAAGCTAAGAGCTGGGAAGTTCATTGGCAAAAGGGATACAAGGCTGGAGAAGGGGGAGTATCATAGGATGGACGGCCTTGGAAGAAAGAAAGTAAGTGGCAGGGGAGCACCAGAGGAAGATGGAGAACAGGCAAGGAGCCATTGTGAGAGGGAGAGAGAGAAGAAAAAGAAATAGAAATTAGGGATCGAGTAAGAAGGGGAGGAGGGGCATTAACGGAAGTTAGAGGAATCAATGTTCATGCCATCAGGTTGGAGACTACCCAGATGGAATATAAGGTGTTGTTCCTCCAACCTGAGTGTGGCTTCATCTCAACAGTAGAAGAGGCCATGGATTGACATATTGGAATGTGAATGGGACATGGAATTAAAATGTGTGGCCACTGGGAGATCCTGCTTCCTTTGGTGGACAGAGCGTAGGTGTTCAGTGAAGCGGTCTCCCAGTCTGCGTTGGGTCTCACCAGTATATAGAAGGCCACAGCAGGAGCACCGGACACAGTATATCACACCAGCAGACTCACAGGTGAAGTGTCGCCTCACCTGGAAGGACTGTCTGGGGCCCTGAATGGTGGTGAAGGAGGAAGTGTAAGGGCTTGTGTAGCACTTGTTCCGCTTACAAGGATAAGTGCTGGGAGGGAGATCAGTGGGAAGGGATGGGGGAGACGAATGGACAAGGGAGTCGCATAGGGAGCAGTCCCTGCGGAAAGCAGAAAGTGGGGGGGAGGGAAAGATGTGCTTGGTGGTGGGATCCCGTTGGAGATAGCGGAAGTTACGGAGTGCATACGTTGGACACGGAGGCTGGTGGGGTGGTAGGTGAGGACAAGAGGAACCCTATCCCTAGTGGGGTGGTGAGAGGATGGGGTGAGAGTAGATGTTTGTGAAATGGGAGAGATGCGTTTGAGGGCAGAGTTGATGGTGGAGGAAGGGAAGCCCCTTTCTTTCTTTCTTAGAATGTTTTCTTTTAGCTCTGATCTTCTTTCAGCTATAGCTCTGTGTTGCCCAATTTCTAACTTTGCTATAAGCTCAACTAGATTGCTTCATATGTGTGCATTCATGTGATACTTTCTGTCCTCTATTCACCACTCCCATCTCAAATTGTCTCCACATTGCCTGAAGTTAAATTCTTATCTACATCTCTAAACTGTCTTTATTTTAATTCTCTCCTTCAGCGTGTTTCCTTCTTACTCTATTTATACTTTTCCAGTCTGTTGAACACCTTTTCCTCATTACTATATGATCTAATGCCCTATCTATTATATCTTGTAACTGTGCAAATTAATCAGAAGAAAAACAGGAGAGCCTGGGGATAAACGTGTCTACTTCGTTGACTTTAGTATGGTGATTACATATGATGTGGTGGCATAATAACGTATGCTATTCATATACTTTTGCATATAATCCATAATGAATTCTGTAAACAAGCAAAGAATGCTTAATCAAACAATATATTTACAATGTTATTCAAATATTACTGTAATATTGATTACAAAACAGTCCTCTCTGCTTAGCTATAAACTCCAATTTATGCATCTCAACTTATATACGTATATATTCTGTAAAAGTCTTAGGCACACTTATATATAGCTGGGATGCTTAAAACATTTGCCAGTACTGTGTTTATCAACATGGAGCGAAGAGCGAGTTTGTAAATCTGGCAGGAGCAAAGGATATTGGGATTAGGAAGGGTGGAGTGCTGCGGGTGCAGACACACCCAGTCCTGAGACACCAGGCAAGGTGATTTGATTCCAAACAATGAGTTTACTAATCATTGCAGAATATCTCTCTGGTGCTTCCTGCTTCCTCACCTCTCCCTTCCCCTTCACACTCTCAGTCCACAATAGAGACATATATCAGAATCCGGTTTTTCATCACTCACATATATCATGAAATTAGATTTTTTTTGTGGCAGCATTACAGTGCCATACATAAAATAACTATAGTACTGTGCCAAAGTCTTAGGCACCTTAGCTATGTATATGTGCCTTTGACTTTTGAACAGTATACTACATAATACAACTACTATATAGACATCCACAGCATAATAAATCTTAAATTGGCCCATTCAGGCTTAAAGATTTAATCTTAATCTTGTAAAATAGCATCTTTTCTGAGAAGGGTGTCACTCTGCTTGGCAGGAGGGACTTGTGGCTGTGAAACAATCTCAGGTTCTGGGGTCTCCCTCTGTGATGGTTGGAGGAGTTGACTGTAGGACTGGAGTAAGTGATTCTGAAAGCCTTGCAGACCTTTCTTCTCTAGCAATTGACTCTGTTCTCTTCAACTAATCGGTGTGTCATCTCCAGATGACATCAGGCGCAATCGTTACTGTGTAGGTGAGTGGTTAAGTCCCGACAGTCTTTCCAAGGACTCACTTTTGACCACCTCTGTAGTCCCTCAGCAGGAATGCTTGTCCAGGAGTGCAACATCGAACCTCCTCATTTGAGGAGCCCTCAATTTGTGTCAGCTGTTTGTCCTGCGTACTTCTCCTGAAATTGGCTTTGAGGAGATCCAAGTGTGAGCACAAGGAACAACCCAGGAACAGCATAGCTGGTGAATTGTTGGTTGTGGAATGTGCTGCATTGTGATATGCAAGGAGAAAATAGGTGAGCTTCTGATTCAGCGTTAGTGTGTGTTCTGCTGACACTGCTCGCAGTGCGTGCTTTAGACTTTGGACAAACCTTTCCACCAAGCCATTTGTGGCTGGGTGGTACAGAGCAGATGTAATATGCCTTATTACATTCATTTTCAGGAATGACTGAAACTATTCCACAACAAACTGTGGTTCAATATCATTGACTAAATGTCTTGGAACTCCAGTCCTTGAGAAGAGGCTTCTCAACACATCAAACTATATGAGGCTGTAGTGGAGGCTGGTGGAAACTCCTCTGGCCGCTTTGTAGCTGCACACACTACGACTAAGAAATTTGTACCCATGTATGGTACCCATGATTACCCATGAATGAATATTAAGAGGAATTGGTAGAGTGGATAGCCAACGCCTCTTCCCCAGGGCACCACTGCTCAATACAAGAGGACATGGCTTTAAGGTAAGGGGTGGGAAGTTCAAGGGGGATATTAGAGGAAGGTTTTTTACTCAGAGAGTGGTTGGTGTGTGGAATGCACTGCCTGAGTCAGTGGTGGAGGCAGATACACTAGTGAAATTTAAGAGACTACTAGACAGGTATATGGAGGAATTTAAGGTGGGGGGGTTATATGGGAGGCAGGGTTTGAGGGTCGGCACAACATTGTGGGCCGAAAGGCCTGTACTGTGCTGTACTATTCTATGTTCTATGTTTTATTAAATCCACAGAAATCCTCCATCGTGCCATTCCCAGGGTTGGAGGGGCACTGCTCTTGGCATCTTTGGGAAGTGTTGGTATTCCAATCAGTGCATGGAGAGCTGCTCGATCTGTCGATCTATCCCAAGGCACCAGACGAAGTTTAGAGCCAACAGTTTCATTTTGACGATGCCTAGAAGACTAGCATGTAGCTCTGCCAACACTTCAGCTGTCAGCTTGGATGGTGCAACAACTCTCAGTCCCCACATAAGGCAACCCCTGTCAAGGGCAAACTCATCCCAGCACTGGTAAAATTGGGGAACTGGAATTTCTACTGCACATTCAAGTATTTTGCGTGGCCATGTAGACTTGAGACAGTGTGGAGTCTTTTCTGGTTTCCCTTTGAGTCAGCTCTGCTGTAATAGGATGACTTTTGATTTGCGTTAGGGAAAAAACATGAAGAGGAGTGTCCTCTTTTGTAAATTTTTCAGGTATTTCCTTTCCCAAGTGTAAACAGGACAATCCATCAACATTTTCATGATTAGTCATCCTCTTAAATTCAATCTTGTGTAACTTCTGGTCAAGTTTTCCCTGCTAATGTTGTAGGGTATTTCATGTAATGGTCTTTCTGTAGAAGCAGTGTGTTCTGCTGGCAATGTTTGGGATACCGTTAAAAATAAGGAATGCTGAGGAATGTGTGTCACCCAGTCCGGAGAGCAGAACGGGGAGAAGGTTCTAGAAGAGTACGCGGGGGAGCAGTTTTTTGTGATGAACACTGAGGTGGGTTGAGGTCTTTGTTCTGTGGGAGGTGAAGGAGCTTGAGTGAACTGGCCGTGGAATTCCATCTGGTAGGAACATGCGATCCAGTGGAGCCCAAGAGGGAAACTTTTATTGGGAAGTGGTGAATAGGAGTGTACATCGAAAACAACGGCTTCTGGAAGATTTGAGCTTCACTGTGCACATGTATGATTGTTTTGTTTTTTTCTTTCTTTCCTTTAATGACTTTTTGCTTAAGTTAACATTCTTATATATACTTCTTTATAATTGTATGCAGTGAATGATCTGTTATTTCCTACCGATGGGCGATCGCTGGGGGCAGTGAATCACACAGCATTTAACAAACCGGGGTTTGGGTTGAAGAGACATTCCAACCTGACAGATTTGGTGCAACCAAAGTTCTATACAACTTAGACGTATAAAACCTGAGAAAGGTGGGTTCTCGCCGCGGAGTCCTGTGGCTGTTAGAGAGGGGCAAACGAGCTGCATTTCCAGAGACGCCCAGTAAAAAGGGGTTTCACTTGTAATTGTGTCATCCAAGAAAAGGAGCCCATCTCTGCATTCCTGCTGCTGCTGTTAATGGAACACCCTTCTGTGGATTGAAAATGGATACTAGGGGGTTGATGATCAGCAATGAGGGTGAACACTCTCCAATACAAGTACTGGTAGAAACGTTTTATATCCCAAACCAGATTCAAGGCCTCACTGTCAATCTTTGAATAATTTTTCTCTGCAGTGGTAAGAGAACGTGATATAAAGACTGTTGTATCACGTGATACACAGGCCGTTGTATCACGTGATACACTTCCATCACTCTTACAAAGTAAAACCAAATGACGTAGGTGACACCAAGGCTTTGCTCCCAGATGAACTCAGTGCCTTCTGTGCATACTTTGACCGATGTCCCTGTGATTTCAGTCTCGTGAGGCCGATGTGTGAGCATCCTTCAGGAGGGTGAACCCACAGAAAGCATCTGACCTAAATGGGGTACCTGGCCAAGTATTAAAGGCCTGTGCTGATCAACTGGTTGAATTGTTCACTCATGTCTTCAAATCTCTCGCTTTGCTAGTCTGAGGTACCCACATGCTTCAAGCAGGCTTCAATTATACCAGTGCCTATGAAGAAGATGGTAGCCTGTCTCAATGACTATTGTCCAGTAGCACTTACATCCACTGTGATGAAGTACTTTGAAAGGTTGGTGATGAAACATATCAACTCCTGCCAGAGAAGCAACTTGAATCTGTTCCAGTTTGCCTTGTGTCACAACAGGTCCACAGCAGATGCCATTTCATTGGCTATTCATTCAAACCTAGAACATCTGAACAGCAAAGGTGCATTCATCAAGATGCTCTTTATGGATTACAACTTGGCATTTAATACCATCATTCCCTCAGAACTAATCAATAAACTTCAAGACCTTGGTTTCAATACCTGTTTGTGCAAATGGATCCTTGATTTCCTTGCTTGCAGACCCCAATCAGTTCAATTGGCAGCAATATCTCCTCCACAATCTCCAACAACACAGGTGCACCACAAGGCTGTGTGCATAGACTCCTGCTCTACTTTATACTTATGTCTGTGAGGCTAAGCACAGGTCTAATGCCATATTTAAGTTTGCTGACAACACCACTGTTGTTGGCCAAAATCAACATATAAGAGGGAGATTGAAAATCTGAGTGTGTGGTGCCACAACAACAACCTCTCACTCAGAATCGCTAAGACCAAGGAAATGATCATTGACTTCTAAAGAAGGAAACAAGAGGCCTATGAGCCAGTCGTCATCAGGGGACCACAGGTGGAGAGGGTCAGCAACTTTGAATTGTTCACTGTTATCATTTCAAGCGATTTGTCCTATTCCAGCACGTAAGTCCCATTATGAAGGAAACAGGGCAGTACCTGTACTTCCATAGAAGTTTGCAAAGATTCAGGACGGCATCTAAAACCTTGACACATTTTATAGGTGTGAGGTGGAGAGTATTATGACTGGTTGTATCACAGCCTGGTATGAAAACACGAAGGGACAATCCTACGAAAAGTAGTGGCCCAGTCCCATCACAGGTAAGGCCCTCCCCACCTTTCGGTACGTCTATATGGAGCGCTAATGCAGGAAAGCAGCATCCATCAACAAGGACCCCCATCACCCAGGCCATGCTCTCTTCTTGCTGCTACCATCAGGAAGGAAATACAGGAGTCCCAGGGCCCACATCACAGGATTCAGAAACTGTTATTACCCCTCAACCATCAGGCTGTTGAACCAGAGGGATTACATCACTGAACTTCTCTTGCCCCAATACTGAACTGTTCACCAAATCTTTGGGAGTACTCAGCCTCTCACTGCTATGGGTGGAAGTTCCCACTTGCTTCAAAAGGCAACAATTATATCAGTGCCTAAGAAGAATAATATAAGCTGCCCAGTAGCACTCACATCTACAGTAATGAAATGCTTTGAGAAGTTGGTCTTGACTATACTGAACTCCTGCCTCAGCAAGGATCTGGACCCACTACAATTTGCCTATCGCCACAATAGGTCAATGGCAAACACAATCTCAATGGCTCTTCACATGGCCTTAGACCAGCGGCCCCCAGCCTTTTTCGCACTGCTAATCACGACCGGAATATAGATGATAATTAGCTAATACATTCAATTTCGTTTCTAAAAGGGTTTATCTAACGAATTTAGTATTAAACACACAGCGCATATTTTCCTCGCATGAACATAGTGATAAGTCAATTATCAGGGGGGAGGACAGGGGAGCTTGAAGTAAGTGTTGAACGAACTTCCAGTAGAAGTGGTAGAGGCAAGTTCGATATTATCATTTAAGGAAAAATTGGATAGGTATATGGACAGGAAAGGAATGGAGTGTTATGGGCTGAGTGCAGGTCGGTGGGACTAGGTGAGAGTAGCGTTCAGCACGGACCAGAAGGGCAGGGATGGCCTGTTCCGTGCTGTGATTGTTATATAGTTATATAGGTCAATAGTATCATAACATTTTAAGTATCGTTTGGATATTAAACAGGCAGCACATATTTTCCCCGTATGAACATATAAAATCATTGCAACACACCAATACTGCTGAATCAGTGAGAGCCCTGGGCTTGTTTTCCTGCAATGAGACGGTCCTATCGAGGGGTGATGGGAGACAGAGATAGTCGAACGGGGTTCCTAATGTCCAGTCTATTCCGCAATTTAATTTTCGTTGCATTCATTGCAGAGATATGTTGGAAATGGAAGCAACGTTTTCAGTGCTTTCGTGGCTATCTCAGGATATTTAGCCTTGACTTTGATCCATAATGCCGGCAGAGATGTTATGTCAAACATACTTTTCAGCCGGCCGTCATTTGCAAGCTCGAGGAGTTGATCTTCTTCCCGCGCTGAAATGGATGACGCGCGTGTAATGACCTTGCATGCGTAATGGCTCAACAGTGGGTGTGACAGGGAATGAGGAAAGGTGCAGCTGACTCATATCGCCAAATCATATCGTTTCCTCGCGGCCCGGCAGAGCATGCTCTGCGGCACGGTGGTTGGGGACCGCTGCCTTAGACCACCTGGACAATACAAACACTTGTCAGGATGCTGTTTATTGACTATAGCTCAGCATTTAACACCATCATTCCTGCAATCCTGATTGAGAAGTTACAGAAACTCGGTCTGTGTACCTCCTTCTGCAATTGGATACTTGACTTCCTAACCAGAAGACCACAATCTTTGCAGATTGGTGATAATATCTCCTCCTCGCTCATGATCAATACTGGTGCACCTCAGGGGTGTGTGCTTAGCCCATTGCTCTACTCTCTCTATACCTATGACTGTGTGGCTAGGCATAGCTGAAATGCCATCTATAAATTTGCTGATGATACAACCATTATTGATACAATCTCAGATGGAGACAAAAGAGCGTACAGGACTGAGATATACCAACTAGTGGAGTGGTGTCACAGCAACAACCTGGCACTCAAAGTCAGCAAGACAAAAGAGCTGATTGTGGATTACAGAAAGGGTAAGATGAAGGAACACATACCAATCCTTATGGATGGATCAGAAGTGGGGAGAGTGAGCAGTTTCAAGATTCTGAGGACCTAACTAGAACCCAACATTATAGCTATATGTAGCTATAAAGAAGGCAAGACAGCCGACTATACTTCATTAGGAGTTTGAAGGAGTTTTATGTCAACAAAGACATTCAAAAACTTCTATAGATGTACTGTGGAGAGCATTCTGACAGGCTGAATCATTGTCTGGTATGGGGGGATGGGGGAATAGGGGCTACTGCACAGGACTGAAAGAAGCTGCAGAGGGTCATAAATTTAGCTGGCTCCATCTTGGGTACTAGCCTACTAAGTACCCAGGACATCTTCAAGGACTGGTGTCTCAGAAAGGCAGTGGCCATTATTAAGGACCACCAGCACCCAGGGCAAGATACTGAATTTCAAGGTTGTATATGGTGAAATGTATGTACTTTGATAATAAATTTACTTTGAAATTTGACCTTTGATAAAACTTCACATAAAGTGATGTTCCAAAATTAATATCTGCATTGAGTGTTTGTAAGGAACTTCTCAGAACATCTAACACAATATCAAAAACTAGAAAGTGAGAAGTATTAATAACTTCTTGAAATATTACTTAATTGAAAATGTAGCTTAGTTTGAACTGTGCATAAAGATTACTAATCCTGATTGCTGAGAAGAGAAAAAGGAAGCTGAAGAGCTTAAAACTGGATTGCACCACAGTGTTAGCAAGTAAACATTTACATAGCAGAGAATCCAGATGTGTAAAGATGCGTAAAGATCATGGTGTTATTTTCACTGTGCATTACAGAATGTACAGATAGAAATGTGGGATACTCATTCAAATTTTGTCTTAATACATCTTTGTAACCTGATTATACACTGCTGCTCTTAGATTATCAGATAAATGAAGGATGGCTGTACAAATATTGAAGTGGAATGCCTTCTATAGGGTAGAAAACAGTTCAGAATGCTTCCATACTTGCAGCATAGGAGGAGGCCATTTCAGTCTACTACTTTCTAGGTGACCTTGGTGTGAGAGTGGAAATGGATTTTGAAGTGACAACTGGAAGAGTTTGACACCATGGAGATTTTAGCTATCCAGCCTCATTTTCATTCTCCTGAGCTCTGGAGAAGTGTTAAAGTAGCTAATACATTAGGGACATTTAAGAAACTTTTAGATAGGCACATGATGATAGAAAAATGGAGGGCTATGTAGAAGGGAAGGGTCAGATTAATCTAAGTGTAGGTTATAAAGTCAGCACAACATCATGGGCCGAAAAGACTGTACTATGCTGTATGTTCTATGTTCTATGTTGAAAGGCTGATAAAGTAGATTGAATTGGACTCACAGTCAACATACTTTATCGATTTGCATATATACCTTCACTTGTACTAAAGATTTTTTTCTATGAATTGCTAGGCTAGAACTTCTGCATAGGTGTCTTATCTCATTAAGAGGGTTGCTAACACAATCTGTCATGAGCATCCTTGTATTTTTAACCTGAATGTGATGTTACCGTTCTCAGTTTTTCCCACATTATCCAGAAGTTAAATATACTTTTGTGATACAAGTAAAAAGCAAAGTGCCACAAATTAACAGGTCTGGCTTTTTCTGTAAGGAGAGGGGAGAAGGTGATTGAAGAAAGCTGATGTTTTTTTTTCCAAATTGTATGTTCTGATTTAAAAATCGGAACATTAGAGCATGGAACATGTGCAGATCACAGGAGGAAGCTCTTTGGCCAATGATGCCATTTAGCTGCATGTGGTCCATATCCTTCGATTCTCTGCTTATTGATGAATCTATCTAAATGCCTTATAAGTGTTGTGGTTGTATCTGCTCCTACCACTCCCCTTTGGAGCGCATTCCAGGCAACCACCACCGTCTGTGTAAAAGAAAAGCGCCATGTAAATCTCCTTTAAACTTTCCTCCATTCTCTTTAAAATGGTGCCCTCTTGTATTTGACATTTCCACCCTGGGAAAAGGACTCTTATCTACCCTGTCTATGCTATTCATAATATTGTTTACTTTTATCATCCACAACAGTCCAGAGAAAACATCCAAATTTGTCCAACTTCTTCTTACTAATACTCTCTAATCCTAGCAATAAGCTGGCGAACTTCTTCTGCGCCCTCCCCTAAGCTTACACATCTTCCTGTTATGTGGTGGCCAGACTGCACACAAATGTGGGATAACCAAAATTTTATCCAATTGCAACATGACTTCAGCACCTGAACTGATGAAGAAGCATGCTCTATACATTTTTCACTACCCTATTGTTTCACCACCTTCAGGGAGTTATGGATTTGCAGTCCCAGCTCTCTCTGTATATTAATGTTTTCCGTCATCTTGCCTCTCAACTGCTGAGAATTATCCCAGCTGTCAAGGAGGTCATCATTGTTGTAACAAGAAAGGCCTTAAAGAACAGAAGCAGAAACAGCACTTTCTAATCCTTCTCTGCCAATATATAGAATTACTTGCTGAACAACTGCCCAAACCCCACAACACTTGATTGCACTGTAGCCCGAAAATCTACCTTAGTTTTGAAATCTACCTAGTTTCTGAGGCTTTAGTGACTCAGCCTGTACTGCCCTGTGTGTAAGAGAATTCAGAAATCTTGGAAAAGAAATTCTTAATCTTGTCCAGAAATTTTGACCCATAGTTCTGGGTTGTTCCACTGGGGAAGCATTCTCACAACACCTATCCAGTGACATCTTTCGGAAACTTGAATCCACTCCTGAATCTACAAAAGGATGCATTCCTGAAATATGCTTTATTAAGCAAAATTTCATAAATTTATAAGATCAGGTAAAATGCATTATGTACATCTCAGTACAATGTATTCTTATGCACCAAGAGTGGTACACCGTTCATAATGGCAAAAAAATCCTTCATAATTTAAAGATCATCTTGTAATAAAATTTGTAAATTGAACGTTTGTAAGTAATTACACCTTGTTCAGCTCACAAATTTTTGTTATAATGCAATTGATGCTCAAGTCAGTTGGTCCACAATTAGTCCAGTTCTCAATTTTTCAAAGGTTCATGAATATAAATAACGTTTACGAAATCAAACAAAATGGCAGTTATTCTGGAATAACTGGAAGTGCATCATGTGCTATAAAAAACAAAGGTGTTAAAGTGGAGTCAGTGGACAAAGGGTCAGTGGACGTGTGATGAGAAGACCCCCATGATCCCGTAAGTGAATCGATAATGCAGGAAAAGCAAGAGCAAATTGGGTGGACTTGAAAGAGGAAGAGTAGGTGCTGGATCTTCTGAAATTATCCATGTGTTCAAGGTTCACCATGGACAGATTTAATGTTTTGATAACAGTGCAAATCTGCATAATGTCTGTCTTGAGGTCAGATGATGTACATCACTTTGCTGACAGAAAATCTGAAGATGGCTACCCTCCTAAACAAGTGTTTAACATGATTGAATTATTTCAGCACATTAATCCCAAGGGATGGGAAAGTTCTCTTGGCTTCAAGGTAGTCAAAGAATGCTTTGCTCTTCTCCTTAGAAGACTGTAATCTTAAACCATTCATTATCTATGACTCAGAGAGACCGAGTGCCCTGATGTGGAACTCTACCTGAAGCTATCAGTGACTTTGCTGCTTTTCCACAATGTAATCATATAATTTCTCTCCATTTTTATTTAGCAATGTTATTTGAGGAGAAGCCATGACAACAGAGCCTTGTTCATTACAAATAATAGTCCTGGAATTCCAGTTATCAACAAGAACAAAGTTTACCACATCCATGTAGCATTTTTGAGAAAGCAAGGGTTTTCTTCGGAGGTAACAATCACGGTCTGGAGCAAAGATTTTGATGATGCTGCAAGATGGATAGTTCTATGTCTTGCTATAAGGAGATTTACCACTCAATACCTTCATAGCTGATCTGATTGCTACCTCAACTCTGCATTCCCATCATTTCACAGTAATATTTCACCCCCCCACCCCCCCAGGCTTAGCAACATTCTACCTCAAAGAAGAGACTGAAACCTCAAAAACCATTTGGGAGGGGACAATAATTTCCTCATCTCTGTGTGAGCCCCAGACAATATCTGTCTAGACAATGTAGTTATAGATCTCCCTCAAGATTATGTGCCCACACTGTCAAGATTCTTAAGACTATAAGACATAGGAGCTATTCAGGATGCTGTCCATCGACTATAGCTCAGCATTTAATACCATCATTCCCACAATCCTAACTGAGAAGTTGCAGAACCTGGGCCTCTGTACCTCCCTCTGTAATTGGATCCTCGACTTCCTAACTGGAAGACCACAGTCTGTGCAGATTGGTGATATATATCCCCTTCACTGACGATCAACAATGGCACACCTCAGGGGTGTGTGTTTAGCCCACAGCTCTACTCTCTGTATACACATGACTGTGTGGCTAGGCATAGCTCAAACACCATCTACAAATTTGCTGGCGATACAACCATTGTTGGTAGAATCTCAGGTGGTGACAAGAGGGCGTACAGGAGTGAGATATGCCAACTAGTGGAATGGTGCCACAGCAGCAACCTGGTACTCAGCGTCAGTAAGACGAAACAGCTGATTGTGGACTTCAGGAAAGCTAAGACGAAGGAACACATACCAATCCTCACAGAGGAATTCAGAAGTAGAGAAAGTGAGCAGCTTCAAGTTCCTGTGTGTCAAGTTCTCTGAGGATCTAACCTGATCCCAGCATATTGATATCGTCGTAAAGAAGGCAAGACAGCAGCTATACTTTATTAGGAGTTTGAAGCGATTTGGTATGTCAACAAATACGCTCAAAAACTTATATATTTGTACTGTGGAGAGCATTCTGACAGGCTGCATCACTGTCTGGTATGGAGGGGCTACTGCACAGGACCGAAAGAAGCTGCAGAAGGTTGTAAATCTAGTCAGGTCCATCTTGGATACTAGCCTACGAAATACACAGGGCACCTTCAGGGAGTGGTGTCTCAGAAAGGCAGCGTCCATTATTAAGGACCTCCAGCACCCAGGGCATGCCCTTTTCTCACTGTTACCATCAGGTAGGAGGTACAGAAGCCTTGAAGGCACACACTCAGTGATTCAGGAACAGCTTCTTTCCCTCTGCCATCCAATTCCTAAATGGACATTGAATCTTTGGATACTACCTCACTTTTTTTAAAAATGTATTTCTGTTTTTGCACAGTTTTAAAAATCTATTCAATATGTGTAATTGATTTACTTGTTTATTATGTTTTATTTTCTCTCTCTCTCTCTTTCTCTCTCTCTCTGCTAGATTATGTATTGCATTGAACTGCTGCTGTAAAGTTAACAAATCTCACGTCACATGCTGATGATAATAGACCTGATTCTAATTCTGATTCTGAGTCTGCTCTGCCATTCCATCATGGCAGATTTATTACCCTCTCATTCCCTTTCTCCTGCTGTCTTATCGTAACCTTTGACACTCTTACTAATCAAGAACCTGTCAACCTTTACTTTAAATATACCCAATGAGTTGCCTCCACAGCTGTCTGTGGCAATAATATCACAGATTCACCACCTGCTGGCTAAAGAAATTCCTCCTCATATCTGTTTCAAAGGAATGTCCTTCAGCTATGAGGCTGTTCCATCTGGTCCTAGACTTCGTTACTATTGGAAACATCCTCTCCAGGTCCATTTATCTGGGCCCTTCACTATTCAAAAGGTTTCAATGAGATCACCCTTCATTCTTCTAAACTGCAGCAAGTTCAAGCCTCAAGATCTTGTACTTTTCATTTGTTAAGTACTTTGTAAAGGCACATTAATATACATTATGTCTTTTGTTATCTTAATTTAAGATTTTATTAAGAAATTATATTGTTTGGATTCTTGTGCTAATGTATGTTTAAATGTTTTGACGTTTTTGACTGATCCATGAGTTTGGAATGCAATCAGAATTTTTACATTGGAAGTAATAAGAAACATACTGTTGAATTAAGAACTTCCCTATAATGCAATATTTTCATGGAAATCCTTTGTAAATCAAGGAATGCATATATATATATATATATATATATATATATTACAGTGAAAACATCAGATGACAACTCATCTTCTCTTTATCCAGACACAGACAAGTGTGGGGTCATTCCCCCCCCAAAAAAAACTTTTTTTCACAAACCTAGGATCATTAGGTAGAGTGAATATTATCCTATTCACCTTTCTATTAAAAAGATGTATTAAAAGCTTATTTTAACAAAATATTCATCAAATAAATGTTGTCTTTATGTTGAAAAATGGAATAAGCCAGAAATGTCCTTTTGATGTTTTTTGTAGATACTGAGCGTGCAGTGCAACTTCTGAGGGAATACTGCAGGAATCTTCCAGATTCAGAAGAAGGACAGCTTCGAGCAGTGATTGGCAAAGTTACCAACATTTTCAATAGTGATTTGTTCCAAGCACTATTAGGTAACACTTCTCTTTCAAGTTTGAGTTTTATTTTTAGCTTAGAACTTGCATATAATTATGAATGTATTAATTCTTTACAAACCTTTCATGAGCACAGCAATTCATTTATCTGGAAGAGTGAAAATGTTTGTTTTACATAGAACGCAGACAATAGGACAGCAGAGCACAGTACAGCCCATTGGCCAATAATGCTGTGCTCCTTTGCCCAACACTGCATTCTATCAATGTCTGTTACAACCTATGCAAAACTTTTTACATTATCCACAAACTTACCATCCTTTGTGTCATCTGCAAATCTACTAACCCACTCTTTTACTTCTTCATCCAGATCATTTATAAAAACCACTAAGTGTTGGGGTCCCGTTACAGATCCCTGCAGAACACCAGTGGTTACCAATCTCCAGGCAGGATATGCTGCTACCTTCTACTATCTGAATCCAGACAGCCAGGTTTCCCTGGATCCCAGGCCTCCTGACTTTCTGAAAGAGCCCACCGCAGTGACCCTTGTCAAACACCTTGCTAAAATCCAAATACACCACGTAAACTACTCTGCATTTATCAATTTGTTTTGTTGCTTCCTCAAAGAACTGGACAGGACATTGGTAAGATGTGCCCCTCACTGACTATCCCTAATCAAACTATATGTCTCCAAATGCTTGTAAATCCAGTCTCTAAGAAACCTATCCTATAGATTGCCCACCACTGACATAAGACTCACTAGTCTATACTTCCCAGGGGTATCCCTATTACCTTTCTTGGAAAAAGGAGTATCTTCTGATACTACTCCTGTGGCTAATGAAGACTTAAAGATCATTGCCAAGGTGCAGCAATCTCTTCCCTTGCTTGCTTTTTGTAGCAACTTAGGGTATATCCTATCCGGACTTTAGTACTTACCAATCCTAAAGTCTTTTAAAAAATTCCATTATATCCTCATCATCATGTTCCGCTATATCAACCTGTTCTACACTATCCCCACATTTACAAGGTCCCTCTTACTGGTGAATACGGAAGCAAATAATTTATTAAGGGCTTTCTCTACTCCTCCAACTCCATTCGATCTTACTCTCATTTAGTTATCCTCCTGTTCTCACACACCTGTAGAATATCTTGGGGTTTTCCTTAATCCTACTCTCCAAGAACTTCTCATATATCCTTCTAGCTCTCCTGAGTCCATTTTTCCTGGCTACCTTGTAACTTTCTAGAGCCCATCCGATCTTTGCTTCCTAAACCTTACGTATGCTTCTTTCTTCCTTTTTTCTAGATGTTCCATATCTATTGCAACCATGCCTACCATCCTTTCCCTGCCTCAATAAGACAAATGTATCCAGATCCCCTGAAAAAGCTCCCAAAACAAACTTCTCTGAATACATCTGTTCCTAGTTTATACTTCCAAGTTCCTGGCTAATAGAATCATAACTCCCCCTCCCCAAATTAAATACTTTCCCATACTGTCTGCTCCTATTCCTGTCCAAGACTGTGATAACAGTCAGGAAGTTGTGGTCACTGTCTTCACAATGTTCACCCGCCGAGAGATCTGTCGCCTGACCACACCTGTTGCCTAGTACCAGATCAAATATGGCCTTTCCTCTAGTCGACCTGTCTACGTACTGTCTCAAGAATTCTTCCTGGACATATCTAACAAATTCTGCCCCATCTTGACTTTTGCGCTAAGGAGGTGCCAGTCAATATTAGAGAAGTTGAAGTTACCCTTGACAACAGCCCTGTTATTTTGTTACCAGTTCAAAATCTGACTTTTCATCTGTTCCTCAGTGTCTGCCACTGTAGGATATTCTTTAGAATACTCCCAGTAGAGTGTTTGCTCTCTTCCTGTTTCTGACTTCCACACACACTAACACAGTTGACAATCCCTCCATAACATCCACCCTTTCTGCATGTGATTAGCAATGCCACTCTACTACCTCTTTTACCTTCCTCCCTGTCCCTTTTGAAATATCTAAACCCAGAAACATCCAGCAGCCATTGCTGTCCTTGTAGTGGCCAAGTTGCTGTAATGGTTACAATATTGTAGTTCCATGTACTGACCAATGTTCTAAGTTCATCACCCTTGTTCATGATATTTCTTGCATTAAAATACACCTATTTCAACCCATCCAACTGACTGAATTTTGCCTTCAGAATCAAAGACATTGGTATTACTCAATCAGCAATGTCATTTAAAGACTATATATGCATAAATTTCTGGGCTTTGTTCAGTACTGGGTACCACTGCATGAAAAGTAGAACTGAGTCATGGTCTGGCATTTCTGTAATGTTTCCAATTTGTTCTAAAAGTCATTTATTTTAGGCAATTCTCTACATTCTAAGTAAGAAGTTGCAGAAATTAGTGAACTCTGCCCAATATATCACGGGCACATCCCTCCCTCCATAGGAATGTAAAAAATAGGAGTAGGAATAGGCCATCTGGGAAATCTGCTCCACCATTCAATAAAATCATTGTTGATCTGGCATTTCCTATAGATACTGCCATCAGATCAAATATCTACATCTTTGATTCTGAAATAGCAACTTATAGGGACTTTTCAGATAGGTTGTATTTGGTTTAGCTATAGTATTTTCTCATCATTATGTAAGGAGATAAAAGAGTAAGAGATTTTTGAACATGATAAAAGGAAATTTCCCCTGAAGTTCCTTCGGGCCAGCTGGTGGTGCAATGACATCGGCGCTGGACCCGGGAGTGGAGGTTCCCGGGTTCGAAACCAGTCGGGTCTGCTCCCGAGTACGCTTTCCATCTGTGCTGGGTTGAGTGTCGAGATTGCAACTCAACCTCGTAAAATAAAAAGGGAAAAATACTGCGAAAATGTCTGTGTGAGGAGTGGCGCGCCACACAGTCTCTCTCTTGCTCTGCACCTTGTAAAAGCCATGAAAATGACGTCATCACGGACGCACGCACACGCACAGACTCGCACGCATGCAGGCACATGCCAAAAAAAAGGAATTTCCCAGAATGTTTCTTATAGGAATTGCAACAAATTAACCCTCCCAAAGGATTCAGTGACCAGGATTTACTCAATCTCAGTATTCTTGGCATGTCCTGCTTACTCTCTGCATATCACCGGACATTCTTTTCAGTTCTGCTGATTTTGTTATAGGTGATGCCCAAATCTTAGTGCGTTTTGTCTTTTACTGCTACTACTTCTTTTGCTTCCTGATGCAGTATATCCATCATGCCCAAATCTGCTGTTCCTTCTTCTCTAACCTGAGCTGTCACTGGCAAATGCTGCATTTCCCTTCTAAACTCACATTTTGACCCTTCTTCAGTTTCCTTCCATACACTAAGTTGAAGGCTTCACAATCTGCTGGCCACAACATTGTCCTCTATCTTCCTATGCTTGAGAGTCTTGGCTGTTAAGGTCCCATTTTCCAGTCTCATTCTAGCAGATTCATCACAGGCTCCTGGCTAATTAATGATATATATATATAGAGAGAGAGAGAGAGAGAGAGAGGCACACACACTGGGGATTGCAACAAAGAAAGAAGTTTGACTTTGAAGTTAAAATACAGAAATTAGAATTAAGTAAGTGATCTGGACATTGCAGTGTGAGAACTGTGTGTTAATCAATCACAGGAACAGATAATGAATAATAGAAAAAGGAGTCAAAAGAAAAGATTTACATATCCATGGATTCCTTTTATGAACATTTTGAGCCTACTAATTTTTTGACCACTGCTATATAGTCGTAATAGTAATGCAGGACACACAGTACTCAGTATGTACAGAACAAGTTCCTACTGTCAACAGTATAACAATAAGCAGATGATACGTTTTAAACTGTTGATTGATGGATAAGTATTGGCCAGTTTGTAAGAGTTAATTCCTCAGTTTTTTTTTCAAAGACATATTGATAATGAAATGTATATGTAAGTTTATTACTGTATTCAATGTATCAGTGCAAATTCTGGTCAATTGAGGAAAGAGGCATTGAGCATGAAATATGACATAGATTCATGCTCTTTTGGGTAGCGGTGATCCCTTCCTTCCAGCCTGCTACTGGCACCAGAAAGGAACTACAGACAACGTCCTCCAAATTCAGTGGGAGAATATGCAAAACAATATCAGAGTCCTCGTCCAGCGCAAAGTGCTGAGCCTTAAGGTGCCAAGTACACTCAGCTGCCTGCATTAGGTGTGCTATGTGATTCAAATATCCAATAGCAGACTCCCTTTTCTATGCTATGTCACAGAAAGAGTTTACCAGGCAGACAGAAGAAAAGATTCAATACAGTGAATTTTAGTTAATTGGGACACATTGGGACCAATACATTTTGACCCAATTAAGAGGCTGTCTCAATTAGCGAAGCTTCATGGAAATAGTTAAAACGGCTTAAAAAAGACAAGCTACTATTTAACAGAGTAACAAATTATAGAAACATAGAAAATAGGTGCAGGAGTAGGCCATTCGGCCCTTCGAGCCTGCATCACCATTTATTATGATCATGGCTGATCATCCAACTCAGAACCCCGCCCCAGCCTTCCCTCCATACCCCCTGACCCCCGTGGCCACAAGGGCCATATGTAACTCCCTCTTAAATATAGCCAATGAACTGGCCTCAACTGTTTCCTGTGGCAGAGAATTCCACAGATTCACCACTCTCTGTGTGAAGAAGTTTTTCCTAATCTCGGTCCTAAAAGGCTTCCCCTCTATCCTCAAACTGTGGCCCCTCGTTCTGGACTTCCCCAACATCGGGAACAATCTTCCTGCATCTAGCCTGTCCAATCCCTTTAGGATCTTATACGTTTCAATCAGATCCCCCCTCAATCTTCTAAATTCCAACGAGTACAAGCCCAGTTCATCCAGTCTTTCTTCATATGAAAGTCCTGCCATCCCAGGAATCAATCTGGTGAACCTTCTTTGTACTCCCTCTATGGCAAGGATGTCTTTCCTCAGATTAGGAGACCAAAACTGCACACAATACTCCAGGTGTGGTCTCACCAAGGCCTTGTACAACTGCAGTAGTACCTCCCTGCTCCTGTACTCGAATCCTCTCGCTATAAATGCCAGCATACCATTCGCCTTTTTCACCGCCTGCTGTACCTGCATGCCCACTTTCAATGACTGGTGTATAATGACACCCAGGTCTCGTTGCACCTCCCCTTTTCCTAATCGGCCACCATTCAAATAATAATCCGTTTTCCTATTTTTGCCACCAAAGTGGATAACTTCACATTTATCCACATTAAATTGCATCTGCCATGAATTTGCCCACTCACCCAACCTATCCAAGTCACTCTGCATCCTCTTAGCATCCTCCTCACAGCTAACAGTGCCACCCAGCTTTGTGTCATCCGCAAACTTGGAGATGCTGCATTTAATTCCCTCATCCAAGTCATTAATATATATTGTAAACAACTGGGGTCCCAGCACTGAGCCTTGTGGTACCCCACTAGTCACCGCCTGCCATTCTGAAAAGGTCCCGTTTATTCCCACTCTTTGCTTCCTGTCTGCTAACCAACTCTCCACCCACACCAATACCTTATCCCCAATACCGCGTGCTTTAAGTTTGCACACTAATCTCCTGTGTGGGACCTTGTCAAAAGCCTTCTGAAAATCCAAATATACCACATCTACTGGTTCTCCCCTATCCACTCTACTAGTTACATCCTCAAAAAATTCTATGAGGTTCGTCAGACATGATTTTCCTTTCACAAATCCATGCTGACTTTGTCCGATCATTTCACCGCTTTCCAAATGTGCTGTTATCACATCCTTGATAACTGACTCCAGCTGTTTCCCCACCACCGACGTTAGGCTAACCGGTCTATAATTCCCCGGTTTCTCTCTCCCTCCTTTTTTAAAAAGTGGAGTTACATTAGCCACCCTCCAATCCTCAGGAACTAGTCCAGAATCTAACGAGTTTTGAAAAATTATCACTAATGCATCCACTATTTCTTGGGCTACTTCCTTAAGCACCCTGGGATGCAGACCATCTGGCCCTGGGGATTTATCTGCCTTCAATCCCTTCAATTTACCTAACACCACTTCCCTACTAACATGTATTTCGCTCAGTTCCTCCATCTCACTGGACCCTCTGTCCCCTACTATTTCTGTAAGATTATTTATGTCCTCCTTAGTGAAGACAGAACCAAAGTAATTATTCAATTGGTCTGCCATGTCCTTGCTCCCCATAATCAATTCACCTGTTTCTGTCTGCAGGGGACCTACATTTGTCTTTACCAGTCTTTTCCCTTTTACACATCTATAAAAGCTTTTACAGTCCGTTTTTATGTTCCCTGCCAGTTTTCTCTCATAATCTTTTTTCCCCTTCCTAATTAAGCTCTTTGTCTTAAGCCCTTTATGTGTTTAAAGGAAATACAGAATAAATTAGAACACTACCAAAACTACTACAATACTAAGAAACTGTGTTTTAGTTCCAAATGGTTATCAACAAAAGAATTAATTCAGTGTACACTGATGCTCTTTAAGTTGACTGTAAATGAACAAAAGCAACACAGATACCTAGTGCAGATAATGGACTGCTAACGGTGCTTTTGATGGTTGCATCCTCCAAATATATATTTTAATTATAGCATTTAAGACGGTTGTCGATACCTTCAAATTCTTCATAGTTTCTTAAACTTGTTGAAATAGTGAAATTGCTTCATTTTCGCTCCCATCTGTTTCTGGCATTTCCAAGCCTGAATGCTTGAAATCACAGAGAGCAAAACAGTTCTGAATTGTTTTACTGTTTATTACTTGCTAACTATCAGTACAAAGATCACTGTTTCTTGAATACAAACATGCAAGTGATGCTATTTAAAAACTGTTCACTTTCAGTATGGTGTAGTGTCTAACGGTCACAAGATGTGCAGGCGACTGACGATAGTTAGAAAATGTTTAGCAACAGTCTCCTACCCCAGTTAAGTGGCGTCGTGTCCCAAGTAAACAAAGGGAATTCAGGGTATTTTCTCGATTAGTTTTGTCCTTCAAGAATGATCCCAAATAAGTGGCTGCCCCAGGTAAACCGATGGCCCATCTAACTGGAATCCACTGTTATTCCTAAAGTTGTCTGTAAAAAAACTGAAACATCCGGAGTGATTATTGGCTGGTGTCTATATATCAGATGCACACACAAAGTCCTGCTTAAGTAACAGAAGGAATGTTGCACCTCACCAACTACCATCCTCTCATGACAATGGTCACCTCCTGTCCCATCCATGGAAGGGAGTATGATTCCATCATTGGATTTATCAGCCATCTTAGAATCCACAAACATGAGGAGGAAGTAAGTAAACCTCAACCCCAATAATTTGCCTCAGGAAAGGACAAGAGATTCTCATCTATCAGATGACCATGCCACAAATCTACTTAGAAAATGTTGATTGAGGAATAAGTTTTGATCAGAGTAAGAGGAATACATCCTCAGCTCTTTATGGAAATAATCCCTTGAGATCTTTTACATCCATCTGATAGAAAAGATCTTGGTTTAAAATCTCATGCACGATGGTGATCTAGAACCCTGAGCCTCCTGACTCACAAATGAACTATTGCTGATATTAATAGCAACTGAGTGAACCATATGAAAATAGAATGGGAAAAATGAAGGAAATAAAAATAGACTACTTTCATCAGCAGTGGTACTAAAGATATTATAAAAGATTGTTCACTCTAGTATCATTCAACTCAGTCTGACAATGCTATACACCCATCAACAGTTACTAAAATCTTGCCTTGGTACATAGACCTTGAAAATAACATAGGCAAGTGTATAAGTACAGTATTATCAAACTTTTGTTCATTAGTTTACAACAAACTTCTTAAAAAGAGATAAAGAACTTAAAAAACTAACTTTGAAAATATTACTACATAATGTTGGAGTTATTTTGGACCATTTCTATAATGTGGGGTATATTCAAGCTTGAAGAATGACTCAGGTGGTAACTGGGTTGTGTATGAAAAGCTGGTTCCATGTGTGCTGGTTTGTTTTACTTTGAGAAATTTGGAAACATTTAGTAGGATAGGAAAGAATGATAATGGAAAGCAACTGTGAACGATAGAAGCCTGTATAGTAAATGTTGTTTGAGAGCCATTAGAATCTGAGAATCTCCAGCTTTCCTGTGTAGTATATTTAATGATGTGGATGAGTACTTTTTAAAATATAAAACTATTTTATAGGATAGTCCTGCAGGCAGAACTACCCCGACAAAAAGATCCAAAATGAAAACAATATGCCAGAACATCACAAAATGCTGGAAGAACTCAGCAAATCAGGCATCATCTATAGATATTGCCTAACTTGCTGAGTTCCCCCAGTATTTTGTGTGTGTTGCTCAAGGTTTCCAGCATCTATAGAATCTCTTGTGTTTCAAATGTGCCGGAAAACCCTTTGTTTAATGTATGGAATCAAGCTTCTCAATACCATCCTAATTGGTCCTACTCTGTTTTGACAAAGGATCTTTGATCTGAAATGTTAGATTTGCATCTTTTCCTTCAGATGCAGTCTGACATGTTGAGTATTTCCAGTGTTGCCTGGATTTATTTCAGATTTCCATCATCTGCAGTTTTTTTTTTGGGATGTTCACAGAAAGATCCAAAACTACTGTGGGGCAAATTGATGTATCTCTGAGTCTTGTCATCCAAAAGTTTTTTTTAAACTATGTGTTTTGGCACATAGCTGTGGCTGGCATTGCATTTATTGCCCTTGCCTAATCACCCTTGAGAAGGCCATGGTAACTTTCAATCCTTCCACAGTGTTATTGGGTAGTGAATTCCGGAAGTCAGACCTATTTACAGCAATGCACACATTGTACATTTCCGTGTCCGCGTTGTGCATAACCAGAACGATCAGTAGATGGTGGCATTTTCGTTAATCAGCTGACTTACCCATGGCTTGTCTTTGTAATGACACGTTCAACACGAATTGGAGCCAATTGGAGACAGTTGCATTCAATCAGGAGCACTTATCAACTGAGAATTTTTCAGTGCCTCTTCTACCTGGTTTCTTTCATTTATCACGCCAGCTTAATTATGGGTTCAAATGGCCAAGTACAACGCAACAGAAAATGCTGGTAGAACAACCAGAGAGAAAAGAGAATTTATATTGTAATGGTGGTCATAGTAGCCAAGGAGGTCAAAAATAACTCTGCCAAGTATGGATCATTTAAGAAGTGAAATGATTTGTATTATTGCCAAGTTTAATGATTAACTGGATTTTACACAGCTTCCTTTTATTGCTGTATCATGGAATTGAATGCACATTGTGACATTAGCTTACTTTTGATTTAATAGATTGTTCTGCTGTATTAGACATGCAGAACTGATAGCTTACTATAATGATGTTATTAATTATTCCACTGCATATATAAATATATAAAATGAAATATACCTCCAAACAGCATTTAGCTTCTCAAAGGAACACTGATTGTGTGTCTTTTCTTGACAGGTTCTGTCAAGTGCTGCAGATCAGAGGGTGAACCATTGGGTGGTTTGATGCATTTTCTGTAATTAAGAAAAGGACTCAAGTAAAGTTTGAAGTAAATTTATTATCAAAGTACATACATGTCACCATATGCAACCCTGAGATTTGTTTTCTTGTGGTCATACTCAGTAAATCTAAGAAACAAAATAGAATCAATGAAAGACCACACCCAACAGGACGGACATACAAACACTGTGCAAAGGGTAACAAACTGTGCAAATACAAGTGAAAAAATAACAATAATAAACAAATAAGCAATAAATATTGAGAACATAACATGAAGAAACCTTGAAAGTGGGTCTATAGGTTGCTTGAACAGTAGTTTGATGGGACAAGTGAAGATGAGTGAAGTTATCCCCACTGGTTGAAGAGCCTGATGGTTGAGGGTTAATAACTGCTCCTGAACCTGGTGGTGTGAGTCCTGAGGCTCATGTATCACCTTCCCAATGGCAGCAGTGAGAAGAGAGCCTGATCTGGATGGTGGGGTTCCTTGATTATTGTTGCTGCTTTCCTGCGACAGTGCTCCATGTAGATTTTCTCAATGGTGGGGGAGGCTTTACCGTAATGGACTGGGCTGTGTCCATTATGTTTTATAGGATTTTATAATAAGATTTGAATTGAATTGACTTTATTTCTTACATTCCTTACATAAATGAGGAGTAAAAATCTTTGTCTCCGTCTAAATGTGCAATGTGCAATCATAGTAACTTATAATAATTTATAATAAATTGAACAGTCAATGTAATATAGAGTACACTCAAATCAGCGTGAGTTAATCAGTCTGATGGCCTGGTGGAAAAAGCTGTCCTGGAGCCTGTTGGTCTTGGCTTTTATGCTGCGGTACCATTTCCCGGATGGTAGCAGCTGGAATAAACTGTAATTGGGCTGACTCGGGTCCCCAATGATCCCAAGGGCCCTTTTTACACACCTGCCATTGTAAATGTCCTGAATCATGGGAAATTCACAACTACAGATGCGCTGGGCTGTCCACACCACTCTCTGCAGAGTCCTGCAATTAAGGGAGATACAGTTCCTATACCAGGCAGTGATGCAGCCAGCCAGGATGCTCTCAATTGTTCTCCTGTAGAAAGTTCTTAGGATTTGGGGGCCCATACCAAACTTCCTCAGCTGCCTGAGGTGAAAGAGGTGCTGTTATGCCTTTTTCACCACACAGCTGGTATGTACAGACCATGTGGATGCCGAGGAACTTGGAGCTGTTTGCCCTCTCAACCCCAGATCCATTGATGTCAATAGGGGTTAGCCAGTCTCCATTCCTCCTGTAATCCATGACCTGCTCCTTTGTTTTTGTGACATTGAGGGAGAGATTGTTTTCTTGACACCACTGTGTCAGAGAGATGACTTCTTCCCTGTAGGTCACCTTGTTATTGTTTGAGATAAGGCCAATCAATGTAGTGTTGTCGGCAAATTTAATTAGCAGATTGGAGCTGTGAGTGGCGATACAGTCATGGGTATACAGGGAGTAAAGGAGAGGACTCAGTACGCAGCCCTGTGGGGCTCCTGTATTGAGAGTCAGAGGGGTGGAGGTGAGGGAGCCCACTCTTACCACCTGATGGTGATCTGACTGGAACTCCAGAATCCAGCTGCACAAGGCAGGGTTAAGTCCAAGGTCTCTGAACTTCTTGTCAAGCCTGGATGGAACAATGGCATTGAATGCTGAACTGTAGTCCAAGAACAGCATTCTCATATAAGCATCCTTCTTCTCCAGATGTGTAAGGACGGTATGTAGAGCAGTGGCTATTGCATCATCTGTTGATCAATTTTGTTGGTAGATGAATTGTAGGGGTCCAGTTTGGGTGGTAGAAAGCTGCAGGTGTAATCCTTGACCAGCCTCTCAAAGCATTTGCTTATTATTGAGGTGAGTGCGACAGGACACCAGTGATGTTACCTTGGTCTTTTTTGGTTCAGGGACAATGGTGGATAAGTTGAACCAGGAGGGCACTCTACACTGGGGGAGAAAGAGAGATTAAAAATGTCAGTAAACACACCTACCAGTTGTGCTGCGCACATCCTGAGGACTTGCCCCGGGATGCAGTCCATTCCAGCCTTGCGACTGTCCACTCGTTGGAAACATCTGCATACCTCAGCCTCAGAGATGACCAGGTTGCAGATTGTAGCGGTGGCTTTCCTCGGAGGCTCAGAGTTAGCGACATCGAACAGAGTATAAAAGTGATTGAGCTCATCTGGGAGAGAGACCGCAATGTTGGCAGCACCACAACGTTTGGCTTTGAAGTCTACGATGGTATGCAGCCCTCGCCACAAGTCACGTGTGGAGGGTGTAAATGAAAGATAGTACCTAACAGGGTAAGTATTATCTAACTTGTAGCAGTACAGTGCTGCATCTGTTAGAACCACTCTCTAAAAAGGACAGAGATCCAGATTTAATCCTTATCTTGAGTGTGTACATTCCTCCTGTGGCTGTGTGTGTTTCCTCTGTATACTCCAGTATCCTTGCATATCTCAACATCATGAGAGCTGATAGGTTAATTGGCCAGGGTAAATTATGATAGTATTTGGGTGTGTGGTAGTATCGGAGGAGCTGATGAGATGGTGGGGAGAATAAAGCGAATGCCACTAATGCAAGATTAGTGTAAGTAAGTGAGTGATGGGCAGCAGGAAATCACTGGGCTAAAGGAGTTGTCTATCATGTGTCCATGACGAGCATTTACTTGGGAAAGTCTACCATTCAAATGCAGGAGTATAGTTTGTGGAGAACAGCAAAAATGTTGTTTTAAAGTTTATAAATTTTGTGTTAAAAGGCAACAGAAAAAAGAGAGTAAATTGAATTTTTTTGGGCACCCAGGTAAACGTGAAAAAAAAACTTAAAAAATTTGGAGTGGCATTAGAAGTCAGAAAACACAGAAGGTTTTCTTGCGTATGCTTTTAAAGCAGACTCAGTTGTTGGCAAAGCCAGATGGTCTTCATGGGATTGCAAATCTATTCCTGAATGAAGCTAGGCATTTCACTTACTTAAGTGAAATTTAATGGGCCTGAAATTCTATCACTCAGCGTGTCTTTATGTGCCTTGTAATAAATTGGAAGTTAAATTGGAATTAAATTCAGTCAACACTTCCTAAATGTTCATTGGGAAACCACAGCAGTCATCCATGCATTACAGGCAGCCCATGTTTGACATGGCCAGTCTACTTAAATGTGTACAAGTACTTCAGAAAACATGTGGTCTTCAGCTGGCAGTAAAGTCTGCTTGCTCGCGAGCTATGTAATCTGTCTAAATTAAACCGCTGTTTAGAGATTTGCTGCTAAAGGTAACCTTGAAATCTTTTGTTATTTGTCCAATATTCCTGATAGCAGAGGTGAGGATTTTTAATTTCTTTGAGAATGAGGAGGAAGACTTGAACCATACCATTCTTTGTTATAGGTGTCCGTCATTCACATTGTCTAATTTGTGAAATGGTGTGCCTGCCAGTCTCAAAAATGATCCAGTTTCTCCCCACAACTTGCTATTGGTGGTTGGCATTGAAAGCTAACACTCTCAGAGCTGTACTTTCCTACTTTGCCTTCAGGCAACTTTGAAAAGTGTATCATTTATATAGGTAATAGTATTCAGGATGACCCTGTTGATGTTGATCTTCTGTACAGTATCATTTTAGCTTCTCCTGGTTTCAAAGATCTCACAGGGGCCCATTTTCACTTCTCCAACCCAGCACATGTGAAAGTAGTTTTTTTAAATGAAATGTTTAAAATGACAAATATCATGTAAGGAAGACGGCTGTGGAGGGTAAAAAGATCAATAAATAGAGCTCATGGACAAAAATGTTTTACCTTAATATTTTTATTAGCTTTCAGAGCACATTAATTATTAATGGAAGCAGTAAGAAAAATATATAAATTAAACCTTCATGAACAAGCAGTAAATTGAAGAGATTCCTCTTCACAGAAGAATGTTTTTTCTGGGTGAAATCTGTAAATTGAACTCAATTAATTCTTCACTTTAATTCTCTCTTGATAGAAGATTTCATCATACATGATAGCTGATGCACATCATGTACAGCATAATTCATGTCAAGGGAAATGTTTCAGCATTAAAAGCAGAGAGAATTTGAGCTTACAGAATTTGAAAAAAAAATATTTTTAGCAATTCTGATCTAAAAAATCTGCAGTGATTGTTGTGATGTTTCATTCTGAATATTTTTTACTAATTTTTGAACAAATTTTCAGAGTATCAAGCATCTTAATTATTGGGCTGTTTTAATTTTTAATTTCTAATGAAACCTAATCATTTATTGCAGCAATTGTTGAATTCTGTCACTTTAAAGTTATCCTACACTGAAGTGATTATAATTATATTCCAGTTAATTCTGCAGGAATTTGTGACCTCAGTAATGTGACAACTTTAATCAGTGTTAGATAAAGAAATAATCCCAGTGCTTCCTATATCAAAAGCACTCATAGGAAACAAATTTACATGGGCACAGCATTTATCAAAGTAGCTTTCATCTTTCAGCTGAGCATTGCTGGAAGTGGAATGGTGGCAGTAGATTATGGTTTGGGAAATGGGGAATCTGGGCTCAAGAAAAAGCAGCCTTCACTTTTCTACTCCACCAGTGGTCTCTTGCACATTGGTGTTCAAACCTATAGATAAAATAACTCCTATTAGGGAAACTCAACATTTTAAAGTTAATGGCAGTAAGGTTTATGTTCTTCATGTGATCATAATATCATACAATCAAATATAGAACGCATATACTTGTGACTTAGTAACAAAGCAAGCAAAAGCTAGCATTAGTAGTGAAGAAGTGCTGAAGAGATTTTGTGCTATTTGGTCCATGAGCCTAACCATGTGAAAAAATCAGTTGTTACTGGGGATTTCTAACATGTCTTACTATTGTACTTGTATGCTCAGAAGCAAATAGAATAATTCATTGCTGTATAGTCTAGATTCCAGAGTAATACTAAAACCAATAAACTGGCACGCTAATCTGTGAGAGCCAGATACCAATACTTCAGCTGCAAATGCAGTGTTGGACTGACTTCTAAACTGAAATAGGGAAATCATTCCAGGAATTCTAAAATTCTGTTACTGTCTACATTGCTGTTGCTGATACTGGCTACATATCCACTTGTTTGACAATTGACACCATCAAATAGTTTCAGGTAGTATCAGATGACATCTGCCAGTTCCCTTAACTGACAGTGAATAGTTCTATCAACTAAATCACAGACACTTTGTGTGGAATAATCAATTCACCCCTATGTAGACAGTCCTCAGGATCGGAATAATGAGTATCCACTCTGTTGATCTTGGATTTTGAGGTGATCGTTGGGGCCAATGTGAAAACTATTGTCTCACCTGCAGACAGGACAGGTAGCTGGGTAGTTTATGATGTGCTGCTCTCCTGTCATTTCGCTGGACTCTTGTGCTCACAATCTATGCACACCTATAGCATGCATCTGAGTTGTATTGCTCTGTAACTCTATGATTTAAATTTTCATTATCATTCCTATTGCTCCTTCTCCTCTCATAGGCTCCAAATGCAGACTTCAAAAAAAAAATCATTGGGAATTTTGCACATTTTCCAGAAGTCTTTCAGTACAGCATTGAAACTTTTCTGGTCAAGATGCCGCCAGCGTGCAATGCTCCCTTGGTCGACGTCTTTCAGATAGCTTACAGAAATAGCTTTTTCACTTCTTTTAAATCTGTTTTTCACCTTAAATGTGTTTCTGGGACTGTTAGAGCCTGCGATTTATGGCTTGGAGATCGCTTGAGTGATCCCGCACTTTGCGGGCTCCAGGAAGATTCTGGAAAGCAAGCACATACTCAGATGACCTCAATGCAAAGAAACTTCAAGACAGGATGCAAGCCGATGTTCGACTCTGCTTCACTGTTTAGAGCATCCATTAATTGCTGATTAAAGCATCAAGGAAGACCTAGACATCAAGGAAAATGCAGAAGGTGAAGGAGAGTTTCAGTGCTGACTGCCTGTCTTTTGATTGCTGCTGGAGAAGGAGTCTGTGGGTGGATTACCGCTGTGTGGCTCACTGTGGCAGGTGGGTTGGCCTCCCTGCCTCGTGTGGTGTGCCTCTCTTTCGATATTGGAGGGTAGTATCTTGGTTTTGCATTTATTTATGGACTGTGAACTTTTTCAGACTTATAGTTTCTATACTCTGTTTTTTTTTGTCGCCTGTCTTATGCGAAGGCAGGGTGTTTACAGTTTGATGTTCTGTTAGTTTTTTTGTCTGGGGGAGCAGTTATTTTTTGGGGGTCAAAGTTCCTGTTCTATTTTGTGCAGGGGAGGGGGGTTTGGAGGGGTTAATGACCGGGATGCCATTCTTTATTGTATAGGGGTGGGGGGAGGTTTGATGTTTCTCTTTGAATGACTTTCATGTTCTTTCTTTGTTTCATGGCTATCTGGAGAAATACAACTTTCAGAGTTGTATATGGATACATGTTTTGATAGTAATAAATGAACTTAGGAACCTTTTCCTCAGATTGCCTGGAATTGTCTTCCCAGTGCTCAGAGTAAAGTGTCTGTTTCAGGACTCCAGTGTCAGGCATATGAAGGTTAGTCAGTTCGTCATAGCTGTTGAGCTGAGAGAAGGCACTAACATTGGTATCCTTCCAGTAGATTTGGAAGAGTTTGCAGAAGCAATTTTGTGTTATGCTTCTAGGGCCTTGAGATGCTTACTGTAGATAGTTCAGATCTCAGAAGTAAGTAAGAAGCAAGCCAAGAGTTTCTTGCCAGTTTTGACATCTTGATCTTCAAGCACCCTTTCTCTCATTTGAGCAGACAGTGGTGAAAGTTGTTACTGTCTGCCTTCACTAAGAGATGATATGGCAATTGGACTTCATTTTCCATGGTTTTGCCCTTATTGTCAGAGTATGGTATTGTACAGCAGGGATATCTTATTAAAGGACATTTGCCTCGCAAGTGTAAATTGTAACGCCCACCTGCTCACAGTGGAGGACTCGTTGGTTTGGAGGAGAAGGTTTTCAGGCAGCCATATTTGACGAAAGTGCTCCACAGTTTCTTCTAGTCAATGAAGTCAAAGGCTTCCATAAGGTTGAAAGGGGTCACATTTAGTTTTACTCCCAGTATTTTTCTTGGAGCTGGTGCACTAGTGTGATAATCATGTGCACCATATACTGTGATTCAGTGAGCAGTTCTTTAACCACCCTGAGGAGGCAGTTAAGGAGGTCCTTATCATTGACGTACCTGTGGCAGTCTGTGGTTAC